>NW_026067967.1:3991890-4107286 GCF_014885135.2 Alexandromys fortis | reverse complement strand
TCTCTCTCTCTCTCTCTCTCTCTCTCTCTCTCTCTCTCTCTCTCTCTCTCTCTCTCTCTCTCTCCATCTGTCCAGTCTCACCTCCTGTGATTGCAAAGGAAGGACTTTGTTCAGTCTGTACATTCTCCTGCATGGGTGTGGTCTCAAATCCTCTGTTGTCCCCTGAATCAGGAGTCTTTCTGCTTGCATATGTCCAGTGAAATTTTCCCGGCCTCTGAGACCATTTATAGCTCATATCTCCTCCAGAAAGTCCCCCAGACCCACTAAGTCTGCAGTTTATGCCTTACATCTGGATTCCTGGAACTACCTGAGACATACCACTTGCTGGATCTTAGCACCCAGTACTTTGAAACCTTTGTCATTTTCTATGCACTTTAGTCTTATCTCCACAGCCAGGTTTTGAGTGGAGTGCTTATCTTGTACTTTCCATAAATCCCCCCAGAAAGTTGGTTCCCTACTCCCCAGATCCAGGCTCCCCATAGAGCAGGATTGTAGTGATATTTTGTTTGTGTTCTAACAAATAAAACTGGCCTGAAGATCAGAGTGCAGAGCTAAGCCACCAGAGGCCAGGTGGTGGTGGTTGACACCTTTAATCCTAGTACTTGAGATCCCATGCTTTTAATCCTAGCACTGGGAAGGTGGAGCCAGGAAGGGATGTGGCTTGGCAGAGAGAGGAATACAAGGAGGGAGGACACAAGAACTCACTGCAGTCTGAGGGTTGGTGAAGACAGATGCAGGCTGGAGATGCATTCTGAGGACAGGATCACCCCTTTGGTCTGAGCGTTGGTAGAAGTAAAAGAACTCTCTAGTGGCTGGCCTCTGCTTCTCTGATCTTCAGCATTAACTCCTACATCTGACTCTGGGTTTTTATCACTAATACCAATTAAGATTTGTGCTACACCTGACACCCAACTTTTGGGGTATGAAGATATGAAAAAAGCCATTTGCCTGTGACTTTACAGCCACTGGAATAAGGCTGGAAATATACGTGGCTGGAGTCACTGCCCTGCCAGCTAGCTTTTCCTTTCTTGTCTCCTGGTGGCCCGTCCCTGGACCCCCTTCTCAGGCTGCTGCCAAACTAGGTAGCTGCCTTGATATCTGGTCAGGCTTATACTGTTCTATGCAGCAGCAGTAAGTCTTACATCTTCAGCAGCAGCAGCAGCAGCAGCAGCAACAGCAGCAGCAGCAACAACAGCAACAGCAACAGCAGCAGTAGCAGCCGATTTGGTAAGACAAGTTAAAAGAGAGAGATTTTTTCCCTACATTAAAAACTGGGAAACACAATTATGATAGAGAAAATTAGGTCTCTGTATGATTATGTAATGCATGATTTAAAAAATGGGACAATTAAATGAAGGGATAATCAAGTTAACCAAGATTGATATACTATTAATTATTATTTTGACAATTCTTGTTCCCTATTACAGTCAAACTTGTAATCATATTAGGTATGTTTAGGTATGTTTTCAAGGTCAAATATAGATATGTTTTAAATAGACAGGTCATCTTCAAACTTTTCAGAGATCTACAGAATATGGCATTTAGGATGTTTTTAATAACATAGGTTCTTTTTTTCTTTTTTTTTTTTTTTTTTTTTTTTTTGTGATAGAACACCAGACAGAATCACCTTCAAGGATGAAGGCTTTATTGTAAGCTGATGGCTCTAGGAGGTACAATCTATCATGGTTGGGTAGGCCATAGTAGCAGGTAAAGGTTAAGGCAGAGGGCAGTGGGAACGAGGTGGCCCATCAGGAAAGAGAACACTCAGATTATCACAGTCCAGCCTACAATTTACAAGGCTATCTTTAGTGTCTTGGCTCCTCCACTTGATGCCCCACCTGATGAAGGTACCAATAACCAGCTGAAACCCATTATCAGGTGTCAAGCAAGGGATCAGACACACGGGCCTATGAGAGATCCATCACCTTCAATCGGTGCTTTGTGCCCTGTTTGTTCCAAATTTACTCGCCTAAGAAGCTAACTTGGGAATGCTGCCCATGTTCACGCCTATATTGTTCTCAGATAACAGGTATAACAAGCCACATTATTTAATTATTTATTAACTTATTGAAAACTATCCAGCACTCCTTGTTCAGATTCAAAACGCATTGACATACATAAATCTAATCTACATGGGTAGTAGAAAAAGACAAGGTCTCCTGAGTAAATTGGGAGCTTGGGGTCCTTGGGAGAGGGTTGAAAGGGAGGGGAGAGGCAGGGAGGGCAACAGAGGAAAAGGTAGAGCTCAATAAAAATCAACTTAAAAATCATTGCAATAATCATGCTGATTGCAAACACACCAGACATGGGGCTGAAGATGGGGACAGCATACTCACTGAAGGTATTGCTCTAATACAGCTCATATTGACTCCCATGTGGGAGACATGTATAACACTGCCATAGACTCTTAATGACTATGATACACGGAAACAAGAACTCGAAACAGAGACATCATTTTGCCAACTTAAGCTTAAATCCCCCTTTCTTATTCTAACCCATCATGCTATTTCTCAACCTCATGCTCTTTTTCCTAAAATGTAGATTATAGTACCTAAATGTAAGAGTTCTTGTTAGGAGAACCAGAAAAGGACCCATTAAAAATGCATTTGTACCTCCTCATAGATAATCAGCCATTACTGTCAGTAACTCCACATGTTCTAAAGAATTCTTCTTCCAGCACGATAATTTGGGGAAACACACATAAATTTTCATAGTGATAGGGTATGAAGATTCTCTCGTAAATGCCTGTTGTATCTATTGATTGTAGTTGCCAATCTGTAGTGCTTTGAAAATATAAATACAGAAGCTGTCTACTGACAATGTGTTTAATGAGAGCAACAATAACAAACAAGACCAAATGCAATACAGCACAGAAACGTTTAAGACCCCCACATGTTCAACACTACCAAAGCATTTCATTTGTCGATCTGTGTAAGTCAACAAAGGCAAGCCTGATTGGGCTGGGAGATGACTTGTGGGCTGGAGCACTTAGGATGCAAGTGTGAGGGCTTAAATTCAGATCCCTGGAACTCACACAGGCCAGGCAGGATGGCATTTGTCTGTAATCCACTAAAACCCCAGGCTGAAGGGACGCAAAGATGCATTCCTGGAAGCTCCCGGGCCAGCTCACCATGGATGTGCAGCCCTGGACAAGTTGCTCTATCCCAAACAAGATGAAATGCAAGGACTGTCACCAGAGGTTGTCCTCTGACCTGACAACACACACACACACAAACACACACACACACACACGTGCATGAAGCACACAAACACACACATACGTTCTTTCTTGATTCAGTAGTAACTTGTTCTGCTTAAGCAATCCTATACCTATCCAAGGGTAAGCCTCTTTCCTCCTGACATGAATGAAAGCTGAAGCTATTTGGCAACAATCATTTTGCAGCCTCTTGGAAACACCTATTATAACCTTTGCTGCGTTCTCACGCCTTGGCATTTAGGAACACTGGGGGGAAAACCACGATTATGTGGATTAGATTGCTATTAGAGAACAGAGCATCCACCAGAGGGAAAAGCTATAGAAATTCTATGAATTTGTCTACGGCAAAGACCTACCCTTACTTTTGAGAAAGCTTTATGTAAGGTCTAACATTTCCAAACAAGGCACCAAATATTCTTTGCTGCTTAATTTTGCAAGCTGGGACTCTTAGGGTTTTGAAAGGGAAAAGAAAAAAATGGCATTAGAAAGAGTCTCTTCTCCCAGTCCGTTCAGTTAATCCACTCCAGGAAGGAAAGGGTGAACCCTGTCAGCAAAGGCTTTTCATGAGGTTAGATCAAAGGCCTTAGAGCAGAGAGAAAAGGTTATTTTCTTCGCATTAAGAATGTTAGTCTTGAGAGAAGGCAAATGGCTTCCACTGGGCGAGACATGGATTCTCCTTGTCTCTTAGAAGGGGCAATTTACTAGGTACTCAAGAAATAGCCTCAAAATTACATTTCACGCACGTTTTCGTATACGCCTTCCTCTTCACATCTAAGCTCGCACTGTTAACTTCATTCGGAGACAGCTCGTTGGGACACCATGCTTCTGACTGACATAGTTCAATAATAAACATGGTTATGACATGTGATTCTGTGCTGGCGGCTAACAGGTGGCGCATTTCTCCGGTCCCCCTGCTGTAAACTAGAGCGCTTCCCATTTGCAGCCTGCAGAATTGAATCCCCTTACCACGGAAGGCTTTCCATAGACCTGAGCTATCGAAAGTCCCACTCCTTCATGGGAAAAATATAAGAAAACTTCTATTTTTATGTACTAACTAATATATGACAATATTAATGATTATTAATGGAGTACTGTATTATACAGCAATGCATTTAAAGAAGGGGGAGAGGAGTGGAGGGAGGGGGAGAGGAGTGGGGGAAGGGAGAGAGAAATGGGAGGCTGGGAGGAGGCAGAAATTTAAAAAAAAATAGCACATTCTCCTGCCCCCGTTCTTTTTTGAGACAGGGTTTCTCTGTAGCTTTGGAGCCCATCCTGAAACTTGCTTTGTAGACAGGCTGGCCTTAACCTCACAGAGATCTTCTTGTCTCTGATTCCGGAGTGCTGGGATTAGAGAGGTGTGCCACCACTGCCCAGCTAAATAGCACATTCCATATTGTTACTCGTCTTTATATCCCCAAACACCTTTTATTTTCTTTATCTGGAAAGTTTCAAAATGCTTTCTTTTGACTTTCTGAAAATGTACACAAAAGTCTAATAAATATTTAGAGGAGATGGTGAAAAATGGCTTACTAGTTAAGAACACACACAGCTCTTGCAGAGGACAATGGTTCAAATCCCAGTTCTCATGCCAGACAGCTCAAATCCACCTGTAATTCCAACTTTGGGGGATCTAATGCCTCTGGTCACCATGAGCTTGAGAAACAGTGGATATCTGAAGGAAGTGGAAGAAGAAGGATGAAGAAATAGCCCAATAAAGTCAAAAGATGTTTAGTCCACAGAGGCATAATTTCAGAATCTCATTCTTGATAAAAGAAAGGATGAGATGCTACAAGGATATCACAGAGAGTCTCAGTAAAGTGTTTCCTTATAGACTAATACTGTGCAAAACTGTATTAATTCCTTGGCATATTAGAGTGACTGTATCCACACCCTAATCACCATAGAATGAAAATTAATTTTAGGCACTCAATAAGTCTGAGCAGAATCATAAAGTAAGAAGTTCCGTCTTAAATCACTAAGAAGAAAGAAAATGCAAGTTAGGGAAAAGGCAAATTTCATTTATCAAAGAACATTTACCTAAAATGCTTCCACAATTCAAACAAAGGTTGAACGAAGGATAGTATTAGGTAGACGCTTTTAAAATTATTAACACTTGAGTGTTTCTGATCTATAAACCATCAGTTTGCTATGGTTTGTCCTGTTATCAATCTTAGTAAGAAAACATGCTGTTTCATTGAATTTGAGGAAAATCATCTTCACTGAGTTTCTCCCTGTGGTTCTTGAGGACTCCTTGCCTGCAATTTAGTAAGTATCTAATGAACACTGGCTACATAAATAAAAGATATATGTAACAAGGAGATTGTTTAGAGCATTATAGTTTTATTAGTAACTATATTTGGGGTTAAAAACCTGTTTAGATATTCTGGGTTCTTGGCTGAGTTGGTCATTTTTGATATATGTGATCTATTTTGATCAGATAACTGGGGGTTTATTATGTTTTGGTTTTGCTTTCTTCCGAGAAGGTCATGCATTAGACCATGGCTTACACCTAGCTTCTGTCTAGACTGGGAATCAGGATGCAGTACCCTCTCAACCGCTTCCATCTTGTAGAATTGAAATCGGTTTGCTATTACACTTCCAATCACCATTCAATAAAACTGCCAGCAGCCTGCCTTTCACCTTTGCCAGACGTCTAGTTTCTTGTTTGAATGTCCTTCATCCTTTCCAATTGCCCTTTTGGTAGATTCAATGCTTAAGTGACTATTACTTTGCAATGCATGCACGGTAACCCCAATTTTCCATTTGTTGCAGTTTATTTTCTGAGGAAAATTGTACTTTATTATAGACCTATTCATCTATGAGGTGGGGGAATACAGTTTTATTCAGTCCTAAATGGGCCATTCCCCCCCTTGCATGAGTAGCATTTGGAAAGTAGGTTTCTGTTCCTTTGTAAGTTGATTTGGCAAGAAGGCTTCATCAGAACTATTGAGCCATGGGCATTCCTCAGGGTGACATCCTATCAAACATTACTTATAAAGTAAACCAAAGGGTCAGAATTGACAGTTCAGCTTCAGTGCACACATTTGAATGTTTGCTAGCAGGGTAATTGAAAAACAATCCTACTGACAAGTCTACCTTACAAATTTGGTTACTTTTGTTTATATAATGCCAGATAATCAATTTCAACCTCAACTTAAAGGTATTTTAAAGGCATGAAAATTTTAAAACAATTTTATTTTTTTTCATGGGGTAATATGATGTATGGGTTATAGTTACTACATATTTAATTATCATTACATTTCTTTGACATAACGCTGAGTAATTGGTTAAGATAAATGGGTGACTGGCACAGGCCTAAAGTTTTGAGATTTTGTTTTATAAAAAATATTTTTTAAGAGCTTGGGCAAATATAAAAATGCTGTGTTCATATCTGCTCAATGACTGTAACAAACTTCCGTAGGATGAGAATCTTTTAACAAAGAAATTAATTTCTCATTATTCTGCAGACTGAGAATCTCTGTCTCTTTGTCTCTGTCTCTCTCTGTCTCTCCCTCCTGTTTCTCTTTTCTTACCCAAGAACATGAATACAGGGGCAACTACATACTGCTACAATGTCTCAGGAAGTTCATCCCTGAAAGTAACTGAATCTCTCTTCCATCATCCCTCAACGATGGGCGGGACTTCATGATCTTCTCTCTTATCCTTGATAGAATTCTGACTGGCTTCACTTGTGCAGGTCTTGTGAATGCAGCTGCCATGGCTGTCTGTACAAAACTGCAACTCTGTCTAGGGCCTTTTTCAAAGCACCCTAATCCCACTAATTAAGGTTCTGACCTTACATACCACAAGTTCATCGCTTTTCAAAATTTCTCAAATGGCTAATTTTTTCACCTGTCTGTTTCCATTACTAAACCATGAATTCCTTGCTGAGAGATCCCTTACCTTGTTTACCTATTTGTTTGTAGAAATACACCATTATTTCCAGAGCAAGCATATGTATCAACCACAATGAAGATAATTGCAAAAGGTACTTGACTCTTAACATATGCAACCAAAATACTTAGTAACAAGTCATACAGTTATGAAAAAAGTTTTCCATCACTGACCTCCACGATAAGCCAGAGATCTAGACAAATACATCAAGTGCCTCCCCAATGTGATGCAGGATGCCTCCCTTCTGAGATGCTATTTTCTTTAACCACAGGTCCTAGTTGAAGAGCATTTTAAAGGGATTAATAGGTACCACTAGAAAAACTGTGTGTGTCCTGGTGCCACAGGTGTCCCTGTAATGAACCAAATCATTAGGCAAAAGGCAAAATAGGGCAGGATTTTGTTGTAGAATAAAGCAATTATGATTGAAATTCTTATTATGTCCCCATTTTTATGGGTTTATATTTTCATATATTGTATTGTGTACAATTCCATCGCCCTTCTCTTCACCTCCAGTTCCTTCCCTATCTCACCATCACCTTCCTTCTAACTCCATGAGCTCATTTTCTCTATAGCCTACTGAGTCCATTAAATACTGGCTGTTAATATGCAAGGGTGCCGGGGCATCTAATAGAGCAGAGGTAGCCTATCAGGTGACTTCCTCTCCTAGAAGCTATCAACTGTCAAGAGCTTTCAGTTGGGGGTGGGAATATGTGAGTCCCTTTCTCCTCTTGCTAGGATTTCAGCTGTATAACAGTATGCTCAATATCTGAGTAAATTTCTATGCTCAGAAAGAAACATTAAAAGATCCCATTTCGTTAGGTGAGAATCTAAGAGCCACCACCCTATTTACGTTTATAACTCTTCTAAGAAACTAAAAGCCTACTAGAAGGCCTACATGCCAGATATTTTAAAAGTCTGCTATGGTAGTTTGCAGGAAGACACAAGGAATAAGATGGGAGAGATATGACTGATTCCAGAAATAATTTTACCCAACAGCTCACTCAATATATAAGAAAATCAAAATATGAGGAGTGATAGGGAGCTTCCACGATAAAGAGACTCTGATATTAAAGTGTCACAATGGATATCTGATTGCTACCGGCTGTTAGGCTGGGTCACAGTTGCCACCTCACACAACCCTCAGCGTGACACTGCAGGCAGAGCTTGGTGTGTTTGTCTATCCTTCCGTGTGCATTTGTGCATGCAGAAGCTAGAGGAAGGCATCAATGTCCCGTTCTATCACTCTCTAACAAAAAGGAAACGTAGTCTTTTTCAGTTTGTACAGAGAGTGACGCCATAACCAGGGCACTACTCCAGCCTGAAGGAAGTAAAGCCAGTCATCTACAATTGTGGATTCAATCCTTCCGAAAAAATTAGCAATAAGCACATTGTTAGAGAAGTTTCTAAAAATAAAACCAAACCAAAAAGAAAAAGGAAGAGGAGGAGGAGGAGGAGGAGGAGAAAGAGGAGGAGAAAGAGGACGAGAAAGAGGAGGAGAAAGAGGAGGAGGAGGACATCCATGCACTACAAACTACAATTTACTTAGTTTACCACTTTTTTCTTCTTCAACAGAGTTCTTCCCCTTTTATGCCATGCTTAAGCCATTCTGAAGTCTTCCATAGATTTCTCTCCCATTACTAAAGTTCACACTACAGATGGGTATCATAAAAGCACAATAGCAACCGGGTAAGTTGAGAAGGACCCATGAGGTAAGAGAGTTTTTGTAGACATGTTTGCCATAAGCACTGTCGTAATGTATTTTATAAAATCATGTCAGTTTATACACCATTTACTAGCAACTCTATCAAAAATAATTAGGATTGATTGTTAATGTATATGTAGAGCAGTTACAAACAAAAAAGCAAATATTATATGGGTGGTACTGAGTTATTTTAAATATTATTAGGAGCCTTAAAATATTATAGCCCCCACTTACATTGCTCTAGAATAGGAACCCTTCTCATCTTTCTCTCTCTCTCTTTCTCTGTTTTTTTTTTTTTTTTTTTTTTGAGATAAGGTTTCTCTGTAACTTTGGTGCCTGTCACCAGGTTAGTATTGAACTCAAAGAGATTCACCTGCCTCTGCCTCCCAAGTGCTGGGATGAAAGGCGTGTGCCACCACTGCCTGGCCATAGGCACCCATATCTTACATGACCCCCATGCCTGTGATTAATTCCACATTTTTTTCTTAATAAAAGT
The DNA here is from genome assembly GCF_014885135.2 of Alexandromys fortis. NCBI lineage: Eukaryota > Metazoa > Chordata > Mammalia > Rodentia > Cricetidae > Alexandromys > Alexandromys fortis. The sequence goes on along the minus strand of NW_026067967.1, from coordinate 4,097,977 downwards.
CCAACAGCACTTTTTAACAAGGTAAAGTGGAGAATTAGTCTTGAAAACTGTTTGAATTCTAGCCAATTAACTTGAAATAGCAGCACGAGATTTTCTTAAACTTTACTTTCTGAGCGAAAGCATCCTTTAAAACCCTAACAGCACTTTAGATTTTATATTAGCTAGGATGGATAGCTAGCTGTGTTATCTCCTAAAAGAAAAAAACGGCAAGAGCTGACAGTGGTGTCACAGGACTTGGAGAGTGTGAGTACATGCAGAGACTTGATGCCATGTATAACCTCGGCCCGTCTCAATGGTACAGATGGGGAGCCAGAACCCAAAGAGATGCTGCTCAAATCTCATCTCTCCTTAAAGGCAGAGGCAGGGTTCAACTCAATGTCATTATTTCCCAGTTGCATAGTCGTGGCAGACGAGCATCGGATGCTGTCTCCTGGGATAGAGACAGACATGCTTCCTTTGTCCGATAGTGCAGAAAACAAATAAAACTGATACCCTAGCTTGCAGAATTTAGGACACTCAGAAACACCCCTCCTTCTCTAGAAAAGTACTACTCTGGTCTTGTCCGAACTACCCACTGCCAGCATCCCAAGTGACAGGCATGACAATGCCTCTCTGTGACGGCGATATTCTAGTTAAACGCTCTCCGTCGTGTCTTCCAGCAACACAGTACTGATGAAATATTTCCAACTCACTCAGAAATGTTCCATCCACTTTCTGACTGCACCTCTCCTCAGGCACATTTCCTTCTTTGTAACTCTCAGTGTGTGTACGTATTGCTTCTGGGTCTGTGATGGACACCCATATCTGTGTGCCCGCTGGCTGGAAGAGGACATTGCGAGCCCTGCTGTATCCCTTGAGGCAGTGACCGTCACTGAACTTTGGGTTCTGTTTGAGATCATAAAGTGCGGGGCATCACTCTCCTCCTTGCCTTAAGCCTGGGATTATACCTGTGTGTGTGTTCCTGGTGGCTTTTCAGGTGGGTTCTGGGATTTGTGCTCAAGTCTTCTACACTAATCCATCTTTCCATGCCTACCAGATACAGTTTTTAATTCTAAGTCCAACTGAATTAGACATGTATATGTATGTGTAACCTAGTTATGTATATATTTTATATGTGCATTTTCCAGGTACCGGATACACCCACCATAATATTGTTCTCAGTATAGTGTTCTCTAAATGCTCATAACAAATTGAGGGATTTTGCATTATGACATGCACAAATAACACAATTATAAGCTTCTAACTCTAATTCAGTATCCCTTTATACAGAGTCTGCTTTGCAATTCTTTCTCCCTGTTGAATACTGGGTAGGACGGGGAAGGGTGAAAACTCAAATTTGGAGACATGTATCTAATCAAACCAGTTCTTCATCCTATTGAGTCACTATCCTAGATTATATTAGCTTGCAGGAAATATGTATAGTGATCTTCCAAAGTAAAAACAGGTTTCTGGAAGGAAAAACTTCTTTCTTGAGAATATTCACTATCCACTAATCTTTTATTTGGAAGCAAAGGAAGACTACAGTTCTTAGCACTATAATTCAAAGTGACACCTTCACTGCACAGTGACATCCCCAGAGATGCAGAACGAGTCTAATCCACCTCAGTGCAAGCAGTAGACAGTGTTATTTTCTACAAATTAATTTAATTGGTTATAAAATAGCAAAAAAAAAGTGACTGTGTGCATCCGGATGCTCCCTTGGGAGCAGAGCTGAAAGTGGCTTTGAGAAGATGCAGGAAGCCACTGAAGAGCCCAGTGTTTATCAGACTCCCTAGCTGCAACATAATTTGATATCAAAATGACCTGTGTTAGCTGTTCTTTAAACAGTAATTGCAGAATGCATTTATTTAAATACACCAATACATTAGGACCAGTCATGCTAATGGGGCACAGCTTTAATATGTTAATATGATTAAGCATTCTTGTATATATAATTTGTAGCTGCTGGATGAATTCATTCAAATGCCTGAAATGGTGCGCAGTGAAACAGACAAGATGACTTGGGTGTTTAAATAGCATTGGAAGATCAAGATGGCTACAGTGACAGGTGGCTTCAGTCATTAGTGTCTTCTTTACTGAACACAGGAAGAATTGAAATCCAGTCACTTACCATTATTAAATTTTTAAGTATTTGGTAGAGGAAATACTAATGTACATAAGGATCAAGGAAACATGTTTTCAGATGCAAACAATAAAGTCCAGGGAGCTCCGCATGGCAGGATTAGTAAATGAAGCAGAAACAAGGGCGTTAATGAACATTCAAACTGTGTCTGAGTGTTGGGAAATACTACTTAACTATGTAAAGACGTGTTACATTTGTATATGCTGTGAAACACTATTTAAACTGTGGAAAGTGTGTTATATGTGTTTCTACTGCCTTTGTCAAGGATGTAAAAAGTGTTACTTTCGTTTATGCTACATTTCTTTGTGTAAAGATGTGTTACATTTGTTCACCTTGTCTGCCTAAGGCAACTGATTGCTCTAATAAACAGCTGAACAGCCAAAATCTAGGCAGAGAAAGGGTAGGTGGGGCTGGCAGACAGAATAAATAGGGGGAGAAATCTAGGTTCCAGAAGAACAAGAGGAAGAAGAACGAGGAGAGAATGACGGAGAAAAAGAGGGGTATTCCCAAGTCAGCCAGCCAGGCAGCCTCCAGCCAGCTAGACTGAGTAGGACACACAGAAAAAAAAGGTAAAAGTCTCAAGCCAAAGCATAGATGAGACAAAAAGATTAAGATATAGGAACTAGCAAGAAATGAGCCAAAGTTAGGATGAGCACTCATAACTAATAATACGTCTTACTGTCATGATTCGGGAACTGGTTGGTGGCCAAAAGAAAAAGCCTGGTACAGTCTGGATGAATGAATAAACAAATTTCTAAATAATAAATATTAAATATTATTTAAAGCAAATAGATTATATACATACATATATATGTATATATATATAATCAAATGAGATGAGGTTGTAAAAGTGATATCTATGACAAACTACTTTTGGGAAAGGAGTATGTACTGGGAATTGAACCCAGAGCTACATATGTTCTCTAACGCTGATCTATACACTCAACCTAAAGGTAATTAAAATAGGTTTTATGTTCTCTCCTCTATGCTAATTAATCCTTAGACCCCACGTGGCATCAAGAGAGAATCAGCTCGAGCAAATTGTTCTTTCACTTCCACATGCTCCCCTGGCCTACACCATCATGTAAATAATAAACGCAATAAAAAATTTAAGACGAGGAGACAGATAGTACAAAGGCATCCTTTGTCAGTTCCTCATTCATTCTAAGGACGATTGAGAGTCCGCATAGAAACAAAGCATTGTCTCACAAGTGGAAGCTTCAAAAGAAATAATAAAAAAGAAAGTCTCTGTGTTCACTACAGAGTCTTGTTAGTTGGGGGAAATTGTAGGATAGGATCTATGGACTCACATTCTGACCAATTAACAGGTCTCCACTAGTCTCTTTTAGCTCAAGAAAGAGGATGGCATATGTGGATAGAGCTCTATGAATCAATTTTCTCTTCCAGAAGAGTATAGAATCACTTCGAACATGTATTGAAAGTAAAGATTGAACAGAAATATAAATATGTGAATTCAAAGTTTCAAAATAGCTGAGTTAATGACCATAATCTGAAAGGTAGAAGATTCTGGCTATATTTGCTTAATTTTATCTATAACTCAGTCTAAGAATTCCCTTATATGACTGGCAAATGTAACAATTAAGGTAAGAGTGACAATATTCAAGGGACATTTACAGATTCACAATGCACCTTAAAGTCAAGTCAGCTCAAAGTGCTCTTTCAGAAGATGGAGAAAAATAAGTGATTCCTTACTTCCACAATTTGACAATACACAATCCAGACAACAGATGAGATTCCATTAGGTGTTCTGTTCCCAAACTGCTGAAACCCAATTACAGAAACGCTAATGACATTTCATTTGATAGTCATGTGTATAAGGGTATTTTTCCACATTTTTTCACTTCAATTTTATCTTCTTCACCCATAATTGAATGTGTCACTGATGGAGCTGAAGGCCAGTGAGTAACCTAATGGAGGTGAAAGTGCAGGAAATACTAATAATCTCTATTTTTGCTTAATTCTCCCTCATTTATGGTACCTACACTGCTTCATAACAGTCTTGGGGATTTTATTTTTTCAGGTTTGTATAAAATAATAAAGCCAGGTGAGTGAGCCACTAACATATTTCCACAAATTAATATTGCTTTACAAGCATAAACATTAATACATAGGAAACTAAATAGTTAGTGTTTGTTTCTGAAGGCTGGATTCAAATGTCAGGGGTGTGTTAAGAGAAACGGTTTGGGGGATTCTCAATACTTAACTCATAACAAATTCTGTATACAGTTTGAAAGAATAAAGCTTTAGTTATCATCTCTGACTGCTTTAAACAAATTAATTGTGAATGTTTCTTTTCTCACTGTGTAGTACTGAGGAACTATAATGAGCAGGAACAAAACATTGTCCTCAGTAGGTACTCGTTCATAGAGAAAAACATAATATGGACGTAGGCACAAGTAATACTATCACAGGCATACACACAAATTCTTGATGGCTCACACTCTAAAACCTTCGGTTTCCATAGTCAGACATATAGGTGTATTTCAAATAAGCAAAATATAATAAAGAAAAAATAATAAAAGACTGCATATTTACAAAAAATGCAAAGTTAAAATGAGTGAGTCCTGATGGTAGCGGACAGCTATCTCGTGTCACTGTGTTCTTCCCCTTCCCATCCCCCACATTTTATTGTCTTTTTAAAATAACTGCCTTTGTCTTCAGGGTATGCTTATGGACTATGTTACCTTCTTTAGTTTACAGATGCAGAAACTAGTTACGCAAATATAATAACTGATAAAAGAGCACAAGAGTTCATGCTTATGGATAGATAAATCTGAACCTGGACTAACCAAAAGATCCAGTTTCCCAAGAACCTTACTTAAAACCTTGTAAATAACACATCTGCTGCACACACCAAGAAGTAATAACTTAATTTTCAATATGACTGGACTGCTGTACTCACGAGATCATATCAGCTACGAACCAGACAAATTCTGTTAAACATGGATGGGGAGGCGACCAAAAGGTCCATTACCGGTTGAAGACCTACTGACAGTTTGTGGAAGTTGAGGAAGTATGGGGCTTTTGTTGTTGTTTTTTTGTTTTTGTTTTTTTTTTTTTTTTGGTGGCATAATCAATGGTTGGTTGCCATGTTCTGCTGGATCACCCGACACCCAGGTACATAGGGACAGACTAATTGGATGCAGTGGGATGCTTTAAAAGAAAAAAAAAAACCAAGAGGGATAAGGAAGTGTGAGGAGGACACAGTGAAGGAATGGGGAATGGAAAGAGGGGATTATACATTGTAAACATTGTCATATATTGTATACAAGTACAAAAATTTTTAAAGAATAAACTCTGAAAAAAATAGAAGAGAAAGACTAATTCTTTACTTTGAAATGCTCTTTTCTCCTAAAACTCTGAGCTATGTGAACAGTATTAAATACTTATGGAAGAAATCATCGCCTCTGCCTGTTTCTGAGAGCCTCTTGTTTACATAACTGTTGCCTTCTCTGTTGCATTTATTCCACTCTAGCCTAGTTACTGAGTTAGTTGATTGCAACTATCAATGTTATTATCTAGATCAGGTTGATCTGTTGGCAAATCTGTGGGGGATAATCTTGGTTATTCTTTGATGTAAGAAAAACCACTCCTATGTAGGTGGTACCATTCCTTAGACAGAGGATCTAGAACAGTGTAAAAGAGAAATAAGCTATCTGAGAGCAAGTAAGCAAACAAGCATGGATATATGCATTTATCCTCTCTTTTCTCTCTCAACAGTATATGCGATGCTTTAATTTAACAACCCAAATAAACCCTTTCCTGTCTAGGTTGTATTTCTTAAGAGTATTTGTCACAACAATGCACATGAAGCAAAGACACAAACAACTATTTATCTCTCTCACACTAGTCTGTAAATAATAGTAATTCATGTTCACTTCTCCAAGTTGTAGCCCAAGTAAGTTAGTATATATAGATACATGATTGACAGAATATGAATATCACTCCATAGTTTTCATAAAAAAGTTCCCACATGGGAAGGTATCAACTTGATGTAAACTATCTGCAATCTAGACTGCCAAGTCTCTATTTTTTTTATTAAATATATTTCATATGAGAGCACATAAAAATATCAATAAAACTCACTTATGGGTAGTTTTGTCAAAATCAATATAATAAAATTAGATAAGTAGTTTAAATTCTCCTGTGCAAAACCAACCTGCAATTGTCATTTCAATTCCTATCAAATGAACCATAAATAACTGAGGACTGAATTGACAGTCAGAACACGATACAACCCTTTATGACCAACATACAAATTCACAAATAATTGTCATCTATTAATATAATTGGCATACATTATTAACCCTAGGGTGGTTAACATTATAAATATTTTGACAATTCATTTTTAGAGGTTGAAAATATGAGTCTCTATTGGTGAGTTGAAGGTGAACTCTGACCTTGTTTTATTTTCTCTGTTTCTCCAAAATTCCCTATATTCTTTATCTGAGAGACAACAGAGATCTGATTACAATGATATCTCTATGGTATTCTGAAACCTGATTGCGTTCTTCGGAAGCTGATGTATACCTTAACCACAAACTCTCTTAAAAGTCAAGAATGCCCTGGCCATTTCTAATTACTAGAGGAGACAACAGGTGCTCTGCTTTGTGCCGTTTTGCTGTGCCTTCTGTTGGAAACCACTCCTCAACAACCTCTCTGAGAAGTCTGCAGGTAAGAGTGGCACAGAAACCACCTAAATGTCCCTCCACTGAAGAATGGATGAAAATGTGGTACATTTACACAATGGAGTACTACACAGCAGAAAAAAAAATAATGACATCTTGAATTTTCTAGGAAAATTGACGGAGCTAGAAAACATCATTTTGAGTAAGGTAACCCAGACACAGAAAGACAATTATCACTTGTACTCACTCATAAGTGGTTTTTAAACATATAGCAAAGAAAACCAGCCCACAAATCACAATCCCAGAGAACCTAGACAACAATGACGATCCTAACAGAGACTTACATGGATACAATCTAAATGGGAAGTAGAAAAAGACAAGATCTCCTGAGTAAATGGGGACTTTGGGGGAGAGTTGAAGGGGGAGTGGAGAAAACAGGGAGGGGAGCAGAGAAAAATGTAGAGCTCAGTTAAATTAATAATAAAGAGAGTGCCGCAGTGGCGCTAAAGCTGATTCAGCTCAGTTTTAGTCAAGACCATTATTCTTCTTTGCCCTCCAGACATTTCCTGGCAATCTTCAGTCTACTTCCCATTATAATAGTCATGTTTATTCATTTATATTACAAAACTGAGGCATATATCATTATTGTCAACATATTACATAAGAAAATTAGAGCACAGGAAGAATGAGCTTTTGACTTAAGAGACTTGGCTAGCACCTCAAGGCAATGGAATCCAGATCCCTACCATAAGGCACAATGGGAAACATTCCAAATGGTATATCAACTATTCTCTAACTATACAAACTTCTTGTATCACTTTTTTTCCTGGGCCACTGCCACGATCGCAACTGAATGTCTGGAGACACTAGTTACATTTTATCAAGCAATTTTTTTTAATCGTCCAGCACTGTGATCCAGCTTTTCTAATATCAACTTATTAAGCTTATGAGAAGGCATAATTATTTCCATTTTTTTTCAGATGAAACCAAGGCCCAAGGAGATTAACTACCCATGATAAAGTGAATAAATTCAGATCTCCAGCAATCATATGTTAATTCTACTCATTGCAAACACTGGCTTTTTCCACATTTCCATTGGCCTAACTCCCCGGGGGACGTTTGAAACTACGGGAGATGTCCTGGGATGGCACTAAGCAATGGAAACTGAGTGCATAGTGGCCAAGGTTTCTGGACTCCGTCAGCGCTCTATAAACTGAAGGTATTCGCCACAAAATGTCTGGGGAGCATTTAATCAAGGCTTCTTTTCCATCACAGAGTTTTTTCTTTTTTTTTTTTTTTTCCGAATGACACTTTATTCAGTCATTTTCTTTGCAACTGGAACTCTGGGAATTCAAAATTAACATCCTTGCCCGTGAGCTTCTTATACACATCAGAAAAAGTTTCCACCTTGTGCTCCACGTTGTTCTGCTGTGCTTTGTCTAAATGAACCTTTATGAGCCGGCTGCCGTCCAGTTTCACTCGGATACTCTTGCCCACAATCTCACTCGGGAAGACCAAGTCCTCAAGGATGGCGTCGTGCACTGCGGTGAGTGTGCGGCTTCTGGGGCGCTTCTGCTTATTTTTCGTAGGGCTTTTCCGAGTTGGCTTGGGCAGAATCCTCCTCTGAGCAATGAAGACTACGTGTTTCCCGCTGAACTTTTTCTCTAATTCACGAACCAGCCGGACTTGGATTTTTTTTGGAAGGATTTCATCTGAGGAACTGGTACAAAAATTATGATGGCTTTCCGGCCACCACCAACTTCAATTTCCTTGGCCGCAGTAATGTTGAGCTCCCGCAGCTGCGCCTTGAGATCCAAGCTCATCTCCAGCTCGAGCAGCGTCTGAGAGATGCCGGACTTGAACTCGTCCGGCTTCTCGCCATTAAGCTTGACGATCTTGGCGCTCGAATTGAACATGGCTCGCCCTTACGGAGTGCCAGCTTGGAAAGAGCAGAGTTTTTTTTTTTTTTTTAATCAAGTTGAGTATTTATAGTGTTTTCCCACAGGTGTGGGCAGTTTTCCTATCTGCCGAAGCTTAGGCGAATGTGGACTCTGAGACACCGGACTGCACATGACAGCTCTAAGGCAGTTATCCTGTGTGTTCCTCTAGGAATGCAATCATTTAGAGTTGGAAATAGCAAATGAGGGCAGCTGACATGTAAATAATGCAACTTAGCACCTTTGATCCTCTCTGGAGCAGTGTAAATTAATTCTGATAACTGCCTAAATCAAATATGCAGTGAGAGAATTATGAGATTGCCTTGGGGGCATGGTGGAGGAACTGCTTGCTGCTGTTTGTGGTGGCTTACTCTTCACTTATTAGGGATTTCACTCTGCCGTCTGCTTATATTTATCTCTCTATACCTGTTGAATTCACCTGAGCTATCACAACAAACTACAGTTGGATTGCTTTTGCATTGGTAACATACAGATGACGGCAGGTGGTATAACAATTATTCCATATGCTTTTTTTCATATGCTCTTATTAAATGCTAATGAGCAATAGTTTTAGCAGGAGGGAAATGTCTTGGTAACAGCTAAGAGGACAGTACCTGTTGAAGAGATGCTCTTAGTTTTCCAAGGATGGTTGATCTACCTCACAAGGTGAGAAATATACATAAGTCATCTCACGTTGATGGTCATTGTCTATCAGTGGCTGGTTGTGACTTGATTTTGCTTAAATCAACGGTGTGTGTGTGTGTGTGTGTGTGTGTGTGTGTGTATGTGTGTGTGACGGTGGTATGCCACTGTATAATTTATCCAGAAGTACTAGGTGAGTTTTTAATGTGTTTCACAGACCAGAGCATATTTCTAGCCTTGTATTATTTTCACAATAGATCAGAGAAAGCAAAGTATCCATATGGATTGTGAAGAAAGTAAGGCAGAGATGGTTTTGCACCTCCCTTAGTTCACGGAGCGACTGCATGTGAAAGTTCACATCCCAACTACTGACGAGACATTGCACAAGTCAAATTCACCGCCATCGGACACATAGTGTTTAGCCAGCTCACTGAGTATAGGAGTTGTTGGTGTAATGAGGACTCAGCTTGCTTATTATCTAGAACTTACAGCGCTCTCACACCAGGCTCAAACCATCATCACCACCACCACCAGCAGAAGCAGCAGCAGCATTATTAATTATTTTAATACTGTGGGGAAGCAGTTAAGGAATGCATTCTCCACCTCAAAAAGGGAAGTGAAGATCTGCGACACAGAAATGTATTTTTATTATTGCTGTTTATTAAGCCAGGGTAATGGAGGATCTTGCTGTGAATCTGTTTTTCCCCCTGGGTACAATCTGAAAGGTGAGAAAACAAAAATGCTAAATGGTCATATAACATTAGCGTTATCCATTGATAATATTTTCTGGCTTTTGGCATGCCTTTTAAGAAAGGAAAAATGGTTGAGACACTTCCTTCTGCTTGGAATTCCACATCTGATTCTAGCTGCTTTTTGAATGGGGAATGAGGTCTTTTAGGTGATCAACCTGATACACTGATGCTGGTATCTTAGCTACGGGGGGGGGGGAGGGAGGGAGAGAGAGAGAGAGAGAGAGAGAGAGAGAGAGAGAGAGAGAGAGAGAGAGATTTTCATCCAAATCACAGGACATGTCTAGGTATGGGGGAGATGTCATGGATTCATTTTCAAGCGTGGAACACAAAGAACTTCCTTACGGATCATCATACATGATTTGTCAGACAGAAACCTGGGTCTACCCACTATCCTTAAACAAATCTGGAACAGGATAAAGGATGTTAGCAGTTGCCATATATTCAATTCAAATCAAAAGACTGAACGGGGACTCCTGGAAATGCTCTTTCGTTGGAAGAATAAAAACAGTGATGGCAAGTGTGTGCTTTCCTTTTGTTCTAGTTGAGAGTATATGGACTTTCTTTCTTGTTTTTAAGAGCTCAGTGCTATGGTGTGCTGAATGCATCTATTAGTGGGTTAATGGGATTTTTAAAAGGTTATAAATGATCTCAATTAGCTTACAGAGGTCATTCTACGGGATACACCAGTGTTTCAGAAAATACAATAAATCCATCAACATGGCTTATGGAGGGTGAGAGATTGACTAGCGCAGAATCCCTGTAATTGGTACAGCACTGACTTGAGAGAAAGCCTGGTATTTCAACTGTTAAAATATTAAATTCTCCAAACTGCATGTTTTCTAAATAAAATTCATTTATTTATTTTATATCCCAGCCTCAGCTTCCCCTCACTCCTCCCAGCCCCTCTCCCCTCTCTGTTCCCACTCCCCAATCCACTCCTCCTTCATTGCCTTTTAGGGAAGGGCAGGTCTTCCATGAGTATCAATAGAACATAGCATATCAAGTTGCAATATGACTAAGCCCCCCCCACACACACAAACACAATGTATTAAGGCTGGGCAAGGAGAGTCAGTATGAGAATTAAGCTCCCAAAAGCCATAAAGAGAATCAGAGACAGCCTCTGTACCACTGTTATGAGTTCCACAAAAGGAGTAAGCTATCCAACTGTCAAATATGCAGAGGGCCTAGGTCAGTCGCATGCAGGCACCACGGTTGTTGGTTCAGTCTCTGTGAGCCCCTGCGAGCCCAGGTTAGTTGACTCTCTGAGTTTTCTCACAGTGTCCTCGACCCCTCTAGCTCCCACAGTCCTTTCTCTCCCTCTTCTGCAGGGTTCCTGAACTCTGCCTAGTGTCTGGCTGTGGCTCTGCATCTTTTTCCATAAGTATCTGGGCGAAGCTGGTCACAAGAGACGGCCAGGTCAGGTTCCGTATCCGTTATTTATAGGAGTCCAAGCTGGTGCCATCCTTGCAGATTTCTAGATTTCCTCGTGCCAGGGCTTTACGTGACCACGTGTACCCCTACTTCCCAGTATCTCTTTGAGTACTCTCCGCCTCTGCCTCCCCAACCCGATCCCTCAGTCCACTCAGAAAGTCTCTTCTGTTTCCTCTTCCCAGGGAGATCTGGCTGTCTTCCCATTTCCCTCCCTGCTCTTGCCCTTGTCTCTCTTGGTCTATGGATTGTAGAAGAGTTATCCTTTATCTTACAACAAATATCCAGTTTTTAAAATCAAGGACACCAGACAAATGGATGGAACTAGAAAAGAATCATCCTAAGCGAGATAACTCGAACTGAGAAAGACAAAAATGGTATGTACTCACTCATAAGTGGATATTAGCTGTAAGATAAAGGATAACTTTGTGTCTTTGAGCACTAAATTCTCTCATTGGTGGCACTGGCTTGAAGGTTGTGGGACTTTGTGACATGGATGGAGTCTAGTGAACAGGGGTAGGCCATCAGAAACAGGTCCTAGGGTATACACCTCCCAGTGTTTGGTCGGTTACATCACCTCACATCGCCCCTTTCTTCTTGATTTGTGAACTTGCGAAGAGGCCATGATGTAAATCCTAGGCTAAGTCACTCCACTTACTATGTTTTCTCTGCCACAAGTGAATCTCCCAGGTTATCTGACAGAAGGAGCAGGGACAGAGGTGGACCCGCTGGGGATGACTGAGTGTCAAACAACCCAGCCTTCCCCACTGGCATCCAGGGAGAAACACACCCACTGAGTCAGGAGTCTGTGGAAGCAGGATCTCTTTTAATGGTATCAAGCAGGGACTTGTACAGGGTTGTGAACTAGGCTCGGGAAGTTACACTAGGCCTCACCAAACTCAAGTTAGACGTAGGAAGTTACACTGGGTCTCACGCCCAGGCATCCATATCCCTTTGTTGTTTTTATTAAGAAGGAGAATTGCCTCGCCCTGGTGCCCCTCTGAACTGCAGGGGGCTGAGGGTGTGTGGGTCTCCAAGGAAAAGAAATCAAGGGAACTATTAAGCCAAGCAGCTACAAGAGAAGTACTTAAAACACTGAACTAATGCTACCTTCACGTCCCCTGCCCCCCAACAATAGGACATTTGTCTTACGGGAAGAGCCGAAGAACAGGGCATGGAAGACAAGGGCAAGATAGAAGAAGCCTTAAGAATGTTTTAGAGCCATTACCTCCTTCTACCTAAGGAGGCTGAAATGGCCTCATCTGCGAGCATCTGACACGGGCCAGCAGCAACACCTGGAACCCTCTAAGCAAAAGGTGATGGCTAGTACCTGGTCCTCAGTCAACACCAGGATTTATAACTATCCCCCCCGATGTCGACACTTAAGCATAACCAAAGGGCATAATAGCCAAAGGAGAAAATAAAGTTGTGGTCTGGGGGAAGCCAAAGACCCGATGCTCTCTTTCCACCACGAAACAGCAGAGCCCCCCTTTCATTGGCATCCCACACCTCTAAAACACGGGGTTTAGGCCTGTGGACTCTCAGAAGTAGCCTAAGAAGGAGTTAATCCACAAGGCAATCAAGATGGTCCCTCGGCCAGATGTTTTTCCTAAAGGAAAATCAGGAGGGTAGAGTAGAAAGCCTTTACTAGAGAAAGTAATGGGGATGGCCTGCCGACTGTTGTCTCTCCCTGATGACTATCTAAGCTCTGCTTCTCAGAATCACTGCCCCAATGGTTTGCAAAAAGGCTGGTCCTTCACTTGGCTGTTTGGTATAGGGATCCTGGGGTGCTTAACCCAGGCACAGTGGCCGCCTCAGCCAATACCAGGTGAGGATGGAGGTCAAGAAGAGTAGGTTGCTAATGTGGCCCCCATTACTAGCCTGCCCAACTGCAGGAGCAGAAGGGAATGAATAGCTTAGTGAACTAGGCAGGAACTTGCAGTAAGCCAGGAGTTGTTGATGTCTGTGCAAAGTTACCACCTTCTGGACAACCTCCATTTGAGGACAGGACCACTGATTCTGTCTTGGGTCCCAACCAGAGCCAGAACCCCGACGGTCTGCAAAAGCTAAAGATCAGAACCAAGTCCAGATCATAGAGAGCCAAGCCAAGGAGAGGAGAGCTGTGATCCTGCAACATGGGGTGGGAGGGACCCATCAACCCTTCTTCTCTTAACTCGTTTCTACGAGACGTTTGTCATAGACATCAAAACAGCACCCAGTATAGGAAATCGGCAGCAGTTAATTAGGGTATTGTGATACAGCTGGCCATGTCACTCATACACTTCGGGAAGTAGTTTGTGGGAAAATATGCAAGAATATTTCTTCAGATTGGAAAATCCATAGACTTGTAAATAGCTCTTAACTGATCATTCTGATTGAAGTTTAGAAAACTGGGATATCAGTAGACATGAAGTAAGACAGCAGGCATGGCTGTGAGATGGGAACAAGAACTTGGGATCTGCAATGAAGCACTTTATTCCATGAATGAAAAAGAAATCTAGCTCTGGTCTGTCCATATCCTGGCAATTAGGAGGACACATTGTAACAGATGGATTTAATTGACAGAAGAATTTTGAAGACAATTTATCATCCATGCTGTGGCATGGTTTCTGCTTGCTGCTCATGCCTAAGGTTGGGTGGGAATATATCACACCAAGTGAAACAGAAAGTTGTGAAAATTGGCCAGTTTGAGAAGGAGAAGACCACGTATGTGTTTAAAGTTTTGAAAAGGGCAAGGCTATAATTGTTAAAGTGTAGTTACTTTGATGTTAATTTTCTAATAAAGGGTAATATTTACGCTGAGATTACAGGGAAGATAGATAGAAGATACAGCAGTGGGAGAACATACCTAGGAGATAGTATGTCTGTATGACAACAAGTGTAGGAAAAAAACATGCTTAGGAGACAACACGTCTGTGAGGGTGGACTTTACCCTATAAAATCATATGCCAAAACAAGTCTTTCCTCCCTCAAGTTGCTTTTTGTTTGGTATTTTCTTACAGCAAAAAGAGTAGCTAATACTATACTCAAGGTATCCAAAACTTAAGCTTCATGTCAGTTCCATAATACATCAACTGTTTGTTAAGATAAAGAGAAGGGATCTTTTCCACTATGAGATCTCATTCTTAGTACTGGATCTCTAGTCCTATAGTAGTTCCTCAAAGCTCAGTAAGTGAATGACTCAAATTCTCTCTCTCTCGTGTATGTGATTTTGTGTCTTGATTTTAATCATGTCTTTGTAATTTACAAGTAAAACCATTAGTATAATAACTAAAACTCAAAAGGAAAAAGATGCTATGTCCCACTGATGCCCATATGCCTCAAAATAATTTTCTATGCTGTGCATGATATCAGAATATTATTTTAATGGCCACATGTCCTAATTCTACTTCTATGCAATTGTTTTTCTTGTTTTGTCACTGAGATACTATCTCCTTACATAGCACGGGATAATTCCATTCATGTGATCCTCTAGCCTGGATCTCCAGATGGGATGATAGGGATGCAACACCATTCCCAGGCCCCTCTGTGTTATCAAATGGCTTCTTTACGCTGGCAGCTAAAGACAGTAAGAGGACTTGACTTTGGAATAACTTTTCAGAAAGGATTTTTTTTTTCTATCAAGAAAATGAGATCAAAAGTAATGATCGGGACTAAAGCTCAAAGAACCTACATCTACCTATAGGCAATGGGCAAACTGTAGTATCCAAACTATGGAACATAAATACAGAAATAAGGAGAAACATAGCACTGATAATCTACACTGTGAGCTAATCCTTCAAAGATCTGTGCTGAATAATATGTTTAAGATAGGTTACTATATAATTCCATTTATAGAAAGTTGTAAGAAAGATAAACAAATCTGTGACATGAATCATACTGAGAATTGAAAATACTAAAACTTTTAGGGCAGAAAAATAAACAAAGAGATGCTGGAGAGATTGTAGTGAGGAAGGGGAAGAATAGGTGTGTACAGAGACTTGACTAATCATGCGTTCTTGATTATGCCTGAACTGCAAGTCACATATTTTAGTAAACATATCTTATTTAATGCCTGTTATATCTCAACAAAACTGTTTTTTTTTTAAAAAAATACAATAAAAATGAAAGAATCTTTCTTATATTCATTGTTTTGTGGCCAAAACAATTTAGTTTTCTATAGCATGAGCTCCTGAAAAGGGTAGAATCAGGCATGTCCCCTTTTATACTCCTTTTCCTATATTTATGCTTCTTTCCAAAGCCCTAACATAGCAGTACACTACTTCCTGCATATCCCGGAAGACTGATAAGGTTACCTTTAACAGAACACACTTAGAATGGCCGAAATTTTTCTATGTTCAAATCCAAGAGTGATCTGACAAAACAAATAACAGCCTAGGTAATGAAATAGTCATCTTTTCTAACATAAATGCACATCACCCAAATACAAATTGGAGGCTCCCAATGATAGTGCCATATCAATCTATTAACACATACGGCATGCTTTCAATGCAAATGAATGACTATTTGCTATTCCAAAGGATCAAACAAATTACTAGTTTTAAGTATATCATTACTAATTATTACATTTCGTGACATTTGCTTCAGAAATTGCTGCAAAATTGACCTAACTGCTGAATTTCCACAGTTTTTTACCTTTTGACTAACCTCTACCAGATACCATTGTGTCCTTTCCATAATTATTTTCTACGTGGGACATGTTATCAGACGGCATGAAGACCCGCTGATGAATAAGAAACAAAGAAAACTTGATTTATTATTTAATTTGCTTCCTTGTGGTTAAAAAAAAATCTTGAAATGAAATGTCAAGGCCACAAAAGTTATTCTCAATGAGGACAGTCACACTTCATATGTGATAGCAGGCCGTCTGGACGATGTGTCAATGTTATCACAGACTCGAGTGATAAGTCAGGTACTAATCTTTACTTCACTGAATAGTGCTTTGCACAAATTCTGCGTAATTTCATGTTTTTGAAATTCTGTTATAAAACTTAAGACTACATACCCATACAAACATATAAACAGCCTGGTCTTTCCACACCATGGCTGTTTCTTGAGTTTTACAACATGAGAAGACTTCCTTTTCCTACACCACCTTTAACTAGCTATCTTCCTATTTCCACAGCACACAATGCTTGTTCAAGAATCACTCTGAACCATGGATTATAATGCATCCACGGTTCCGTACCTCTGTTCTCACGTTCTGACCTACCTTCTGTAAATTTAATCACTCCCCCTAAAGACGGATATAATAGCACTGTGTACTTTATTTCCCTTGCCTTCGAGCATATAAACATTTTAATAAAAATATTACTATGTAATAATTACATATATTTCTCTTTCTAACTAGATTCTAAGTATGGATTATTTTAAACTAAAGAAAAGAGGTAATTGCTGGAAATTTAGGGGTCAGGCAGCCTCAGGTTTAAGTTGTCTCTAATATTTACTAGGAATAAGTTACTTAACCCCTCATGGCTTCTTCATGGTTCTTGTTTTTAAAAATGTATAAAACAGAAGGCATGGTATTTGCCTTGTTATTTTATGGTAGCAAAAGATATCACACTGAAAAATGCAAGACATATTTGATTCATAATATATGTCCAATAAGTGATAACTAATTCTGCTGATACTTCTGCGAGGCTATTATTGTTTTTATAATAACAACTGAAAGCTAGGAGATTTAAGAAATATACACTAGTGAAGATTGTTCAGCTACTTCCTACTTAGAGATTTTCAGGCAGAAGGATATTACAGATATTATGGAATAATATTCCTCACAGCAAGCTGACCCTCACCTATGCATTGACTTGATCTGACAGACCTTGTCACAGTGTACATGAAAGAATTGCAGCTGCAGAAAGCCAAGCGGTTCTTCTGAGGAATCAAACCCATAGGAGATAATGAAAACATGCATCACGTGTAACCTTTCAGGCCAACTGTGCAATTGAACATCACAGAAACATAATGGCTTTCCTAGGCTGTCAGAATATTCTCCATCCCTACCTACAAGTCGTTCATCAAAAGGCTCCATGCTTACGGATTCAATCTACATTCAGCAATAATATGCTCTGTAAGCCTGCATCTTCTCTTCAAAACCATCAAGGCCCCAGGAAATTATTGTGCCTGACTGCCATGCTCACTAAATAACAAAGGCTCCAAGAGCTGAAAACCATGCCTGGTACACTATAGAAATAAAAAGAGAGAGAGTGTGTGAGCAGGGATGTCACGTTAAAAATAAACAGTTTCAAGGTTTTCATGAAAAAAAAAAAAGTCGATGCAATTTGCAACTTCGTTTGTTCCCGTGACAAGCTGATAAAATGTTGGTGGTACAAATGCACCAGAACATCTAACACAAACTGAAAGTGACTACACATTCCATTATCCCAAACTCCGCTGGTAATAGAAAATGATTGCTAAAGACAGTTTCTAGTGTAGCTCAGACACATGAGGCTGTCGATGAGAAACAATACTGTCGATTATCAGGAAAGACATGCGTTCAAAGGGAGGGGAAATCTGCAATGATTTGCGATCTCAGCTTGGGTGTTTTGGTGCCTGGCTGTGCAAAAACTTTCATTATGTGCTATTTCAATATATAAGGAAAACTGTTATTAATGGAATACATTTAAAGCTTGTAGAAAAGAGATTCGCGGAGCCATGAGTCATTAACAGAAAATAAAGACTGTGTGACCAGTCAATAATTAAGCTTGCCAGGGTGGTTATTACCTTTTTATAAAAGAATCTCACACATACTTAAGTGACAGTCTCTGCAGAAAAAAAAAACAAACAGTTGTTTAAATTGAAATTAGAAAGCATGACACATTAGAATTAAGTTTCTATAAAAACTTCCGAAAGAGAGAAAAGTTAAATTTGGGCGTGGAGAGATGGCTTCACAGCAAAGAGCACTCGCTTCTCAGCACTCACACGTGGCTCACACCATCCGCAAGTCCAATTCAAGTGGAACAACACTTTCTTCTCACTTCCAGAAATTTGATTTTAAGTTGAATTATTTTTAAAAGCCTTGACTATTTCTTCCATGCTCACACTTTTTATAACTTCATAAGTTGTACTTTATTCAATTCTGAATGCACTCATTTTACAGCATCCTTCATAATCATGTGGTAGTTTAGAGACCATCTCTAAATTCACTAACTTGTAAAATTTACCTGCTCAACTCATTTCACTCCAAAACATTAGGGAGAACAAGGAGTTCCTGAGTATGACTTTGTTCGTTTGTTTTTGTGTTGGTTTCTTGTTTGTTTTATTGTTTGTTTGTTTTTTGTTTTGTTGAGAAGGGGTTTCTTGTGTAGCCTCGACTATCTCTGAATTAGCTCTGTAGTTGTGAATGGCCTTGAACTCTCAGAAATCTGTCTGCTTCTGTCTTCTGGGGGCTGGGATTAAAGGCATGCACCATCACCACCCAGCCCAAGTACCTCTCTTAATGGTCACTCCCTAGTGGCCAGAGTAACAGCATAGATAATATGAGCTATGCTTCTTTCAATGTTAGTCTCCACTGAAGCAGCACGGAGAATTAACTGGCAGGACTCTGGAGATGCCAGGGAGGCAGAGGCTGCAGGACACTAGACCAGCACTGAGGGTCTAGGAAATTGGGGCTTGAAACTTTTCTATTCTGGATGCTGGCTTTACGTCTTTAACCTTTCTTCCTGTTTGGTTGCTTACTCCATGACAGCAGCATCCCTGCTGTGTTGACAACCATGGGCATCAGAACACTTAGGCTATGCTACTATACTCTGAAGAAACAGAAGCTACCTGAAGTTTGTTTTATGAAACACTGCAGAAGAAATTGAATTGTTCAACCAGGTTCACTTACCCACCCAGACAAATCACACTGGTCAGGATGTTGGATTATTAAGTACTAGAAACCGAGGCTTAGGGGATGGGCTTCTGGTACGATGAGAAATTGAGTTGTAATTTGTAAACGTTACAGGTCAGAGTTGGACAAGTCTCCCAAAGCAGGATGGGAGGAAAATGTTATAACCAGCAGATTATGAAGTTTAGTAAACTGGGAAATGACAAAACTAGATCCTGAGAGACACTCAATTTATCCATGCAAAGGAAAATTTATACAAAGATTCAGTGATTATTTTGGAAAGGGGGATGAGAGAGAAAGGGTAAATTAAGGCAGGGGATATGGCATAGGTAGAGTAATATGACAAGATATAGCTAACAATAAAGATAGTTGAAAAGTCGTAGGAGACCTACAACTGTAGATGCTACACACACACTCACACACACACACAATAATATATATATTACTTATAAAGGAAGAAAATAAAATGCTTCTCCCACACAATATGAGATAACAGATAAAACAAACAAAAATAATCTTAGTGCTTGATACTGAATATCTTCCTTTTGTGTTGATAGCTATTAGAACCCCAAAGAATCCTCACCCAAACATTGTAAGCTCTCGTTATTGCTCCTAGTTGCCCTCATTAACTCAATGCTATGACCTTATTCATTAAAGATACCATATATGTAAATCATTGGACATGAAGACAAATCTAGCTGATACCTACCTACCTTAATTTCCATAGGATTAGATGATTTTTATGTTTAATATGAGATAAAAGAAAATCTAACAACCTTATGCAGTTCTGAAATCTGAAAGCTACAGTAATGAATAGATGAACAAGATATATCACTGGTGTAAAAGTGCAAAAAAATGATATGGAAGTGAAAAAAATGACGTTCTTCTTGGATTTAAAGTCTATTCCACAAGACCCAATCTATTCTACCTAATATAATATTAACTGTGCACCCAGATCATCACTCACTAGCTAACAGGTCCTGAGGGAGAATCTACTACTATTACTCTGCAAAATGGAAAGGTTTCTTATCTTCAAAACCATAGATTAGCATATCTCTTACCCTTCATTAGAGAAGATTCTATTCACAATACAGTATGTTTAGTATAAAGATTCGCAAACGGTAGTCATATAGAAAATAATAAACTGTGAAGCATTTGGGATGATATAGTGTAACAGATACATCACATATCCTATACCCAAGGCTCAGAGATGATGGTAGAAGTGGGTTCTGAAAGCCTGTGAGAGCCAGAAAATAGGAGAATTTTTAATGAAACATTATTTTCTGGACACAAGAAAGCTGTTGAACACATGAACTCATGGCAGGGGTGATTGGTCACTGCAGGCACAAGATCAAGCCATATAGAATCCACTATGGACCTTGAAGAGACTCATGAATTCTCATCCCTACATGGAGAGGCTATTGACAACTGATGGCTAGGGAGGAAGGAGAGGAAATTTTGTTTAGGAAGATGGTCCCTGATGGCTGTTCATAAAACAGTAGATGCTCATTCATACATACATACATTTACAGACAACACTAAGTGGACCCTATGAGTTTATAAAAAAGGCAAAGAGCACATAAAGTTGGGAGAAAAGGTGGCAGGGGAAAGGGTAAGAATTGTAGGGTTGAAATGGGGGTAGAGTTCATCAAAACATATCATGTGTGTATGAAATTATGAATTACAAAAGATTTTTAAACTGTGTAAGTGAAGTCTGCCAGGATTTATGTTGTACTGTGAATTTCCTGGAAGATACATCACTCATCTTACATTTCACAATGTTTTTCTTAAAGAAACTCTTGCTCAAATTATTTATGATATATTTTATGCCACTGATGATTTCTTCTGTCTGCTCCACCTCTTACCTGACATTTAGCAACTTTCATTGACTCTGTGGTACATAATACATGACTGCACAGCAAGACTCTGTCTCAAAAAATAAAAAAAAAATCAAAACTGAAAGGACATGATGAAAAAGAGACACATTTTCCTACGAAAATGCCTTATTTGAATATATAAAACAAATAATCTGGTTAACAAGTGTCTTAAGTTTGGGGATGCACCCTGGGTTCTAGAGTCCTAATAACTGTATTATTCTATTTATTTGTGATACATGACTAGATGAGGTTGTGAAGTCTCTGAGCTGCAGATTTTAATCCATATTACTGGGTTCAAGTTCATGGTAATTGAGAAGAAAAATGAAATAAATGATGCTATAGTGCTAGATAAATAATTGCCCAATGAACAAATACTTGGTTTTATTAATTAAAAAGAAATGGCATGGTAATTAGATACTTATTTCATTTACATTATATCCCTTTTTGGAATTTTAAGGATCTTAGAATCAAGGTAGTTAATACTTAATGTTTTAATTAAAAAGAAATGGCATGGTTATGGTTATTAGATGCTTATTTCACTCAAATTACATGCCTTTTTGGAATTTTAAAGATCTTAGAATCAAGGTAGTTAATAATCTATCCAACGTTGTCAAGTTATGAGCATTAGGATCACAGTTGGAATGCACCAAAAATTATTGAAAATAAAATATTACAGCAATAATTGCTATAAACAGTACTGAAAAGTTACACAAAAACAAAATGTAACATATGTGTAAAATTATTTTTTATTTGTGTTAATGTTGGGGAATACAATGCATATTGAACTTAAAAAAGAATGCCAAGTCATGGCTCATAACTGATGTCAAGCAGAGAATTACTACAGACAGTTTTTATCTGCTTACTCACCAAAATTAAAAGAAGTGCACGGTTTTAGATAACTGGCATTATCACCGATAATATGTTCAAAGGGTTGAGAGATTTTTTTCGTTTATTGTTTAGAAAACATTGCTAATCACATCGAAGCCCCCGTGGAACAGAAAAATAATCTTAATGGAGTTCTGTGAACTTCTGAAAACAATTCTAGACTTTAGGAAAAAAGTAATCCGAATATTTTAGACTTAGGAGTCAGAGGCAGTGTGACTCAACTCGCTCAGTAGCGGCCTTGCCTAGCATCCTTCAAACGTCTGAGGATGTCAGGGCCTTTTCAGCTTCGCTATGGAAAACTAAGGCCGTCTGCATCTGCGACAGGTTTGTACTGGGGGATTACTAACAGTAACAAGGGTATTTATAGATCTGGAGTCTCAGAGGCACGCACAGATGCGCAAAGTTTCCTCCCACCCTCGGTTCTGTAGTCAGGGAAGCCCCAGGCATTCTGAGATGCCGCTGTGTACAAACCCTAAGGGCTTGTTTTATGGCTGAGGTAACCAGGATTGACTAGGAGGTGGTAACAAAGACGATGACAGACTTCTCTACCACTGACTTGCTTCGACTCTCTTTTAATCAGGGTGCATCTGGTCAACGGCATTCTGACCTTTTCATGTGCAGATGTAGTACAGGACCCCTCAAGGATGCTTAGTCGCCAAAAATCCTGGACCTGATATACAACCACCCCACTTGGTGAGAAGAAGAAAGCTTTCCCATTCTAAAATCCACAGAGCTGTTGGTCTAGGGAACCAGTTCCTGAGATCTGGGGATAGGCTGATGACCATCTCACACAAGATTCCATCCGAAATGTGCTTGGGGACTTAACATCCCACTGTTCCCTTACACATACATGAGTGGGGCCTTTAACACTTTAGTCGTCCATGGATGTGACTCCACGCACATTTCCAAAGTCTCTGGCTCATTTTCCTGCTTTTCAAAGTGTGGCTAAATAAGTCACTGAATATGGATAAGAAGTTGAGCTCGTGTCTACATAGATACCCTGCATTCTAGCATCTTCAGAGCAAGAAGTTACTTTGCGCACTACAAAACAAGAACATAAACACCCAAAGAGCCACAAAAACTTTAATCTGCCATGGGGTCCCGCTGCCAGACATGACAGTGCAATAGTAGTGCAAAATCTGAGAGAGAAAGAGTCAAGCTCCATCTTGTGAAGGAAGGCTTAAGTCACGTCAGATGTTGGTTGGCCATTTGCACAGACTTTGTCATATAATCTTATTTTTAAGTATTATTATCCCTTAAAATTGTAAATAAACATCATATTTGCAGAGACATATTATTTTTTCTTTCTAAGGAGGTAAAACACTCACTCTTTCAAACACTTTGTGGATACATTGTCCACACTTCTAGGTGCCTCCTCTTTCTGCCTCTTTTCCATCTTAAACAGGTGAAATGCGTATCACATCATCACTGTTTTTCATAGCACATAAAAGGGAGGCAAGACATTTCCATCAAAACAACACGGGTACCAAGGGCTGCATCACTTAGTCATTAAATGGAGAAACAACAGCCACACAAACACACACACACACGTGTGCACGCACACACACACACACACACACACACACACACAGCTTCCACTCTCTTCTTTCTGCTTCCTTCCTTCAACTAATTCCATGTGTCCACCTGTCTCTTTCATTTCCTAGTCTCGGAAAAAAACTTGTAGCTATAAATTAAATAATTATAAAAACTAAGTGACCAAGTAGCAACTTCACTCTGAGAAAAAATGCCATGGATTTACCATGCAATCTCAAAACACGAGCCAGGGTTTTAAACATTAAGTTACCTTAATTAAGTTAATCTTGAATTTCCTTCACACTTCCGTATTGAGTAATGTTAAGCACTGGACATAGGTCAGTAAATACTTGGGTTGTATTTTCTGATTTCATAGGCTATATACTAGCAGTAAGTCTGCCATTTAACTGTGTGGATGAGGAGTTTACATCAGCCTGGTTTCGAGTGAGATTAATGGCCATAACATTAGTTGTGGTTGTATAGTAATAGTTGTCTTCCTGTGTTTCATGTTTATTATATGCCCACATTATTCTCCCCACTTTGCATGCATAAGCTCATTTAGTGACTCTTCTACATGGCAAAGCTGACTTTATTTTTATTTTAATTATTTGGTGGTTCTTCTGTAGCTAAGCAACAAAGGATTTAGAGTGTCGTGAAGCAAAAGACGTCACTGGAAACTGTGAAACTGTATGGTTTTAAACCCCTTTAATTACAGCACTCAGAGGCAGAGACCTTGTGAATCCTAGGTTAGCTTGGTAAACATAGTGATTTCCAGGTCATCTAAGGCTAGCTACACAGCAAATCTTTGTCTCAAAAAGTAACAAACACAAACTATATAAATTCAACATCATTGGAAATAAAATCTTAATGGGAGAACACTATGTTTTCAAAATACATCATAAAGAAAAATGTGCTAAAAATAGTTTATAGAACTAGGGTGTAAGGGGGGAAATCATCAAAGGGAAAAACTGTATCCCAAGATTTATTGTCTTGCTCCAAGAGGAGAGGATGGGGCTTGTTGAGTACTCTTCTTACTTCTCTTTGTCAGAGGGATGGGCATGGTGTTCTTCCAAATAGACTGTTCCCCATAAGAGATGACACACTACATTCTGCCTTCAATGTACCCTGACACTTCCCCTCATGGTATTTGGAGTTTCTCTAAAAATATGTAGGAGGGAATATAGAAATCATTTTATTTCAAACAAAGAATCGAGTTATTAAGCTGCATTCTTAAGATAGGACATAAACGTCTAGATCACATCACATATCTTCCTATGATACGTCTGCAATGCCACCCTTCTATCACCACCACTCCTCAGTTTGCTGTCGTTACTCTCTCCCAGTTCCAATATCACAGTGACCTAGCATGTTATCCCTATTCTGTATTGTGAGAGTCTTACACACTGTATTACAAAGGTCCGATGAATAATTAGGAAATCATAATTCTGTGTTGACAGAAAGAAATCCCTAATGAATTGTTTAGAAAATCAAAATATTCTATTGAAGGAAACTTCTGCAAGGTTTACACAGACGACAGGTGTCAGTCAACTGTCTATAAGGTCATCCTCATGGCTCTTCCTTTAAATAATTTTCGTGTCTCCTATCAAGAGCACGATAGTTTCTTTCCTTGGAATAATCTCTTTGCTCTCCTTGTGTATCAGAATATCCAGAGGCACTAGAGTTTTCAGAACTCTGAAGCACGTTCAGAAGTATGTTATTTATAGACTAATTGGCAAAGCCATGGAAGTGCACGGGTGGCAGCTCAATTTCTCGTGCAGACTTATTTGGTTAATCACAATCTGACAAGCTGGAATGTTTAAGGTTAATGAGAAAATTTATTTTCAGTGACATACCAAACATTTAGGAGACCAAGTTGCACTAATAAGGAACCACATTTTACACATACTGCATAGACCCTGAAACTTTTCTTTAGGAATAAAAAAAAAGGCAAATAGAATTCTTTGTTTAGCTCTAGATTAGAAGAGAAGGGGGACACAGCTTTTAATTATGAATATTTAATCATACATAATTTCTCACATGAACACACTAGAATATTTAACAAATTATCTGATATTCCCACTGTTGCAGGCTCAGGAGGAAAACAGCTGCAAATACAGGCTGATCCAAATGTATGAAGTGGTCTTTTCCATTTTGCTTTGTAGGAAAGTACAAAACAGAATTTAAATAGTTTTTCCAAAAATAACTGTTTACATCTATACCAAGAAAATATCATGCATCCTCAAAGAAACAACATTTTAGGAAAAACTACCATTTCTGAATACTGAGATATGGCTCATGCCTAACAGCATTCAAACAAAGAACCAAATAACCTTCAATTTAGGTCAATGGGAAAGCAAAAAAAAAAATTTTTAAAGGTCTAGCATTATATTTTATTCACAAAGAAATTATGACAAAAAATTAGAATGAAAAAGGTATTACAGGATCTAACAATGAACAGTATGATAATCTGAAACAGAACTTGAAAGTCATGGCGCCAATATTAAGAAACATCCCAGTGATAATGTCGCTAATTCCAAGCAAAGCAGTTGGAATGGAGAGTGTTATGCAGAGAGGACAGGTGCAGCAGTAAAAAATCCCCCTCTGCAATGTTGTTACACTATGTATGTGCCCTTATCAAAATATCTCACTCAACTATAGAGAAAGGGGATTGCCTTGATGGAGAATGCTTTTCTCCTCAAGAGTTAAAAATAATTAAATTAGAGAAAATCATTTCAAATTAAGTTACATACATGATTTCATACCTGTGACATAAATAAATATCAAATTAACCAGTCAAAAATATTTATCATCATATCATTAATTATATTACAGAGATGAAATATAGAAAACATTGTCAAATAAGCTAACATTTGATAAATAAATATTAGGAGCACTTATTGTCTGTCAGGCCCAGGTAAGAGGCTGCAGGAAGTACATGGTATTGTACAACTTCTGTCTGGAGAGGCCTGCTGAGCAATGGGAAGAAGCTGCTGAGTTTCTGGTAGGCCAAAGCTAATACACTTACGACTGAGAAGCTCTATGGTTAGCCTGTTGTAAATGAACGCTGTCAAGAGCAGACATTTTGTTCCTGTTGAGCAAACTGTGTCTGCATTTAATTGATTCTGTGAAGGTCTTCACATCATCATAAATTTTTCCTTATGCATCAAAAGACCTGGTAATCATGAAGCCTGGCAATTTTCCCGGTGTGTTAAAGAAACACATTGAAATAACGCTAATGTCTTGTATTTGTTGCGAATAGACATGCTTGTCACCCATTATTCTCGTATGCAAACAAAATTGATTCAAAACAAAGAAAAACTGTATATGCACAAAGTGATTTGAGATCTCTATGATGAAGAATCGGGACAGGAAGCTGAAGTAAGTTAATGTTTGTAGTCTACCCCCTTGGTCTCATTGTATCATTTAAATGTATCATTTTTTGATTCTGCCATGGATGTGCACTATAAGGACACATGCAGGCTGTCAGACCTATGCCCCTTGCCATGTACTCAGTAGGTCATGGGATGCAACCTTTAAGAAACTATGGATACTTTAACTTGAAGACAGGCTTGAGTTCATGGCTGGTCTGATTTGTTTATCTGAAGTGTTCCTTGGAAATAGCTTTTATTCACATCCCAGGGATTTCCATAGATTTTGCTTACAATGCTTCTCCTAAGGAACATCCTTGGAGAATGCTTCCCTAACCATATCCCTCTTATGCACTGGTTCTATCCAGAATATTCAAATTACAACAAGACCATTGCACATATTTTTAATTTGCCATAACACTGCTACATACCTTTTCATATATAGCTACTGCATATATAGCTCTCTCGACAAGTTGATTCTGAGCTCCATAATAGCATAGACTATCTAAGCAACTTTAAGTCTTAAATTATATTACCTTCTACAGACACATAGGAGTACCTACTTCAGCAACAACAATGATGCCTGTGCTTACGGTGCATCATTGTCTCCCAAACCCTGCATTCACAAATTGATTTTAGGCTCCCTAATAACCAAGTGAAACTGATGAGACAATTGCTATTTTCCATATTTACAGATTGGAAAACTAGGGCACGTAGGACCGAAGTTATTTAATGCCACTCTGTCTTTGGGATGGATGTGTTGATTTCATGCTCTTATGGCAGAATTATGTGCTTGATTCACAGGTTAGAGGAGGGAGACACTTCTAATTGCAATAGTCTTTTAGTGTTGACCATGTACACTGTTTAGGTTGTTGACCTTACCATAATCATACTGAGAATGATACGTGGACTTTGAACAATAATGTGTGTAATATTTTATATATACACATCTGTATACACAAGTGTGCTTCTCTGTGACGGCCAGATAATTTGTTGCAGTCTGTCTCCTGAAATTGCTTTTTCACCTTATTTTTTTTAAGAAAAGGTTTCTAAAAGAACCTGGTGCTTCTGATTGACTCAGACTGTCTAGGCAACAAGTTCCCCAAATCCTGCTCTCTCTGGTCTCAAACCCTGGGACTGTAAGCATGTTCTGTCATCCCTGGGCTTATTTAGGAATTAGAGACCTCAGCTCATGAAGCAAATCTTTTTGTACACTGTTTATAAAATGTTCTATGTCGTCTCCTGAGGTCCTGAAGAATCCTTCTGAAACCCATGCCTGGATAGGATGGATCTTCTGCACGGAAGGGGGCCAGAGGTGTGCCTTGAGCCACTGCCTTGCCTGTACCTTCAGTAGAAAACAGATGATGTAAGCCACCAACGCCAACATCTGCTGACATGCTGACTTGCCGCTGAAAACAACACTGAGTGCATTTGTTCCCATTTCCAGATTATTTAAAAATAAGTAGCACTGGGAGTTATTAAATTGGGCAATCTGGGTTCTAAGTAGCATTTATATACTTTTTTTTCTTGGATGCCTTCTTTAAAATTAAATTTTTAATAACCTTTAAGCCTTGCAGCCTTGAGGGAATAATTTCTTTCACAGTAGTTCAAAGGTTTAATTTCACAGTAAAGCTTTTGAAATATGGTATTATCCCCTTTGTTCTAGAAAATTACTGTTTAAAAAAATCATATTTCAAAGTAATGATTGTAATGAGAAAAAGATATGAAGCCCAACTTCAGAAGAAAAAAAATACTGATAACCTCGCCTGTGATGTCCTCTTGTGAGTCTTTCCCTTGCGGTTTCTAATTTGTAACAGTTTGAGGAATGTTTGGAATGGTACAGTCTCTGCTCAGTGATTCGGGCAGAGCTCAGGTCCAGGAGCAGGGAGGGCAGTAGATACAGACATAAAGGAAGCTATTAACTCTCTTATATAAACACAACGCAGTATGTCTTTACTCCTGCTGTTCATGTGTTTCTTGCAGTGCTATTTCCAAATGCTGCCTGGGGAGTTCTGGAGCCATTTCCTCAGAAATTAAAGTTGTGTGTGCAGCTCTCAATGGAAACGGTAGGAATGGCTTGTGTTTGGGGTCAGAGCGACGGCTCAGCTCTTCAGAGCATTTGCTGCTCATGAAGAAGATCCAAGTTCACTTCCTGACACCCACAAAGTGGCTAACAACCATCTGTTACTCCAGTTTGAGAAGATCCAACATCCTTTTAGTACCTCCACAGGCATATGACACACACATGGTATACACACATATGTAGGCAAAACATTTATACACATAAAATAAATGAATCTAGAATAAGAAAAAGAAATGGATTATGTGTAGACTTATTCAACAGGAAGTGGGAGAAAACTGACAGACACTGAGCACCCAAATTTCACTGGAAAGGGTATCTTCAAATATATTTATATTCATATATATATATTTGTATTAAAAGTATTGAAGGAGGAAATGAGGAAAATGAGATATATTAGAGACAACCAGAAGGAGACTAAGAAGCATGCAGGTTACATCTATGGCTACAAAACTCTAGGAAAAATCATTAAAATTCCCTTAGCCTCTCTGCACATGAGAAATGGGTGCAGCAGTATGCCAGCAATATCTCCAAATAAGCAAAGCAGAAAGACTGTGAACAAGCTCTGAGAACTCTGTCCTGCCACGCCAGACTACCGTGAAGGCCACCTTGGTGGCATCTGCTCGTGTAATTGTGTGACTGCTAATGATGAGAGCCTTCCAATATGACATTCTTCAATCAAAAGATCAATTGAGATACTTTCCACAAACCCATTCCCAGACCTGTAGTGCTGGGATTATATTATGTTTGCCAGATATTTATCATATGTGTGTTGAAATTTTAAAATGACATCGCTATTTATGCATTTCTTATTAAAGTGGCACGAGGACCTACAAATAAAAGATGATCACCAGCTTAGGGTCAATTTCATCCAGAGGTCTGATGAAAGAATACCATGAGTGATTTGTGGCGATGTGGGTCAGAAGTCCTACTGATATACAACACTCTGCTCTTGAAGCTCTTTGCCATTCAACTCTAGTTTATGTACTGATAGGAGCCCATTTTGAGCACCTGCCACTTGCTATGCTTATAAGTGCTCGGCGAGTAATACTGTCTCTAAAATACCCCTGAATCTCTAAGAAGTTAGCGCTATTAAAAGCATTTGGGGAGAACAGATTTGGAAAATATAAAGGAAGTTTTTCAATGAAAACATTGATGTCAAGGTTTAAAACTAGGTTTCCCTGGTTTATTCATTTATCTGTTCAGCAAAATTTACTAAGTTCTAACTAAGTGTCAGTCAGATACCATGCTGGGTGTTGGGAAAACAGTAGTGACCAACACTGAGCTAGTCATCATACATGCAAACATTATTGAGCAGCATGCATGAGGACATTGAGCATTCAAATAATTAATTATAGCAAATTATATACAATAATTGAAACATATTTAATTATGTTTAAATAAGTACTACTACGACCCAAAGTAAAGAATTTTGCTTTTATTATTACTGTTGTCATCATCATCATCATTATGTGTGTGTAAATGTGTGATGTGTGTAGATGGTATATCCATGCCACAGCATACATGTGCATGCCAGAGAACAAGTTGATGAAGCTGGGCCCTTTTCCCCATTTTGTGTTTTTTTTCCAAGAAATGACTCAAGACCTCAGACTTGTAAGACAAAGAAAATTACCACTGAACAAACCATCTGCATTCATGTTCTTCTTATTTTGAAATTATAGATGCAAAGATTTTAAGAGTCAGAGGTGTTTAACACCTCCAAGGAAAAGCTGGTTTCTAAACACTGCAGGACTAGCACACATATGAACTCATGGAGACTTTGACAGCATGTCCAAGACCTGCATGGCATGAAACCAAACACAACATCAGAATGAGGCTGAAGAGTCCTGTCACTTTGGGTTTTTTTTTTTTTTTTGGATAATGAATAAAGAAGCTTCTTGGGCCTATGACAGAGCACAATAGACGCAGGCGGGAAAACTAAACTGATTGCTGGGAGAAAGAAGGTGGAGTTAGTGAGACGCCATGTTGCTGCCACCAGAGGAGACAGATGCCAGAACCTTGCGAGTAGGCCACAAACTTGTGATGATACACAGATTAATTGAAATAGGTTAATTTAAGATATAAGGGCTAGCTAACAATATGTTTAAACTATTGGCCAAAGAGTATTGCAATTAATATAGTTTCAGTGTGATTATTTTGGGAGTCTGGGTGGCGAGAAAATGAAGAAGCAGCCTCTGCCAACATGAGGATGGTACAGGGAAATTGAGCACAAAGTCCTACCATTAATCAAGAAGATATTTTTGACTGATACTTGTTAGGAGAAGAAAACTATGCTTTCTCGTAAGACATGCTGTTGTTATAAAAACCAACAGACTCCAAGTTTTTGTGTGCTTTGTTTGTTGTTTTGTTTTCTGATTTATTTTAAAGAAATACAAAATTGAGTTCACATAGAGGGGTTAGTATCTGAGAGGACCTGGGGAAGGAGAAATAACATGATCAAAATATACTGCATGACAATATTTTAAATAACTTTAAAAAATACATGGAAATTATCTGCTTTCTGACAGACAATTTAATGGGATAGCATGAGATAGTGGATTTTTTCTTTTTATCTCCAAGGAATTTATTGATTTATTTCAAGAGAAGGTTTTGGATGTATCCAGTCTTGTCTTGAATTAGATGCATAGTCCTGCCTTTTCCTGAATGATGAATCTTCCTAGTTCAACCTCCTGACTGTTAGAAATGCAGGTTTGTGCCCCAATCCCTGACTCTGCAATTCATTTTTGAATATTTTAGGAATAATTTACATTTTAATGTTAAGTATAGTGGTTCTATTTAACTATGACAGTGTATTGCTATGTGTGTGTGTGTGCGTGTGTGTATGTGTGTGTGTGTTATTATAACCAAATGGTCCTGAGTTGACTTCTAACATTCCTTTGGATTAAAAATCCTTGCAGGTATGAAAACTAGGTTTCCTGAATTAATATATTTCTGTCTTGGTGTAATTATATTTTCTTTAAACAATTTATTGTCTCCAAACTACGGGACCCCATTGGAGTGAGAGTTTTGTGAACCATGATGCAAGTGAGTATAAAATATCTCAATCGAAAAGGGAGACACCATGTAACAGTCTCCTTTTCCCTCCCCAGGGATCACTTGCATTTATGTGGCTGTGCACTTTATCCTTTGCGATAAAATTGCAATTATAATTACAGAATTTTTCTCACATTCTAAGAGTTTTTCTAGCATATTTTCAGCTGGCGGCAGTTGGCTGGGAAGTTTGAGTATCCAGGGCAACCCTTTTACTGCTGAACTTTAGCAAGTAAATGGTCCTACAGGATGCTTTTGGAGTCTAATAATTGTGGATAATTATTTTTATGATTTCATCCTGTGGAGGTGGGGTCAGAGGTTGATAGAACTGTCTGATTTCGAAACAATTCATGTAAATTATTTAGGTAACCCTCACAGTGGTAAGAAGTCTATGCCTTGTTCTCAACAAATAAATCATGACCAGTCTTAAATTGTCATCTTGCCACTCAGAATTTGTGTGACCTTTTTGAGCTTCTTTTTCCTATCCATAAAAAAAAAAAAAATACTGCCCAAAATATTACTGTGAGAAAGATTAAATTAGTAAATGTAAATCTAATGGCTTTCTCTGAAGCAGACATATGTCATCTGTTGAATGTTCAGGTTTAGCCTCATTTCCTTCATTTTATCTGCTTCGATATAAGTTCTATACTTGGCATGGAAATAGCCTAGGACTGAGGTCATTCCTGACATTGTACACTTTCAGAAGTGGACATAAAATATAAAATATTAAGGAAAACCATATATTCATCATATGTATTTTCCCAATTGTATAAAGGAGAAGGAAGCAAGCAGAAAAGGAAGAAGGTAGGAAACAGGAGGAGAGGGAGGGAGGGGAAAGGTAAAAAGGAAGGAAGAAAAGAGGAAGGGAGGAAAGAAAAGAAGAAAGATTAAATCTGTAAAGTCTGGAGTAACTGTACACTCAGTCTCTGGCTCACCAAGTTTACTTATCTTGGTGTAGTGTACAGTTTAGTGTTAGGCATTTGTCACTGTTGGTGTCTGGTTCTGGGCTTTGGAAAATATCGTCACTACTGTAGAGCATATAGCAATTAATATGCAGGAGGTAGTGGAATATATGACACTGAATTCATTAACATTTGCGGCATATTAGGTATGGGACATGTTATCCAGGGGCAAGAGACATGAATACAGGGAAGCAGTGTTGGGGCATTAGCTTCCAAAGACGTGCCGGAGGTGCCTTTAAGGATTGCCTCTAAATTTCTAAGAAAAGAGGAAGAGAGTGGCGGGAAAAAATAGCTTCTCTGATAAAGCAGACAGCCAGCCAGCCTCTGCCTGTTTTGCAATTTTCAATACACAGTCCACTTTCACACTTCAATAATTCATTTTCTAAGCACTTAGAACCCAGAAAACTGCTTCCACTGATGGAGCTGAAACGCCAGGACCAGAGTTTAGTAACCAACATCTCCACTCATCTCATCTCATTCCCTAGTAAACTGTGTCAGAAAACATGTGTAAATAGTAGCATTCAAACAACTGCCCTCATGGCTGTCTTGGGAGGAAAAGCCAACTGCCCTCACGGCTGTCTTGAAAGGGGAAGCCAAATGCCCTCATGCCCATCTTGGTAGGGGGCCCCATTTTCATTGTGTTCTACACTTAGTGACTCTGTGAGGTAACCACATTTGATAACAAAATGCACAATATTCTAAAATAGAATCCCTAGTGTGCTGTCATAAATTCTCTCCATTTAGCTTGTGGTCAAAATTGCAGACATGGAGGGGTTGATGTGCCCTCGGGCTGCTCTGGGTGGCTCCATTCCCTATGTGAGAGTTGAGAGGAAGCAGATGACTGTCCTGAAGTTGAGTTGAAACAGAACTTTGAGGTCACCTGTCTTTACCTTTGACCCGTAGGAAAGTAATTTCTACAAAATGTTCTAGAGGATAAATCCAAATACACTTAAATTCCCCCACCAAAATCATGAATTAATCATTTCGCATCCAAGAAAAATAGTGAAAATGTTAAAATGGTTATACATTCTCAGAGTTACGTCTACTGTAAGAACTGATCAAGTCTCTCTAGCTCTTGGAAACAACGGTCAGATGTCACAGACACAGTATGGATGGAATGGATTTTCCTGTGTTTGGGTATTGAAAAATGACTCTAATGCCAATTTGCTAACATAAAAACACATATTTAGAAAGTGATGTTCACCCAGTCTACAACCACAATTCCCATGACCTAAGATGTTTGTTTTCAAAGAAACAGAAGAGATTCGTTCAGTATTTTATTTAATGATATTCAGGGATTAGAAGCAGCAAGGACAATTCCCTATGCTTCTTTGTCCAGCATACCTGTAGAGCAAATCAGACGGAACTGCTGCTTCAGGAAGATGCTAAACCCACTGTTGTATGAGTTTGAACAATGAAGGCTACTATCACTGAAGAGGCCTTGAATAAATGCACCAATCAAAGCAAATGTAACAAGAAAGAATTTCAAAATAAACTAACAGCCATTATACATCACTTTGGACTACATCTTCAAACATGTAAGCTATGCATCTTATGTGTCCTCTGTCTCCAGACCTTGTAGAAGCATCGATAGGATTTTTCTGATTCTTACTATTTCATAGATTCAAAACAGCTCAAGAAAGGTCAAAGAAACCATTGACATAGACACCAATGTCTTTATGTATGTGATCTCATAACTTTCCAGAATTCAAAAGAAGAAATCCAGAACCTGGGCAAGCTAATGACCCTGCATGAGGCCCAAGCAAGGACTGACACCCAGATCTCCTGGACAGTAAGGAAAAGCCACCTTTGCCTTTTACTGAAATCTTGAATATCTGTGAAGAACAAAACAAATGCTAGAATCCTAAAAAAGTGTCAGTCACCCCAGCCACATAGAGCTTCCTATCTGATGTCCATCAGATAAAATCTGAAATGAAGACAGGCGGTGGTGGTGCATGCCTTTAAGTCTAGCACTTGGGAGGCAGAGGCAGACAAATCTCTAAGTTTGAGGCCAGACTGAACTACATAGTGGGCTCCAGGACAGTCAAGTCTATCCAGAGTAATGGATAGTTAGTTCCTGCCTGCTAAAAATATCTGAAATGAGAGCCACAGTATCAGTGGAAATATGACCACCCCGAAGAGCTTCTTATTTAAACTACAGAGTTGTTAACTGTAGACAATCTTGATCTTCGCAAACCTAGAACTGAGTGTCAGCTACAGTTTCATGGATGAGAAATGTAGGCCACTTCCAAGACAGGCCCATGGAAACCACATGAGTGACGCCTCATTGGCTCTATGCCAGCTGCTGTCAAGATGAAGCATGATTTGAGATGTTAGATACTCAAGATACTGACTGCTAGCTGGACTCTACTGTTCCTCTACCGGGGGGGGGGGTGTCCCCAGCACAGCTACCTACTCTCTCCCCAACTCTGCTTACTGGTCAATAAATGAATAGAAAACAGATTATGAGATATGCATAATATTTCTTACATGTAAAAAATCTACATAAGTCAAAATTATACCAAAATACCATAATAGCCTGAATTTCACTTCTTTTTAGAAAATAATTGTGAGGTAATTTTAGTCATCAGAGCAAATAAAAGAGAAGGGCTATTTTCTAATTGTGGATGGATATGCTTTTTGCTTGCTAAGAAACTCATAAGTATACAACATTCATGAAAATATGAGAAATTAGAAATTGCTTTGAAGGGTTCGATGTGAACACGTACATTCATGTAGGCAGGGAGAGGGAAGAGAAAATGATATTCCAAAAATTATGGTGTGTTTACCAGAAAAGTTAAAAGAAAAACCTTTTTAAAAAATGCATATTTTGAGTAAGGCTTAATAATTCAATTTCAAGGTCAAATTTAACTGAAGGTGAAAGGTGAAACTCTTTCTCTCCTTTCTAACACCCCACCCCCATCTCTCTCTCTCTCTCTCTCTCTCTCTCTCTCTCTCTCTCTCTCTCACGCACGCACGCACGCACGCACACGCATGAACACGCATGCACACACACACCTGGAAAGCAGGAGATATTTACCTATAAACCTCCACTTCTGGATTCATTAGGCATCCTCTACTAACACCTGAGAGCTTGGTTCTTTGTATTTTCAGGTAAGTAAAGGGTAAACTCATGATTACTAAGTTGCCTATTACTTGGGACTTCACAGTATGCCAGTGTCCCTGGCTCCTCTCTCCTTCACCATGACTGGCACCATCTGTTTGTTTTCTTCCTAGCTACAGTGGGTCTCCTCCACTTGGCATTCTCCAGGAAGCCTTGACCCATTGGGAAGTACTCTTTCAGAGAAGATTTCAGTATTTCAGTCCCTTACATAGTTTCCCAACACGTAGAACTTTTCCTTAGTATAGTTTTATCCTTTAATTTATGTCTGGGATCCTATTGTCGTAGATAAGAAACGCATCTTGTACTTTAAAAACAGACTGTATTTTCTGCTACACTCTTATGCAGAGGCCACGTTCTATTTAAATCTTACAAACGAGAATGGGAACGTGAACATGCAAATCTGGTAACAGTGTGAATTGAGACATGAAGAGAAGAGTCAAACACACAAAACATTTTCTTGAAGGCTGGAAAAATAGATCAACGGAGGCAGAAAAAGATTTGCTTCAGTGCTTGAGACCTCGTTTCTTGCCAAATTCAAGACATACAAACAACAATATTGACTTTGTAAGGTCAGAGTTACTCAGTTTTAAACAGATGACTTCAGTGGAAGGAATATTTTCAATGCACGTCAAAAAAGGAAAATCACGTTTCTCAGGGGACAAAGCTCTAGCCTGCAAGTCATTCACATTCTAATCTTTAGACACAGACAACCGTATTTTCTAGCAATCTCTAAGTTAACAGGGGAAGAGTTTATGAAGAATCTACAGCATGCCAGTTATTATATTAGAGTAATTCAATTAATCATTACTAAAGGTATTGAGAGAATCATGTGATCTACATATCAATCATTTATCTTTTTATCTGTGTATTCACATATTCCTATTTAAAGCAGATACACTTTAGGAGTGACATAGAGTCTTGCAGTTGGTGAGAAGTTGACTATTATTTTAAAGGAATCTCGGAGTGCAAGTGTGATGACTAACTGCATAAAGCACTTGCTATGTAAATGTAAGGGTTGGACGCAGATTCCAGAAACACAAATAAAAATTTGGTGAGTATGGTAACCTACTTGTAATCTCAATGCTAGAAGGACAGACTGAGGATCCCCGGGGCTAGCTAGGTAGCTACAGTAGATGAATTGGTGGTTTCTGTGTTCACTAAGTTTGATGGTTATTGTTAATTGTCAGTTTGACAGACTCTGGCGTCACCTTGGAGATGGCCCCAAGACATTCGTGTGAGTAATTAGTTGCATTCAATGAGCTGAAGAGATCCATCTCTACTGTGTGCAAGGCCATTCACTAGGCGAGAGAGAGAGAGAGAGAGAGAGAGAGAGAGAGAGAGAGAGAGAGAGAGAGAGAGAGAGAGAGAGCGAGCGCGAGCAAGCTGGACACTAGGAGCTACTCATCCTTCTCTGGTTCCTGATTGTGGAGATCCTTCCTAATGGCTTCTAGCTCCTGTGCCTTGGATTCCACGCCATGTAGGACTATATTCTTGAACTGTGAGCAGGATTAAATTCTTTCTCTCTAAAGTAGTGCTTGTTGCATTTTAGCAGTGTTTAAATACTTTCATTAATTTCCAGGATATTTGAGACAGGGATAAGAAGACTAAAATCACATTTTTTTGTAAAAATTAAAATGCATTTTAACAAGGAAATAGTAAGGAAAAAATTATAAAAAAGAAAAATTGTTACTTCTTATATTAGATCATTGGGTGTCAGACTCACTCTTAGCTGTCTGTCTCGCTCATTTCATAGCGACTTCCTGAAGCAATAGGGATTCTTTGACTTTGGTCATGTTTCTGAAATGGTAAGAGAGGTGATCTTCCCCAAGTGGCTGTCCAGTGTCAAATGGTCAACCCTGAAAACACACACACACACACACACACACACACACACACTATATACACACACACACATGCATATGGGGATGCAATGAAAATGAGTGAGAAGAAGGACATGAATTAGAAGGAGAGTGGGAAGAAGTACAAGGGAGGATTTGGAGAGAAGGAAGGGAAGGCAGAAACACTATAACTAAATTGTAAATCTCACAAAATTAGAACCACTGAATGCTTATGGTTAGGTTTATCTTCATATGCATTGAGCTGTCCATAAGCTTTCTTTCAGAAAAGAAAGCTTTGTGTGGAAAGGCTGCTGCGTGGAGTGAGAAGATAATCCTGAGCCTTTCTCAAACACTGGGATATCTGACTGGTCACTGGGCTAAAATAAAAGTCTGTGGTGTCAAACGTGTTGATTCTCCTTAAACAAAGGCATCTTTCTGAAGGGGTATATGGATGGCCAAGCCCAGAATTCACCAGGCCTTGTAGTTCATGCCCTATGACTTATTAATAGTGCCCATTTAATTTTATTAAATATCTGAGCTTGAAAAACAAACTATATTCTGCCTTGACCCTTAAATTATGTTATCATATACCTGAGAATGTAGTGATACAAAGAAATAGGGGGCAGCATGGAGGTCATTCCAGCAGGAAAGCACAAGATATTGCTATTGGCATTTACCATAAAGCAGCAGAAATTAAAGGATTAGAAAGCCCTGGGATGAATTTTCTCATTTTCTCCCCTCAGTCTGGGAAAAGCAAGTCTACGAAATGTCAGAGAGCATGGGGACTTCTGAGAACGCCAGAATCGTAGACAGCCACTTTCTCGGGCACATTTAACTTTCAAGCTCCTTGTTTCAAGGGCAGAAGAAGTTCTACATGTGGAACAGCATGGAAAAAAAAACCCAAGTGACTTGTGGCCAGAAGAGAAATATTAAGTACAGAAGGGAAGCTATAGCATAGGATAAGGAAGTCCTTTAGGAGATGTCAATGAGCAAAGATATCTTTCTAAGCCACACACACAGTAAAATGCAATGTGATTGTGCATTCAAGAATTTAGGTAAGCTGAACCTGTTTCTGTCCTTAAGGGAAGAAAGAAGGGGACCAAATTTGCAGAGACTAAGTTCTCCAGGACTCATAGTTTTCTCAGTAAAACAGAGCTGCATCCAGACCAGCTCGTCACAATGATCTCTCTTAGTCCTTTGCACTATACTGTGTTCTCTGTGCATTCTGCTTTTACTTTGTGAGTGGATCATTATTCTACCTCAGTCTATCAGCTTTTCTTTTACCAGGTAAACTAATTAGACATAGCAAAAGGATCAATTAAGCCAAAGCGATTGGGATAATTTTGTCTCTTTCATTTTATCATCCTAACTTTCTTTCATGTAAGTGAATACGCATATTTGCAAGAATAAAGAGAATTTTTAAATGGAGGTTGTTCAATACACACTTGAAATCAATCAATGGTTAAGAAGGCTTGGCCTTGAAAGTAATGAATATTTAATTAAATATCCTCATCAAGGAGACTTAGTAAATTACTGTCAGAAGTATTCCTCCCATTAGCATCTTCACAGCTCATGAACGTACCTAGAGCCATAGAGCAGATAAAACCATCAAAATTCAAAGGATGTTGAGCCAGTAAGGTCCTTGGAGATCAGAGCATCTGGGGCTTGCTGACATGTGCTCTGCTCAACAGGGCTCCCAGATCCTGTCTAAGAACAAGAGATCCTTTTGTCGAAGGAGCAGTGAGGGCAATCACTTAGGTGACTCCCGTGGCGGCCCATTAGTGAACAAAATACCAAGAAAAAAAAAGAGCCTAATTAAAACTACTTAACCAACCTTTCATAAAACTGATCTTTCCATTAAAGACTAATCTGTGTACTTTAGCTCACAGCAACAACCCGCGGAGCAGGTTGTGCTTGGAATGCTGACTGACTCTATTTTCTGCTTCTGTAACAAAATACTAAAGTTTGGGTGATTTAGGGAAAAATGAGAATTATTTTCCAATAGATTTATAAATTGAAACATAACTGGGGAGCCTATCTCTTTTCCTTCTGGTAAGGGACTTTTGGTTACTTTAGTCATACAAAAAAGACACAGAAATGGATAAGGAATGACATCATGAAAAGGGATAGACATTCAAGATTTCTTGGCATAATAATTCACTTTCCTTAGACTTTGCCTCACGAATCAACTCCATGAAGGACAGCTTGAATGACTCCAAAAATTGATGTGTCTGAGATCTAGTCATTTTTTTTTTACCACACGTCATACCTTCTTTTCAGATTCAGTTATTTAGTTATATTATCTAGTTGTGGAATGTGTGTTTGCTTCACTGTTAGAGATTGAAGAACAACAGCAACCAGGAGATCTCCTTTCTGGTCTTCTTTTTCCAGGTGTATATATTAGGTCATTAGGGTTGCCTTCTGGGTGCCCTCAGCTGCTAAACCATCTCCTATCTCCAAACTTCATTTTCTAAAGGCCACATTAAGAGCTCAGGTCCTTTGCTGGTTTGAAAGAAAATGGCTGAGAAAGGAAGTGGAACTATTAGGAGGTGTGGCCTTGTTGGAGGAAGTGTGTAACTGTGTGGGTGGGCTTTGGGGTCTCTTTTGCTCAAACTTCACTCAGTGTGATAGTCTGTTGACTTCGTGTTCCTTGCAGGATGTAGGACTCTCAGCTATCCCTCTAGCTCCATATCTGTTGGCATTCCACAGTGCTCAGTGCCATGAGGAACGGAACTTCTAAAATTATAAGCAAGCCCCATTAAATAATTGTTTTTTTTATAAGAGTTTTCTTGGTCATGGTGTCTCTTCACAGCAATAAAAATCCAAACTAAGACAGTTCCCAAGGCACAAACCATTTAATGATACACTCAAAACACTACCAAATCATTGCAAATTTATCTTGGAGGCTGTTGATTCAACATAAATTGCACACTATTTGGGGGCAAATAAAGCCCAAAGATGTGGGATGACTGATCCTGGACCATATCATATACTTGTAGTTCACTGGTCAAGCCTTCTATTTCTCACATACACATAAGCCTCAGAACCTAACACTAGAACAAGCATCCTGTGTTTTCACTGTGATTCACTGGTCTTCACTGAACTCGCTGTGTTTTTGTTGTTGCTGCTGTTGCTTGTTTGTTCTGTTTCCACTTGTACCCCAGGGACCAGGCTTCTCTACTGTGCTAGTAAAGACAGACCCTCAGCTTCACTTCAACATTTAATCAAATCTTCATTGGAATCCTTCCCTCACTCATTTCCCCGAGCTGTTAATTGCTTTATATATAGCTCTACCCTGAATATTCTTAATTGTGAAAGAGTTTGAAGGGATACAGTGTTTAAATTTGATTTACACAAATCTCTTAAGAGGTCTTCATTTCCTTTACTGTAAAGTATCTTCATTTCTTTTCTGTTTGAAGAGGTGCTAATTAAATGCTTTGAGTTAATTTAAAATTAACAGTGGGTATAATTTGAGGTCTTTCTATTGAATCAGTGAGTTCTAAATGAAAACTCCCAGGTCAGGAATGTTCCTGTTTCAGGTGTAGTGAATGGAAGTGAGCGGAGATTGTCTGACAGCGAATCATGCTCTGTACGATAACTGCGCGATGAAGAAGGGGACGCTGTGATCCAGTGCATCCTGAAATGAGAACAAAGCAGGTTGTCTAGCCTCACGGGCTGCTTCCACACATCAATTGAGACAGGGATTTTCAGCAAGACTCTTATCTGGTTGAAAGAGATTAACAATTTTGTGTGTGCTGGTGAAATCTAGAGATTACATTGCCCCATTCGTGTATTGTGAGGATAAAAAGAACCAAACTCACACAAAGGGTGAGAACCATTCCTTCTGTTAGCACCAGCAGATAAAATTGGAACAGATATCCTTATGATACGTTCCATAGAAGCATTTAGATAAGCCACAAACTGGTATGCTCATCCAGTTTTCTTGTGGTGGCTTTACAGAGGCCTTTCCTTTATTTTGCAGTGCTGTGGATTTCAAATTTTCATCATGGTGACTTCCTGTTTCTGTTTACATGATGGGGTTAGTATTACATTGCTGCACAATGAATTATTAAAAATTCAATATTATAAAACAGTCTATGTCTTTGACCTTATAGATTCTTTGGTACAGGAAGTGCCTCTAGGTCAGTGGTTCTTAATCTGTGGGTGGAGATCCCTTTGGAAAATCTCTATCTCCAAGAATATTTACATTTTGATTCATAACAGTAGTAAAATTATTGTTATGAACTAGAAACAAAAAATAATTTTATTTTTGAAATATTTTATTCTGAATTTGTTAGTTTCCCGTAAGGTTATTTTCTTGTTCCATGATTCCATTTAGTAGGATTACTTTTCAGTGCTGAAATTCAACCATAGATCGAGGAAAGGGTAACAGCACTAGGGAGGCTGAGAACTACTGTTTTATGTCTTTTAGGACCCAAATGACTCCGAGCTTAGAGTCTCACTCAAGTCCACATAACTATTGGCCTAATTAACTTTTTTTTCTCATTGTATGACTGAAACTCCCATTTTTTGAAGACTGTGAGACCTTTACTCTAGACAGTTGTTAGCTATTTCTTTTCTTTGTCCCTCTTTGGCTTGGCAGCTCACTTCTACAGACAAAGTGGGAAGACTTTAACTTTCAGTTCCAGATCATGAGGCACAGAAGACACAGATATCATACCCACGACTGTACAAGTTCATGACTAAAAAGGAGGATTAAATCCAGCTTTCCCTACAGAAACCAAAAGCTCTTTCTATAAAAGACGCCATTCAGTGGTGTCTTGGAAGACGTACATCCCAAGAAGCGTTGGTTCCTAGGTAACAGAGTATGTTAGTGCCCCAGTCCATCCATATTCTAGACACCCAAACAATTTGGTTCATAGATCTCATATTATTATTCTAGGCTGAGGAGATGCTAAGTATGCAAAGAGACTTGAAGCTCACTGCCAAGCAATAACTCTCTCTATTAAATATTCCCCTGAGGAGCAAGGAATCTAAATTAATAAAGAGAACAGAAAAATTGGCATGACGTGGTAGGTAAGAGGTCAGGTTCTGAAATGAGACAGACATGGGTATGAGTTTGATGCTTTTACCACCTTGGGCCTATTGTGGATGTATCATTTCTGTAAAGTGGAAACTGTAATTCCTATTTCCTGAAACTCTGTAGCAGATAGATGATACAATGAGGTAAAGTTTTCAGTACAGTGTTTGCAACAGTATACCTCATGTGTTAGCTATTTTCCAAGTTCACAGTGAAAAGGAGCCAATGCTATAGACACTCATACTCCCTAGGTGTTTGGGATCTCTTCCAGCACCCACAGTAGCCAGCATTTTGCATTACAATATTGCACTTTTAAACTTCTTTAGTCAAGTTGTTTGTTTATATATCACAAATGGATAGCTTGGTACACATTTAATTTCTGAACTGTGATGCAAGCCACACATACATTTTGAATGTTTTATTAGCTAAAATAAAAATTAAAAGGAATCAGACGACATTAACCATGCTAATCCTTTTGACTTAATACAATATATTCCACACATCATTTCAAAATGAAAATGACTTGAGAAAAATTCTACCTTATAGTTTTGTGTGTATTAAATTTACCAAATAAGTAGTATATATTTTATGTTTAAAACTATTATGTCAGCAACATTCAAGGGATCAGTAGCCAAGTGTGGATACAAGGTACCATTTTGAATATTAAATATATAATATATATGGAACTATTAAAATTTAAATTAATGGCATATTTTGCATACTTTTTAAGTTTTATCGTAAGATTACAATGCAGGAAAGGTTTTCAAAATATTATTGTTTCTATATATTTCATACAAGATTTTTCTGTTCATATCTTTTAACACAGTGCATTACTTACAAATAAGATGCTGATATGAATACATTTTTCTTGCCTGTAAATATGTATGTGCACATAGTTTGCACACATGTTCTAATGGGTGTGTGCATATGAGTACTCATTCATTTTACTTTTGGGTGTGAGGCTGGCTCATAATGAACTTCTTGGGCTCCACATATACCCTCATTCTGCCCCCAGGTATACCTTGATTAAATACGTTATACTTCAGCTTCTGTCTATCTTGTGGATGTTGGGAACCATGTTTTCATATTTGCATGACAGATACTTTACTCACAGACACATCTCCATGGGTCACTTAATGCATTAATCTTTGCCATATTTTATTCAGATATTATAATTTTCCTTAATATTATTTTCCTGCTCTGTAATTACATTTAGTGGAAGTTTTTCGGTGCTAGGAATCAAAATCAGGCTTTGAGTATTCTTTGGAATATGCTCTTCTATCGAGAAAAATCTCCAGGTATACAGGAACACATTTATGATATCATATTGCTTTCAATTATCATATCATATATTATCAGGTTTGTCTGATATGTAACAGTTTCTTACACTATTTTATGTATTTTGGAATGTACCAATAATGCACATCACTGTGGTAATGATGGCATCTTGGATATTGGAATATCCAATTGCATGTAAACTGTCTAAGTGCCCATGCTAAGAACAAGCACTCTCAAATCAGCTTCCTACTGAACTTAACAAACCCTGCAGAGTGGAATTTATCACAATGGCCCACAGTGAAGTTAGTTCCACTCATTATACTGCTATACCTTCTCTAAGTAACGAAGGATAGACCACAATTACAGATTATATTATATATGAATTTACATAATATATAGGTATTATTTGTATTCTGTATGAGGAATTGCATCTTTCTCTTTTTATTTATATTTTATCAATTTTTAAA
Organism: Alexandromys fortis; assembly: GCF_014885135.2. Taxonomy (NCBI): domain Eukaryota; kingdom Metazoa; phylum Chordata; class Mammalia; order Rodentia; family Cricetidae; genus Alexandromys; species Alexandromys fortis. Next base: position 4,053,115 of record NW_026067967.1, on the reverse strand, counting down.
CAATCAACGTGAATGTTATTTATATTTTAAATAATGATCACTTTTACAATATTTATTTTTGCTCATTTTTTTTACAGCAGTGGCCACAAGGAGTTCTTTCTGCATTCAGTGCCCTTTTGACATAGTGTTATCATTTAGACTTCTGGTCAACACCAGATTTTGCACTGAAAGATGACTTGAACTCATCTTGTAAATGTCATGCTCTCTAAAATCTGTCTTTTCTTTCTTGCTATGTTTTATTAGAAAATTCTATTAGAGATCAACTTCTGGGTGCCATGTTCTATTATCTTTTGATGGAATGTCCTGTCATCTTCTATAAATGTATAGACTACCTTCTAATTTGTTATCTCTACGTCTTGGATATTTGACCCCTATTTCTCAGACTGTTTCTGCTTCAGACAGTAAAATGCTAGCTCTATGTTAGTCTTTTCCACGGAACTGTTCTTTGTTCAACAGGAGATTGCCTAGCATTCCTAAAGCAATTAGGAGAAATGGAAGTGGAATGGTTTCTCGGGACATCATCCGTCAAGAGATTGTCTCTCACACTTCTCTACTATAGCAGCTTGGTAGAAGTAACAACCACAACCCAGTGTATTCAGAGGAGTGTTTTATGAGAAGCTGGGCTGATTCATGTGCATCCACAGCATTCTTTAGTTACCAAATATAGAATATACACATGTGCTTTTGTGTTTTAAAGTCCAGAAAATAAGCTGGAATTTTGGGTTGTCACGACCCATCACCAAGAGATGATCTTTGATGAAAATCTGCCTGTAAGTACTCTTGACCTCTGTAACTACAAGCATATGCTGTTGAGTTTAAACATTGGACACACAATGTCATGTGACCCTGAAGCAAATGAAGGTTTGTTTAGGTGTGTTTAACTGTAACTGTTGTCCTGCCTCCGTTGCTGTTATGTGACTATTCTTTTCACTTCTTTTCAAAGACACAAATAAAAAGCATTTATAAAAGAGCTGTCACTGGGAATTCAGAATTTGAATTGCATTTATCTAAGGACATGTCGTATATTTTAGTAATACAACCCCACTGATTGTCCCTGCGAGACCTATGAAAAACAGAGAAGAGTCTAACCTCCTCCTAAAGTATTCTTATATCCTGCTTACTGCACAGTGATGCAAAAGAGATTTTTCTCAGTAGCTGATGGAGTCAGATGAACTACTGAAGAGCTTTTTGTGGCATTAGGTAAAACGTAGTCAAATAAGACAGGTGTTTCCTTATCTTTAGGCCCAGTTACATTCCCTTATCTTCCTTGCCACTTCTTCAAAACATTTAAAACAGGATTAAAACACCCACTGCTCATTCTTCTTTGTGAAAATTATGTACGTGGCTTGCAGATCCATCCAGCTTACAACCAAAAGGGTAACTGATGGGCCTATTATTAAAGTAGTCCTATTCGTCAAAGTCCAAAGTGGGTTTAGTTCAATCATTTTAAAAAATGAAAAAAGCACATGGGATATAGGTTTATGTGCATTTGCCATGAAATGAATGAGTGACACTTCCGATGGTCAGAACACTGAATTTCTTCAAAGGTTCCCATACAGGATAGAGTAGATGTAACTGCTTCTCATGTTTCCAGAGAGCCTATTAAAATTTAGAGCTTAACCTCTCCTCTGCCAAATTAATTTAAGTTTAGCTTTCTTGCTGGTTACTATCTTCTGTCTTAGCAAGCCTCTGGGAGGCGATCTAATAAACATTAAGTTAGGGAGCATGCTCTTGAAGCAACGTGGAGCACAACACCAGGTGTACTATAATCGCCTCCATTGTACTGGTTCTTTGATAGTGCTCCTTTGCAGCACTGCTTTAGCTATTCTGGATGCCTTTATTGTCATAAGAATTTTCTTATAAACTCTTCAGTTTTTAGTATGAGATTTTGGGAGGATAGCATACTATTGAATCTACACAGAATTCCAAGAAGGATAATGATTTTAATGACAGGTCATATTTAAGGACACGGATTTTATCTCTTAATTTTCTTTAATGTTATTTTTAATTGGTTGTACATATGTGGTAGTATATGTATGTGTCCTTGTAATTGTAGGTGTATACAGATATGTGTCTGCGGCGCACAATGCCCATCTGTGCTCTATGCGCTGCCATATTGTTCATGAACCGGGCAAGGGGCCGGAGATTGAAACACACAGAGACTCACAGACAGAGACACGGTCATCCTTGACGCCACAATGCCCCAAGAATGCTCCTTTTATTGTGTTCCGGGGCATTTTATACAGGGATAGCCACGCCCCAGCCAAATGCACCAGAAACCACTCTCCTGCCATCAGGAACTCCTGAGGGTCTCGTGGTCAGAGCAGCTGTAGGCACTCAGATCAGGGGAAAACAAGTTGTTTAGAAGAAATTCAGAATCTGGGGGCTCACGGCTCCCAACATTTGTCAATGTTGGATGTCTTTCCTTGATCACAATCACCTTTTTGTTTGCCTGTTTATTCTGCTAAACTGATTGGCCAGTGAGCTTCAGGGATCTGCCTTTCTCTGCCCTCCTATTCCTGACCTGTCCTGGGGTTCTATATGAGGGTCTAATACCATCTCAGGAGCTTTACAGGGTTTCTGGGGATCCAAACTGAGTTTTTCATACTCGTGCTATTGGCTCTATATTTTTATTTTTTTTAATTTATTTATTCTTCTTTCATACAATACATCCTGACCACAGTTTCCCCTCGATATACTCCTCCCAGCCTCTGCTCCCCACCGACACCTCTTCCCTAGGTCAGCTCCTCCTCTTATTCAGTTCAGAAAAGAGCAGCCAACATTTTCTCTAGAGATAGCCCCCGAACATGCCATAGCAAAATACAATAAGACAAGACTCAAACCCTTACATCAAGGCTGGAGAAAGCAAGCCATTAGGAGGAAAGGAGTCTGAAGAGCAGCGGAAAACGTCAGAGATACCCCTACTCCCTCTGTTAGGCGTCTCACAAAAACATTAAGCTAACACCGTAACATATACGCAGAGGAGCTAGAGCAGATCCATGTGGTTCTATGGCTGCCACTTCAGTTTCTGGGAGGCTATGTTTAATTTTGAAAATCAAGCAAAGTATTTTGTTTTCTTTGTAGATGTCTAGTAGTATCATTTTTGTCAGCTAGACTTACATTTCAAATGATAGTTGAAAATTCAAATTTCATCTTCCAATTGAACCCTATCACTTTTCTAAAACATGTTTGAGTTCTAGTAGCTCTGGGTCCCTTTCAAGTAAACAATTACCTTATGCTATTATTTGGAGCACAACAGCTTATGTTTTTATCTGTATTTAATAAGTTTATCTCTTTTATAATTATAAAATTATAATCTTCTTTATTCTTGCTATTATTTTTCTGAAATCTACTTTTATATTATTAGCTTTCTAGATTGATGTGAACATGATATATTCTTTGCAAGAGTTTTTCGCTTGTTTGCTTTTAGTTTTTGTTCTTGTGTAACTTGTATACCTTTATTTAACATGTGTTACTTGTACTTGGAATATGAGTTTTTAATCTAATCTTACAACCTCTAGCAGTGTGATTATACTGCTCATATTGGATCTTATTATTCATGTACTTGTACCTGAGATCTGAAAGTCTGAAGGTCAATTCACGGGAGGATCCTTTAGAAAGAGAACATATCGGGGCAGCCTTGTCATTGGAGAAGATGAATATGGAGAGTTAAGGGTTGTAAAGAAAGCGTAAGTGAGTGAAGGGTAAGAAACAGGCACAGATAACAGCATGCAGAACTGCCTAGGTCATGGTAATGGCTTTAGTAATTTCCTTAAAAGTGATGAGAACTCATTGGAAGTTTAATCACTTGACTACAGGGTGAAAAACAGACTTCGGGGAAAATGAGAAGCAGAGAATCAGGTGTTTAGGAAGCAATTGATGATTTTATGCCATGAAGACGGTGGTAGTTTTGGAATATGGTGAAAGCACTGGGGATAAAAAAAAATGGGCAAAGAAACTGGAGAGCCATCTGCTTAGAAGCCAATGAACAAGCCTGACCTAGAAGAGAGCAGAGAGCTTCATTCACGTGATTGTTGCATTTCTCTCAGAAAGGGAAACTAGTCCAATGAACCCTCGGTCTTAAAGTCTGAGCTCATTTCAAGTAGTTGTCCCAAGAAGATTGAAAAACCTGAACTTTTTGCTTTGCCCAATTTTTCAGAGCTGCTCTTATTTACTTATTTCTGTTTTTACCTTTATGTTTATACACGCAATGTCAGCCTCCATACAGAATATCTGTGACACACATCTTTATGTTTATACACGCGATGTCAGCCTCCATACAGAATATCTGTGACACACATCTTTACGTGCTGATCTCACAACTACCTGTCTATACAATTCTGTCCAGATATCTCTTTGTTTTGCTATAATTTGGTAGCTACTCTCATAACCTGTCCAATCAATTTCAAAAAATCCTGAACTGTATGAGTTACTAGACCATGTAGCTGATATATTTACAAGAAATACAGTAGGGAAGTGGATTTTTACCATTTCTGCCTTTTAGAAAGATCAATGTGGCTTATAATTGGCTCTAAATCATGACTGCTCTGGAACAGAGATGCTGCCATGATGGGGCTCTCTTCAGGCTTCAGGATGCTTTGCATCCTCCATCTCCCTGATCAGCACATCCAGTCCCCACATCCTCTACGGAGCACAATAAAAATTTCATTGTATTTTCAAAACAGAAATTAATGACCATCTTTCCAAATGCTGAAGATTCAAAGACTATAATATATAATTACCATTTCCCATGATTCACCATATTATAGCTCAAAGGTTTGCATTGCACGTCTCTATAATTACTTTCACATGTAATTATATTTACATAATACATGATTTTATTTACATGATACCTAAGGTGAAGACTCAGATTTCAGTAACTTTTTTAAAAAACTATTCCCAAATGGAACACATTATAGCTGTATTTATTTATGGAGGAGAAAGTACAAGCATACACATATAAATATATGTAAATATTAATCTATCCTCATTCAACAAATATATAGAAATTTATGGAATGGTACTCACTCGTGTAGGTATAAGTAAGTTAAAAAGAGTCAAGATATGTGTCCATTTTCAGAGTATCATATTACTGTCCCTGTGTATTGTCAAAAATAAACATATGTTACCCCCACTCCCTAAATAACCAAAAGAGAAGAATACGGAAGGACAATGGAAATGAAGTCCATTAATTATTTTCCTACAGACGTTCTAACCAGGTATGTATGGCACCCATGTTTAATGCATAATTGAAAGACTTTTGACAACAAAATCTTCCATCTGGGCCAAACGTAGACCTCTGATTTCCTGGTAAACATTTTAGACTCAATGTGGTATCGTTTGGATAGATTTTTCCACTAGTAAGGTTGTGATAATAAAGAGTTCCTTGGGTACTTACTGACGGACGTGTGTGTGTTTATCTTGTGATAGATGGTCAGCAAGATTTAGATACATTATTTCCTGCCAGCTTTTTTCTTCTTGGAATTTTATGAATATTTAGAGTGGGTTTTGTCCATTATTAACCAAGTTAACTAAATAAAATGACGTTTTTGAACTTGATTTCCAAAGAAATTTTAACAATATATTATTTAATAATTTTATATATTCATACATTATGGTGGCTTAAATGAAAATAGCTCACATGGGCTTATAAACAGTGAGACTATTCAGACGTTTGTTCTTACAGCAGTAGGTGCGGCCTTGTTGGAGGAAGTGTATTGCTAGGCCCAGTGTCTCCCTCTTCCTGCTGCCTACCAATCCAGATGTAGAACTCTGGGCTCCTTCTCCAGCACCATGTGTGCCTACGGAATACCATGTTCCCTGCCATGACAATAATGAGCTAAACCTCTGAACCTGTAATCCAGGCCCAGTGAAACATTTTCTTTTATAAGAGTTGCTGTGTTCTGCTGGGTGGTGGTGGTGCATTCCTTTAATCCCAGCACTCGGGAGTCAGGGGCAGGCAGATCTCTGCGAGTTCGAGTCCAGCCTGGTCTACAAGAGCTAGTTCCAGGACAGGCTCCAAAGCTACAGAGAAACCCTGTCTCAAAAAACCAATAGGTAGGTAGGTAGGTAGGTAGGTAGGTAGGTAGGTAGAAAGAAAGAGAGAGAGAGAAAGAAAGAAAGAAAGAAAGAAAGAAAGAAAGAAAGAAAGAAAGAAAGAAAGAAAGAAAGTTGCCGTGTTCTTGGTGTCTTTTCACTGCAATGGGGACTTTAGCTAACACACAAGCAGTGTTTGGATTAAATCCACCCACATTCCCTGCTCTCCAACCTCCCCCACACCTCTCCCCACCGCTTTCCCGTTAACTTCACAGACTTATCAATTTTTTAAAGGAACCGAGGTTATTTTGTGTTTCTGAAGTATGTATATGTATACGATGGTCGCAGTGGTAGGATGCGTCAGTTCCTTTAAGTAATTTTGATTACTTATTTTCTTCTTTCAGTTTTTAAGTTCAAACCCAGGTTACACCAAACGCTGAATAATCACTGAGCCAGTGGCATACAGCCCCAGGCCCAGAAAACATCTCTTTAATAAGAAGATTTTGAACTTCAGCATGTAGACTCTCCTGAAGATCTTGGGAAGCATTTATATCACTGAGACCCACCGTCAGATATTGGGGATGCTCTGCTACTTGAAAAGGCCTAAGCCTGTGTTTCCAACATTTAATGATGCTGATGCTGATGACTGGCAGAGAGTACATGATGAGGATTGCTGATATAACACTCATGATAGGTGGGAAAGGAGAGGAAAACTACATGAGTCCTAGTGTCTTAAACTCTTAACTAAGGGAATGCTACCACAGTTCAGTAGATAGTGCCATGTCTCACTCAGCCTTTCCTGTCTGTGTCTGGTCTTGGGAATTTCATTCCTCTGATAACTTCTTTTCCCATCTCCTAAGACTATAGAGATCAAGATGGGCCTATGTATTTTTCCTAAAGGTTTTGTTCAAAGAGATATTCAAAGCACATGTCTCTTTAGTGGAAAGATTGTCAGTTGGAGAATTAAGTGGACAAGAGCAATGTCTGCAGTTTCATGGAGGTTACTTCTCCTGATCTAATTTTCTCATACCATCTAGGAAATCAGAAGAAATCAAAACAAATTTAAGACCCTAGTCTTAAAAACACTGACCTTCCCATAGTTATATAAATAATTACAGAATATAGGTAATATTTTGGGACACTTCCTTTGTGTTATTAGACTGAAAATAGAGTAAGAGCTTACATGTATTTTACAGTTCAATCCTTAGGAAGACCCTTTGGGTAAGACAAATTATTCCTGACCTACAAATGCACGATCTGCAGCCAGGAAAACTAGAAGCTGCTGATGAGCCAACATAAGGAAATGAGAGAGAAAGCTGGCTGCAAGTCTGACTATATGTTAGTGCTTCCTTTAGACTATAAAGAGAATCACGTTATCAGATGCGACATTAAAAATAATATATTATTATACTAAATAGTATTTAAAAAGGAGGAAGCAATTCTTCTTTGAGAACCCTTGTTCATGTTCTCAGGTGTGTCTTTCTTTTGACCATCTTTCTTTCCTTTAAGCCTTGGGTTGAAATACTAAACTATATGTACTTTATCCCCCCAGTTGATTAATTAATTACTTGAACAGCAATATTAAAGCCCTATAGGAGAAACCCTGATCTCCCCCTAATATGTGCACTTTGTCTACTTAATGAAAAGGAAGTGGGTGCCATTTTCCTATAAACACGAAGGTAGTAGTACACATTTTGAGACAATATTACTTGGTTATTTGTTTGTTCAGTGAGAACTTGCTTGAAATGTTTCAGCTATTCTGATGAAATTAAATGGAGCCATATCTTAATTGTTATGGTCAGGAACAGCATGCACTACAAGTGTCAGAGTGGGGGGTTATACAAGTTGGAGTAAGAATGGTGTCAAGGTACACTGAATCCTGCTTCTGGGCCTGGATGGTAGTCAGACGCTTTGACTCATTGTCACCAACCTGGCAAGCTCTCCGTCACCGCCCTGGCTAGCTCACCCAGAGCAATAAGCAGGCAGCAAGGAGCAGGGGCAGCTCTCCTGTTATATTGCACCACAAAGGTCACCTCTCTAATTTTGCCCAGCTGGGGTATATGGCCAAGCCTCCCAGTTGCTGCAGTTGGTGAGAGACAGGGCCAGCTCTTCCGTTCTTTGACCCCCAAGGCCAGTCCTCCTACCTGCTGCAGCTAGCAAGGGGTGGAATGGGGTGGAGAGCATATTTTCCCTATGCATGCCATCACATGGTGTAGGAGGGAAGGAAAGGACAGGTGCCATTCTCTGGCTTTCAGGCCCATTCTCCTCATGTATAAACTGAATGGACCAGTTCTGCAGATCCAATGCTATAGAAACCCCATGACACCAGACAACAACAGGATATACAGGAAGAGTCCCAGTGAGGGCCCAGTATCAAGAGTACCAAAAGCCAGAGGCCTGGAGCCAAACTAAGGACTCAAAGCAAAAAACACCTACAAGTAATGACGGAGTAAAGAGTATACAGTGCAACACACGGGGCCACACTGCAGCTTCTAAGCCAAAATTTTCTTCCTTCCTTCCTTCCTTCCTTCCTTCCTTCCTTCCTTCCTTCCTTCCTTCCTTCCTTCCTTCCTTCCTTCCTTCCTTCCTTCCTTCCCTTCCTCCCTCCCTCCCTCCTTCCTTCTTTCCTTCCTTCCTTCCTTCCTTCCTTCCTTCCTTCCTTTCTTCCTTCTTTCTTTCTTTCTTCCTTTTCTTTTTCATTTTGTTTTTTGGCTATACTTTTAAATTTTGTACCATTTTGAAGAGGAGGTCACAGGGGCAGAGGGCAGGGACCAGGCAACAGGGAGATGTGTGGTATTGGGATGTGACACGTAAAATCCCAAATGAGCGAATAAAAAGTTCTTAAAAAGAGATACATGGACTCTCACTGTGGTATATCCTCTTCAGCCAAGAGCCATGATGACATCTTACTGATGAGCACTGACATCAGAGAAGATTCAACGGAGCCTCCTAAGTCTGTGCAAATAATGCCTCAGAGGAGATTACAGCATGGGCCGTGGTCTCAGGAGACCTAGATATGTTTTGTTTGTTTGTTGTTTACATGTGTTGATTGTTAGGAGACACAATCTAATTCAAAGATTCTCATCCTCTTTATAATACTCACTCAAAAACTGAAATAAAAAGCAAGAGACTACTAGAAAAATCACCCAAATGCAGATTGGAAAAATCACCCAAATGAAGATTACCTTCTTAAACTATAAAGTCTTTATCAGTTCATTGGTACAAACATCATCAAATATTGCTCCTTGCCATTATTAAAAACTGAATGAATAACACTAAAGAAAGAACACAAGTAAGAGGCAAGTATAACCAATATGGCAAATTCAGTGATTACAAACTATTGATTTTGGTAACTAGCATCTTAGGTCACTAGCAGACAAACACCACATGATATCAATACTTCAATAAATAATGATGACTCTTTCATGGACATTTAAGAATCCTTCTATAGTTTTTTCAATCTGCCTGCAGTTCTGAATATTTCTATTTCTCTTTCCAGGTGTCTGTCAACATCTCCCGTGACAGCAGATAAGACTTGATTTTGCCAACACTTTAAAACTGTACATCTGCTTTTAAGAGTGGACAATGACCTGTTTCCAAGGGTCCGCTCTTATTCCACTCACAGACTTTCACAGCGTTAGCCAGTACCATTTTTTTTTACTAGACAGTAATGTTTATCTCACCACGCCATCTCCCCCTCCAAATAAAAAATGAATATGCATGCAAAGACTGAGTCTTTTGGCTTAATTTGTGGTTTTAACCCCTACATTTTCAATTCCGGGGAAACATCTGTGCCACTAATCACTGGTACTTTCATTTCAACAGGCAAGGCATTTAAATGCTGATTAGAGTAAGAAGATGCTGTGGACTTCCAAAGCATCTCAAAGGGAAGAACAATGAACATCAGATTGCACTGGGAATGTGACTAAGGACATTTAGGCAGAATATGCATTGATAGGGTAATTATTAGATGGGGTTAAATACAACGTAGAAGTCTTAACAAGTACTGGTATAGTTTCTTTCTCACAAAAGAGATTTTTGCATTAGAAAAAAAAAGTAATAAAGATTTCTTCTGGCACTTTCCAAAATCACTTTCTTCAAGCTCCATTGTAAGAACAGTTTAAAAGTTTCAGTCTGTGGCGTATTGTATATGTCTAATTTCAAGTGGATAATTTTTGAGCCTGAAAGCCATACCTGACTTGGTGGGATTCTTCTTCACCCCATGCAGTGAAAATCAATAGATCGATCTTGTGAGACAGCTACCTGGGGTGATCTGAAATGAAAAAGACATTTTGAAATTAGGGGGAAAAACCTGCAAACTTTAATAATGGTGGAACCATAATAGGATGTTTTTTAGTCAATCAGCAGTACTTCCTGTGTATCTGTATACCAAGCCATTTCATGCTGACACAGAAGCACAAAAAGGAGAGAAATAGAGCTTGTTACTGAACGATGGTTTTGAAATAAATAGGTGCTAAATGAAACACAAGAAGGGATTTAACTATTTCTATTGATGAGTAGTTTATAAATTATTCGGATTAGAAAAATACATGAAAATGTTATCTGTTATTGTATATTAAAGATTTCTAATATGGCAGAAAGTAATTTAAGAATGGAAGGCTCAATAAAAAAATGTAACTTGGTGGGGTTTAAAACAAGGCTCCCTCAAAGATCACCTTATGGAAGGTCTGTGGAAACAACCTCTTACAAATCTTCAACCCCATTTCCAGAGGACAGGTGACTCATGGAGAACATAGTAAACTTCATGATGTACACAGGTGTTGTGAAACACACTCACAAATACACATGTGTATTATCATGCATGCATACAAATTACGCATACATATATCACTTGTCATATACAATTACATATTATTGCTATGCTGCTTAAGGCTACAGATCTTAAAGATTGAACACAGTCAGCAACTGTATTCTTATGAGAACCACTTGGCACTGCACCAAAAGCCTAGCCTCCCTAGTTAACTGTAATGCCTTCTGTGATGTACATGATAATAGCAAGTTGCCATTTGCTTCGTATTTGTTGAAACTGGAACTGTGAGGGCAAGCAGGGTTCCCTTTTCCTAGATCCCAATATATTCATTGCAAGTGTCCTCCAAGTCTCCCTGTCCTGGGACAGACTGGACACCTGGCCCCAGAAAATATAGAAAGTCAAGCATCGAACAGCTAGGGCATTAGAAAATTTCCATACCTGAGACTCTCGAGAAGGTAAATGCCTACAATGAAAATGAGAAGCTGGAAGTTCACTGTGGAGAGAACACTCTGGAAACCTCTCAAGCAGGAAAGTCAACATCTATGTGGCAGCAAGGTCTCTCCTGTCATTTCGGTTGCTTGTTGATGATGTTCACAGTATAGGTTTTATGGTCTGTTTGCTATTTGGTTGCTTGTGAATGTCTACATGATATAAATGCCTGTGTATACAGCCAGTTTTGATTTGAGGCTTGTATTTCATTAGAAATTAACATCAAGATTAAAACTGTAGCTGTACCTCTTCAATTTCATTGGCAGAATATATGATCTACCAGAAAAATGAACCCAGGCATTCAGCAGAACTGCTACAACTCACACTTCTGTGTCTAACTGGGTTCAGCTCAAATAGTTTCCATACCTCCTTCACTGGTTCGTTACCCACATGGGATTCTTAATGAGCAGAACTGGAGTTTATGAGTTTAAGAATTGACTTGGTTAATTATGGGTCCTGTAAGTTTCCCTTCATTTTTCTTTTTCTTCTTTCCCTCCCATGTTTACTTAAATCAACAGATTGAAAATGCCCCAATAAAATGAACATAATAACCCTTGCCATAAACACAATGTAGCTAAGGAAAGGTTAAAACTTTAGTGCTATGGAGGTCTGGACTGTTTCCAGTGCTGTGAGCCCCCATTCTGCTCCTGGCCAGGGTGACTAAGTAGAACCAACTATATGATAAAATATTCTATATAGTGTGTGACAGAATCTTCAAAGCAATCCCAAAATTTCATAAACCAGAAAATTAAAGAGCAAACATTTTGATATTTTTATTCAATTGGTAAATAGCAATTTGGAAACCCAGTTTTGTATGTTGTATTTGTTATTTTCCTATTGGCGCAAAAATCACAATGACCACAAGTAACTTTTAGGAGAATACTTTATTATGACTTTTGCTTCCTGAAATGGCAGGAAGATACATGTTGAGAAATGCCAGACATGACAACAGAACTTGGCAGCTGAAAGCTCACATCTTTACAGTAGAATGAAAGCAGAGAGAATGAACTGGGTGTTAGGACCGGCTAGACACTCAAAGCTCATCCCAGTAATGAACTTCCTCCTGTAAGGCTCCAAGTCCCTAAAGTTCAATAACTTCCCCCCAAACAGGGCCACCAACTGGGAATGAAGCCTTATAATACCATTGTCATGGGGGACATTTTCCAATCACTGCAAAGCTTAAGTTTTAGGTGTTGACATATGTTAATATATTCAAATCACCCCAACTATAACTCAGTGCAAACTTCTGTTTCAGGTTTTTCAAGAGAGGACATCTTGGGCCAGGCAGTGGTGGTGCATGCCTTTAAACCCAGCACTTGGGAGACAGAGACAGGCGGATCTCTGTGAATTTGAGGATAGCCTGATCTACAGAGCAAGTTCCAGGACAGGCTCTAAAGCTACACAGAGAAACCCTGTCTCAAAAAACAAAGATACAACATTTTTATGTGGATATTGTATACACTCTAATTTTTTTGTATAAAAAAGTCATGATTCTGCCTATGCTTTTGCAGTGGGAAGAATTGAACTCAGAACCTTACACATTGTAGACCAGCACTCTATCACTGAACTGTAGTCCTTCCTCTGTAATTCTATATTTTTAAAAAAGAGACCATGTATGTCTTCTTTAAAGTATTATTATAATTATTTATAGGTAAAGCCTTGATAAAAATTTTAGCTATTTTTACTGAATTTTTCTTTTATTTGGACATATGCCTGAGAGAAAAAAATATAGCTGAATTTTATTTATCTATTTATTTATTTATTCATTTATTCACTTATTTATTTAAAAAATAGAAGGCTCTGGTTGCCTTTTAGCATTTTTCTACTATTGCAAAGATATCATTCTAATTTCATCAGACAGCTGTAATGAATAATGGCAAATCAGTAATGGAAGCTTTTAGCTGAGCCCCAGCAAGTTATCGAAACTTAAAATACACAGCGAAGAGTCATTCTGGAAAGGAGAATTACACAGAATTATACAAAGCTACACCTAATATTTTTTCTTGGATCCTGGCTTCTAAAGTGGTACAAGATATTAAGAAAACACATCAGGTCCAGAGAACTATAATTAATCTTGTCAGCAGATATGGCAGGGCAGATCGCTTCTGAAACTTGCATCTTGATGGGACTTCCCCCCATTTACTCTCTCAGTGAGAAGCAGTGCTGACCCCAGGGATCTCAAGCCATTACTGGGGTTTTACAGTACAGTTCACGCTCATTGCATGCCCTCTTTGTGCTTGGGGGCACTAAATATTTAACTAACTGTGACCACTGTGGTGTGGAGAGAGGAGCAGCTTTTAGAGCATGTTTTATGCACAATATTGAAGAACAAATATAACATTCAAAAAGTCTGCATCCTTGGCTTGAGGTAGAACAAATGGTCAGGGGAAAACACAATTTGTGTTTAGTTCCCTTAATTGAATTAGATTACAAATCTTTCTAAATATACATATGCATCATATCCTACAGTAGCTAGAGTAAAATGTGAGGCATTATAGGCATTAATGCTACCATTAAAATTTAATGTGCACAATGTGGCTGACAATTCATCATTCCAATCTTTGTAACCAGAGTAGAGAAGGCAAAAAAATTCAATCTCGAAACAGCAGTTACATTATCTTTTCATAGCATTTCAAACAGACATACCTACTGTAAATTTGAGTTGAGTGTGGGGTGGTTAGTAAACAACTCAGAGTTCTGTTTTGGTTGGATTTATTCATTCTTGTTTAGTTTGGCTTGAGAAAAATCATTCCATATAAAGTTGAATTATAAGTTTTGTTCACATATTTTAGTCGCGCATCGTACTTTAGGAACCTCCGGGATTAATCAGGTTGTGGCATCATGCTACTTTAGATCGTAATATGACTTGCAGAAGTAATTAAGAAAAAAAAACACTCTTTGATCAGAAGACTAAAATGGCACAGAGAAAAACAAGCTAAACTGGTAACTTTTAATCCAGGCAATTCATGAGTGTGGTAGAGAGGGATGGGACTGCAGGAGTATGGATTTTATCTTATATATGGTTCCTGTTCCTATCATCACTCTTTCAATTATCGTGAAGTTTGACTGCTTCTAATAGAGCAGAAGTCTCCTCGAGGCTCAAGGTAATTCTTGCTAACCACCATGATCTTAAGTATTTATGATATTGTACCCTAGTTTGATTATATTTATATGTTTAATGATAAAGAATATAGACTTGATTTAGGGATAAAGAGAATATATTTGGATCAGGGAATACATCATTCATAATAGTTATTTTTTATTTGTTTGGTTTTTTTTGTTTGTTTCAATACAGAGTCCATTTCATGGCTCAAGCAAGCCTCAACACTCATATTCTTTGACAAGCAAAAACCTGGCCTATTCTCTTTAAAATACTTTAAATAAGACATAAAGATAAATTATTTTAGAAGACTTCCATTCAACAGCCCTGTGAAATATTTGCCATGGTCTGGCTCTCGAAAAGTCAGGTTTTTGCCATTTAGAGAACGCAGATATCCAGTTTAGCCATTCACACACTCATGAAATTAGAGTAACTACCTAATTTGAGGCTACAGTGTTTGTTTGTTTGCTTTAATGATATTTGCTCTGTGCGAGAAATGCTTGAAGCTATTCCATACTTTTTCAGAATGGAGCAAAGATGTGCATTTTAGTTCATCCCACAACACAATAATACGCATGCATAAAAAGAGTTTTAGTGACCTCACTAGTTTTCACATTAGCAAAATTAATAAAAGTAACAATTTACATTATTGCTATTAGTTGTGAGAAGTTTATTATAACATTTATGATTTAATATTTGTCTAGGCCACTACTTTATATTTTTACAAGGACTTGTTTGATTATTTTATAAAACAACCACTGACAAATACTAGTATTTTTGTATAATTGGGAATTCTGCTTTTATTCTTTGGATATCACCGCCATCCACACATTTTTTAGGTTTTGACCAATCTGCCCATCTGCTTCATTCTGAGCTACTTTTTTTCTTTTCTTAGAATCATCTACAGAATGAATGGGTTCTGGAGACACAGCTCTTCCTCATACACATAGCAATCTAGCTCTGCCGGGCCTGGGGGAATCTCAGTCAGTGTCACACAGTTGAACTAGGACAGGGGTAACATCCACAGTGGCAGGCCAGTAGAAGATGTGTGACCCCACAAATATGGATTATGATTTGCAGACTATAAATGTAAGCCAACGTTTTCTGTTTTGATTTTCACTTACTATATCTACATCACGTTCCTCTGTGTATCTGGTCTATGCCAGCACAACATCTTATCAAGGACTTAGTCAGACAGTGATCTGAACAGGCTCCCAGATAAAGAGAGCCTTCTAATCTCTCAGGTAGGCACCAGTGTAGAAGGGATGACAGATGACAGAAGGAAGGACATCTAGGTGTTTTTTTTTTAATTCTTACTCAGTCATATAACATTACTTATTTTCCTATTGCTATGATACAACGCTATGACCAATGCAGCTTAGAAAAAAAAAAAAGTACTTAACTACGCTTATAGTTCCAGAGGGTTGGAATCATTAATGGATTAACAAAGGCATGGATGGTGTCAGGAACAGATGAGATCTCATATCTCTAACTGCAAGCAAGAGGCCCCAGTGACACACCTCCTCCAACTAGAAGGCCACACTTTCTAATCCTTCCTTAACAGTTCCACCAACTACTGACCCAGTAACCCAATACATGAGATGATGAGGACCATTCTCCTTAAGGCATCATAGCCATGGACTGAGAGAAACTTCTAGATATGTACTTCTGACAGAGCCTGAAAGAAAAGAACGACTAGCCTAGTTTTGCACATGTAGAAGTTGAGATTCAACATGAGTTACAAAATAACCAAGAAAAACCTTCTGAATTTGAGTAGAAATATCCATGGATTCAAAATCCAAACACCTAGATATCAATATCGACACTATACTCGAGTGGCACTCTCCACTCTTTTCTATGTACCAATGTCTCTTAGCTTAGAGAACTTTAGTAAATTTGCATATGATCCCCATGTAAATATAAAATGCCAGTTTCTCCATTCACACCTACAGAGTCCACTAGATCAGACACTCATCCACAAATTCCGAGATATCAGAATACGAATTAAGCAATGAGACAGACACACCCTCTACCTTTTGGCACAGACGGTACAGAGTTTCTGCCAAGTATAGAATTGGTGCTAAACGCTGCTGAAACAAATAAAAGAATTATGAAAAATGTCATCACTAAATCACCAACCTCATAATCTTCTACAAGTAACAGGAGCTAAGCCATTAACTGTGGTACAGATTCTTAAACTTGACCCAATTTAGATCAAAATAATAATATTCCATTCTTCTCCAGTCTCATCTTAATTTGTTCCTATATAAAACTATAGAGAAATTATATCCCATAATAACCAATCAAGGGACTTATCACTGTTGCAGAGTAAGCTCATGACATTTTATTTTACAAGATTTAACTAATGACAACAGTATGAGAATGGACAGCTTTTAGCTGCCTGGACCCTGGCATGTTGACACTTGATTATGCCACTTTGATCCATGGGTGCTTTTCTCACAAGCAAGTGTGTACACTTTAGGCCCTAGACTATAGACACTTCTCTTATGAAACATAGGTAGATAAAACTTCCAGGAAAACATTATAAAAAGTAGGCCCATTAATTTTGAGTAGAAAATACCCACTAAGGTTTATGCAGCCCAGTTTTGTTCCCCGGGGTAGGTTTTATTGAAACGTGATGTGTTGTGGGAACTGAAGGAACTAGTAGGTGGAGGCCTAGGGAAGTACACTTCAAACGTCTGTTTTGCCCATGGTCATAGGCCAGAAGCAATGGATCCAAGCTGCCATTGACTAATGGCTATGAAACTGTGACCCAAAATAAATAATGTCCAAGTCTCACACAGTTACAAACATGAAAAAGATAATATAGATTCAAAATTTGGGATGGGTCCTATATGTACAAAGATTAATATTAACTTAATTCAATCTACAGCTATGCATTATCTATTGCACTCACTCTTGTTGGCTTGTTGATTTAAAATTCACCACACCCAGGATATTAGATCTTCATTCCCATTTCATAAACAAGGAAAGCAAAGAGAGGGGAAGTTAGGTCATTTTCACAAAACCACACTTGCAATAAAACTTAACTTTCTTAAGTGAATTTATTCTATTTCTGTGTGTATGTAGTACCATTATCATAACGAAAATCATGGACAGTAGAATATAAAATGAGTATCATAACCCACTCCTTGCTGACACTAACAGCTTCTTTAGTATTGTGTGCATGCGGCTCAGGAAAAAGCATTTACACACAAAACTGAAAAATAAATCACAAAGCATTTTCACAACTTGCTGTTTCCTTAAGACCATATGTCCAGCTGTGCAAGTGGCTACTATTACAGTATTTTATACTAAAATACTTTATACTAAAACCTTCACCGCAATATGACTTCAGTGCTATCAAACATCTCCATCCCTTACTTCTGAAAAGAAAAACCTAGTTTAATATTAGTTATATAAAAATAATTAGAAATTAATCACAGAAATGTGCCAAAGGGACCCAAAATCCTACCCCATGAATATTTTTTCAGCAATATGTACCATATTGCTACTCTATGAACAATAGCTATGAAGGGGAACAAAACCTAAATGTCCCTCAACTGGTGAATAGAAAGCAAAATTGAGTGAAGCCATGCACAGGGATGTGTGTGATCAGTTTATATGTGTTATAAACAGCTGACATTACAATGAACCTTTAATCATTGATATTTGGATGGAAAGCACTAATGAAAAAGTTATAAAATATATTCATGGGAATTTCATTAACATTGTACCTTTACATTGTGTGTAATTTTCTTTTATAATTCTCTCCATTTCAGTGTGGTTATAATTAATCAGTCAGCTGCCGTTTCATTATGTCATGACATCGGTAAAAATCACTCTCGACAATCCCCAACCTTCAACATTCCTAAAATCATTAGTTTTACTTCCAGGTACGCCTTCTTATGTCAGACAAAACTGCAGAAAACATTAAACGTTGCTTCATGAGTTATGCTGCTATTGCAGTTAATATTTCTATCTAGACAACAAATCATTGTTTAAATATAAAACTCTGCTCTTGATGCACAAGTGAGGGCCAAGTTAAGAGACTCAGTGAACATTTTACTTTGATTTCATGTTATCACAACCTCTGTTATTAAAGCACTATAGAAAGAAGCTCCTGCCCCTCCCAAAGCCGAAGCTAAAGTGAAGACCTTGAAAGCCAAGAAGGCAGTGCTGAAAGGCATCCGCAGCCACAAAAAGAAGATCCGCACATAGCCCACTTTTCAGCGGCCCAAGTTAAGGGACTCAGCGGACATTTCATTTTGATTTCAGGTTATCACAACCTCTATCACTAAAGTGGCCAAAGACCCTGCGGCTACGAGGGCAGCCTAAATACCCCCGGAAGAGCGCACCCAGGAAAAACAAGCTTGACCTCTATGCCATTAACAAATTCCCCCTGACCACCGAGTCAGCCATGAAGAAGACAGATGGCAACAGCACACTTGTGTTCATTGTGGACGTCAAGGCCAACAAGCATCAGGTCAAACAGGCTGTGAAGAAACTCTAGGACACTGATGTGGCCAAAGTCAACACCCTAATAGGGCCCGAAGGAGAGAAGTCTGGGAAACACCGGCTCATTCTTCAAAGATCGTCTCCTACTTCCTAACATGAGGAATCGCCTGCTCTGTAGTCAGCATTCCTGTGGTAGGATTGTAAAAAGGAGTGCGTTTCATCCTGTCTATCTGAGACTACATTTGCAGGGAATGGAAATGGTTCTGTCACTCCAAACAGACCGAAATCTCCGCAAGAAAAAGGAATGTGGTATAATCACTCGAATGTCTCAAAGTCATATCGCTGGGCTTTTCTAATATGATACAATAGAAGTATTTATTTATTTATAAATTCTTATTTATATAAAAATAAATATTTATTATCTCTATTAACATTTTAATAATTTCTATTTTTTCAGCAAGCAATATAATTTATCTCTTTTTTAAACTCCCTGTTTAAACTCTAATGTGTATGTACACCATTTTCATTATCTATACTTTCATTGATTTCTATGCTGTTTCCATTATTTTGACTGTATGGAAACATCTATGTTAAAACTTGGATGTGCAGGTAGGTATCTCTGAGCTGTGCCTACTGGGATTCCTAAGATTATGTATCTAGAACTGTTACTACCTGGATCATTTAGCTGTTTTTTTTTAAAATATTTTTATATTTTTTAAAAAAGAAAACAAACTGTCTTTTTTCATTATACATACCAATTAAGTTCCCACTCCCTCACCTCCTCCCATATTCTCCACGTACCCTCCCACCCCACCCTCATCCACTCCTTAGAGAGGGTTAGGCACATTGCTTTGTGGAACATCCAAGGCCCTCCCTTCTCTATCTAGACTGAACAAAGTATTCATCCAAAGAGAATGGGTTCCCCAAAAATCCAATACACACAGTAGGGATAAATCCTGGTGCCACTGCCAGTGACACCTCAGTCTGCCCCAGCCATGTAACTGTCAACCACATTCAGAGGGAGTAATTTGATCCTATGCTTGTTCCTCCCCAGTCCGGCTGTTCCTTTAGTAGATTGCTAAG
Organism: Alexandromys fortis; assembly: GCF_014885135.2. Lineage (NCBI taxonomy): Eukaryota > Metazoa > Chordata > Mammalia > Rodentia > Cricetidae > Alexandromys > Alexandromys fortis. Next base: position 4,033,178 of record NW_026067967.1, on the reverse strand, counting down.
GAATCTCCATACCAGCTGCCGTAGAGATAGTGCCACTTTGTATTCCCACAGCGCCAGCATCATCTGTTGTTTCTCTCTTCATTTCCCCAAGTAGCCGTTCAGATTACCATGAGATACAGAATCAGCATGGCTTTATTTTGCATCTCCCTAATGGCTGGGTAATTTTGTACATTTTCAATACTCTTTGGCCATTTGTAAGTCTTCTGATATCTTACTATGACACTCAAAACAGACCATGATGCAGACAAATAGAAATGATAGTTTGAAGCCTTGAATCGTTATGTAAATGTTATCCTTTATCTAAAAAACAAAACAAACATGGGAGCTATCAGAACTATGAATGATAAAGAGAAAGTGAAATAAACATAATACGGTCTCATCATAAAGAAACCATATTGAAGACAAAGCCACAGAGCAAATATGGGATAGACATGTAAAAAAGGAAGGATTAAAACCATGTTTTTCTGAGCAACTAGTACTCATCACCCAGTACACAAGGAATACTGTCTTTGCTTGTGTATTCTATACAACCCTTGTGGGTTACATATAATTCCAGTGGTCCTGGTAAGGATGACATTGCAGGCAGATGACAAATCTGCCTGCTACATCATCATGTGGCAAGGGATTTTAAAGTTCAAACAGGGGTTGTGTAAAGTGAGGATGGAATTTTCCCCTCTGTAGGTCTTCATTGCCAAATATCAGAAACCTGTACAAAACAACCTGGCGTAAGTAGTGGTAGGATTAGTAATGGGCATGCCTAACTGAATCAGGAACAGGGCCGAATGCCCAGACATGGAAGCGACTTAACACCATTCTCTCAAATGTATTTAAATTAAATGCAACCTAAAATTTCACTTATCCACCTCAAGCAGTTCTGGGGATTATCAAACAAACACAAAGGGCTTTGGATGGTTAAGCTTTGTTTTGCTTCTGTGACTGAATGAGGAGGGAGAGGCTCTTTATCAAACAGTGTTAAAGCAAAAGGCTTTCTTCATTGCCAGGAGAGTGACTTCAATAATTACCAAAAGGAGCTGAAGACAGGAGCTTCTCCAATTAACTTCTGTTACAGAGTGCTGCTGACTGCTTGCCTGACAACCACGCACACATGGAGGGAGAGGAGAGCACACTAGAATGTTTATTATTATTTTTTTTTGCATTTCATAGTTCACAGATATTAAAGGCAGTGTCAAGAGCAAGTCCGAAGGGAGGAATTGATTTCTTTAGCACTGAGTATGTGGCAAGGGCCACTTCCGAGTCATTACAAACAAGTCTGAAGAACTTTACTATTATGTTCTGCTTCTTGGTATCCAAATTAAACATTTTTCCCCCTTTTCAGATAATTTCACTCGAAGAGTCTTCATTGCTAAAAAAAATGGTTAGTTGACCCAACTTCCTTAAATCAAGCATTTGCAACCACTAAGGTAATAGCTCTTGTAAATTCTGTGACTCTGGCCAGTTGCTAGCTTTAAGATTAACATGGAGCGTGAGGGCAAAGCAGTCACCAGACAAGTGAAAGAGCCTGGAGAAAATGACACAGAATGGAAAGAAATCACTCGATTGCCAAAGGGGCCTTGTCATAGTGTAGGAAAGACTCCTAGTAATGAGTTAAGTAGCACCTGCCTCTGCTAGTACTCCCTCAAGACTCTTGGCTCCCCTTTCGAGTTTGATTTTTATATTTATGACTTTCCTAATAAGTGGAGACAGTTATTATAACCAAGTAAAAAATGAAAAAACAACTGCAGAATAGGAAGCTATTAGCTTGCTCAAGTATAAACATACTGCTACTGGGATTGAACAGTGCAATCAATTCCATGTTGTGCTTGTCTAAAAATGTTGCAGTGTCTACATATGACAGTGAGAAAGTGCTGTGTACACATAAATATGTGGACGTCATGGGCACGTGGGTACACATGGATATATATATATATATATATATATATATATATAATCACAAACATGCCTACATAATAGACAGGTGCATGTGTTTACACTCATGCATACGTGCATGAAGAAATGTTAACTGGATGACCTAATATCATAAACCTTATCTAAATTTCCCCTGGATTTTTATCCATTGACTCTTTCCTAACACAACCTTTACTTTGCTGATGGGAAATCTTACCTTGCCAACTACTATACCTCCTATACATTAATTAGTAGAATCTTACAATTTTATAATCATTGAAAGTTCTCCTGTTTCACCTGATGCTTGATGTTTTGCTTTTATCTATTTTTTATTTAACATAGCCAAATTAATTTCATTTTCTGTGCTTTATAACTTATTGTTGAACTTATTTCAGTATTATATTGTAGATGTGAGTAGTGGAAGTCCAATTCAGGCATTTCCTGTGGGCTTGTGACATGTCTCCTGGGTTGTTCATAACACTTTGCTACTTGCTAGCATTACAGGATACTCCATGCTCAACTCATACTCATCTTGTCATATTCCTGGAAAAAGCTTCATCCCTGTGGGTCCCTGTTTCATGAAAGTGAAGCAACATAGTAAGCCAGAAGAGACGGTTTGAATTCAAGTGAAGCAGGTGTCTCTCTGACCAGAAAGTAGATTATCTTGTGAAACAATAACCTCCATGCCAAAGGAGTTTTGTGAGAAAGCAGAATAAGAGCAAAGAAATTCATTCAAGTAGAAAATTGTATGTTACAGATTTTTTACATCATTCTGTCATGGCTGACATGCTTAGTTTTTAATTAGCCAATATACTTAACAAAATTCATGAGAAAAACAACCAGCTTAGTCTAGAATTTCTGAGGATTTTTGAAGCATGGACCATTTTTATAAGTTTAGTATTACTTACAACTTTTTCACCAAACTCTTTCCCCTCAATTCTGGGGTATTAGGACTTCAAAATTATTTGGCATTTTCCAAAAGAAATGGGCTCATCACTATCCTCTTTGGAGTCACATTCATGCTACCGATGGGAAGGTTATATTCTGTGAATGAATAGAGAAGGCATGGCTGAATGCATGACAGAATACATGGGTTGAAAAGAAATCTTTTTCTCCTGAGTGCCATAGATCATTTTAGCCGTCTCTGATTTGATAAAAATCACATCAAAAGGCAATGACATAGCCAAGGACACGGCGTTCTGAAAGTATAATCCCAGAATGCTTCTACTTAATTCCTGTATCATTTCGGTTCACAACTTGCCTCGCGGGGATCATTTATTCATTCAATGATATTATCTTTATTACCTTATATTCTAGATATTTTGGGTGCGGGAATTTGCTTTCACAGTCCAGAGGGAGAGATGTTAATCAGGTAATGAAATTTGTGATTACAAACCTAGTAAATTTTAGGAGGGAAATGATCATGAGCAGATACAGTATGAGGAGTCGTGAACGAATCCCTTGCAAAGCACCTGAAGAGACCAAGTTTGAATATAATGAAGATTTACTGATGTGGCTACTATAGGGTAGTGATCAGTGGGGAAAAGAAGCAGGAATGTGAGTCTGAGATGGATATGTAAGCAGGTAAGAGAGGGGAGACAAGACTAGGGAGGCCACTATGAACAGAGGACAGTGAAATTGTCCCTGAGAATGGAGCTAGAAGGTCTACTCAGACTTTTGGGCACAGTTAGAGGTATTTTATTTTAATAAAAATGTAAAGGTGCCAGGCTCAGATTAAAGGCACGGTGGTGCACACCTTTAATCACAGCCCTACGGAATCAGAGGCAGGTGGATTTCTGTGAATTCCAAGTTATCCTGGTCTACAGAGCAAGTTCCAGGACAGGCTCAAAAGCTACAGAGAGAAAACTTGTCTTGAAATGGGTCTGTTCTGTACATGGAATCATCTATTCTTCACTTCTTTCTGCTTTTCCCTTCTCACTTTCATTATTTCTGTATTTTGTTCTTTATTCCTGTCCTTTATTTTCTTATTTATTTATTTATTAAAGATTTCTGTCTCTTTTCCACCACTGCCTCCCCTTTCCCTCCCCCTCCCCCAATCAAGTCCCCCTCCCTCGTCAGCCCAAAGAGCAATCATGTCCTTTATTTTCTTATATCTTCTAATGCTCCTTTCTTTTCCTCCACATGGACCAAGGAATCACTTCCAATCCTAGCTATGTTATTTGGGAAACTTTTAAAAAGTATCTTTGCATGGATTACAACATAGTTGAAATAATTTCAGAAGTGCTGGCAGTAGGAACAGGCATAAGTATTGAGTTTGCTACATCAACAAGTGTTATTCAAATCCAAAAGGCAGGAAAATTAATTTCTCCTGCAGATATACCTCCCATTTAAAGATTCACTAGCTTGGTAGCATGCATAGATGTAGCACAAACTGCAAAACAAGAAAGAGGTGCTCCTGGACCCTCTCCAAATGTCTACAGCCTGGTCGATAGTCGGTTGTGTCTCCAGTCCTTCTGTTTGACCACGTTCCTTGTATATGGCTGTTTCCTTTGACCAGAGGATGCATTTTTCTTTTCCAATAAAATTTATGTGAGGAGAATGAGGGCAAGGTCAGGAGTCTTCTAACACTGTTCCCTCTGTGTAAAAGTGTAAATAAGTGACCATTCCCCATGCTCTAGTGAAATTGCTTGTGAGATAACCCATGTAAGTTTCATACAGAGAGAAAACACATAGCCCCTGGTACCCTGGAACCAACTTACTTCATTGCCCCCACAACAGAAATTTATCAAATGCCTTTAACTCAAGCATCAGCAGTCCACATTAAGTTGAATTGAATGATCTCAAGTGACCACAGGTTTTGTAATAATTTTTTATGCCTAATACTTTATTTAAAGCAGAAAATTTGTTCTGCCAAAAACAAGTTCTAAATTTAGGCTGTCTCTGGGTCATAATTCTTCCCTCAACTGTCAGAGGAAATTTTTATGTTCACAGTAAGAAATGAAATAACCTTCTTAATCATTTAAAAGGTTCTGGGGAGACTGGTGAACCACATGTTTTATTGCTAGGATATCTTCAGTAAGATAATAGTTATGCCACCTGAGAGAAAAGAGGGGTCATTCTAGTTAGGACAAATTCTAGCCTTTGACATGCATAAGTAACCCTTACAGCTACTTCTGACATTTTCTTCTTTATTTTTAGGAGGTATCCAGCACAAAGTGGCCTGGCATTTGAGCCCATACTGAAAGATTGATGGTTTGGGGTACAGTTCTAAGGTTTCTGGTACCTTAGATCCAGCCAGACTAGAGTGATCACGCAGCTCCTATGCGCACCTCCTGGAATCTCTTTATAGATGATAGTCATAGCCCGGACAGCAGGATCTGGGCCCTAGGACAAGCCTCCACTTTCACTGGACTCCAAGGCATCTCTCTTGTAGAAAGAGCACTCATGGACTAGGTAGCTAGGTGCATTTTTAACAGCATTCATTATCTCCGTCGAAGAAAACACTCTTTGTGGAGTATTGGACATGTATGGTGACTCCATTGGATGTTTCCCTCGATAAGAATGAAGCAGTTACATATTTTATCATTTTTTTTTCTGTCCATTCATGAACACATGCTTACTTTATCAAGTATCCTATTCTCTTAGGACCATACCAAGAAGTATCACAACATAAAAAACATAAAAGTAAAGTCCTCTGTCAGCTATCATCTTCATCCCATCTTCTGTCAGAAAGGCATTGTTGGAACTTCTATCAACAAGGGCTAAAATAATAGTGCAACCAATCCTCATTCACTCTCTGTCTCCCCAACAGTCTCCTGCTTAGCTTTCCTGTTGACTGAGTTCAACTTGATGTGCGAAAGAAAGGTACTAATGGTGTAGCCTTATTGCTCAGGCTCTCAGTAGCAAACACATAGATTGGAATATCAGGTATATCCAGAAAGGAAAAGGAAGATAATAGATATGGTACATGGTGAGAATAAACAAAGGAAAAAATAAAGTGAAGGTCTTATTTCTACTGTGGTTTACACTTAACATACAAACCTGTGGCAACTCAGTGACAATGAGTCTGGCCTTTTCTGCTCACTCGTGTGGTCAAAGTCAAGACAAAAACAATAGCCACAAGAAGGCTAGTTAGATGTACGCAACATATAGCAGAATTTCTTTTTACACTACTTATGTCAGCTTTCTTTTGTGCTTTGAGACATTCTACTGGAAATGGCAGTGGCATTTAGCCAAACAAAATCAGCTCAAAAGTAATTTTGTCATGTTCTTATTGATGCTAGTTGAGTCTTCCTTTTTAATTAGGCAGAAAGATAATGATATCCTTATGGAATTTTCATTCATTTACCTTCACATTGCCCTCTCATGCCCTTCTTTAACTTCTTTGAGTCTTTGTGTATGTGTGTATTCCTTTTTTATGACTGTTTTATATTTTAAAATTTCATTTAACATTTCACTCACAGTTCTTCTCCTATGCCCCCTCCTGCCCCCTATCTCCTCCTCTAGCCCCCTTCTGGAAGTAGGAGCAGGGTCTATTCCTGGTGTAAGAGCTTTTCTGAAATTTAATTTATGATTTATAGCAATGAAATTAGTAGCAACTACCATTGTGAATGACATAGAGAATTAATTCATAAAAATGTTTTCATAATGTTTACTAATATTACAAATAAATAACATATATATATATATCAGTAAAAACCATCAATGATATTTGAGAAATTATTCTTCAATTTATTACTTACAGACTTGTACATTAATAATTTCTATTTAATTATTAGCATTGTTACTTCATTCAGAGCATTGTGATAATGAACTTAATAAGAGTTTTAATTAAATAATCAACAATGGAATCAAGGCTCAGCAGTCAGAGTATTTTCTTCTAATAAAATCAATTAAAAGTCATGTAATTTTGCATAGTACCACAGTCCTATGAAATAAGATACTTAAACTGGATGCTAGAAACACACCCATCAAATCCTGACGAAAAGGTGTTACAACAACAAAAAATAAATCCAAATGTATGATGCCTTCCTTGAAAATAAGTCTTGTTGGCTACAAATAAAAGCAAAAACTGGTTGGAAATAATCAGTATTGTCATTCTATCTTTCACAAAGAGAACATTGGAAGAAGCAATTTCACAAAACGTCCCCTTGACTCTCAAGTTCACATGTTTCTACTTCTAAGGCCAAATTTATTTATTTAACTGATCCATAAGTGATTGTAGACTTTTTCCAGATGATTATGTCTGTTCTTAGCCTAGGGACTTTGAGGTGCACCCCCAAAAAGAACTCACATAAAATAGTTTAATTCGAAAAGGAAATTGGTTAATGTGTTGCGGTATTTTCACAGAGTAGGACACAGAGATCCTGGAATCAGAATTGAGAATGCCAAGATTCAGGCAATTCAAGTGTTATCCCTGAGGAAATCCATTCTCTTCCCTCCCTCGAAAGAACTTTCCCCTGTCCTGGCATGAGTGTGGGGACATGAGCTCTGGCTTCATCTCGCTCTCTCCGAAGCATCGCAAACACTGAAGCCCCAGTGAGCAATGCACACAATCTGGAAGGTTCAATGTGTCCCAACAGTTTTCTGAAGCTCATCCTGCTGGTGAGCAGTGATGTCATCTTATTCTGGTCCAGAAAACTATGAAAATGACGGGCTAAAAGAGAACCAAGAATACACACTATGATAGAACAGAAATGTGTGTAGGAAGAGAAGGAGTCTGGAACCTGTGCAAGAACAGCATATTTCAATGAAAAATATTGAAAGCATTGTACCAGTCTGAATTTATATCACAACTTCAATATTCCTATTTAAATGTCCATGAAGCTTTTCTTACATACTACAGCTGTATTAGCATTTACCACTGTCCCTTTTATCATAAACATAGCTTCTACTCAAGCGCAATTTTAGCTTTTCATTTGTAGTTTTATGACAAAAGAACTAAATATTAACTATAAAATTGGAGATACAGCCTAAAAAGGGACCTTGAAAAGCCATTCAACAATAATGTATGTTAATGATTTGAAATGGTTCAACCTTTCTCAGAAAGTGATTCTTATGTCTGACTTTCTGCTAGCTGTTCTATTTTAAAGTGCTGTTTGCAAAATAATATTTGTTGAAAGTGTTTACTGTTGTACTTGATAATCTCATTCTTATGGCTGCAATGGGCCTTTTTAAAAGTTATCAGTTTCTTATTAAATCAATAGTTATATCATACTTTACTGAGACCAATGCTAAAATAAAGTTTAGAGTTTCAATGTATGTAATTTAAAATTTTTATGAGCATGTTTGATTACTTACATCTAATTCCTTGCGGTGTAAATAAATATTAAAAAATGTGCGATGGGAACAAGCTCTATGGTCTCCGATATAAACAGCAGCACAGCAGATTGCGCCAATTTTTGTTTCCACCCTGCATTTGACATCTGTAAGGCAGAGCCTCACCATCAACAACCTGACTGCTGGAAACAACAGAGCACCTCATTCTTTTATGTATGATTTTAATAACCATTCATGGTGAATACATTTGAATTGTAATTCATCAGCTATATTTCAGTTCACATTTTGTCTTTCACACCATGAGAAAGTTCCCCTCTCTCTATCTTTCAGTGATGGATTTATACAGTCCAGAACCTTGTCTCTTGAAAATCTTTCTAAAGAACATGGCCTCTGCTGTGCTAGTCAGTGTGAAAGAGGACTGGGGCATACTAAAAGCACCGCCAGGAGGGTTCTCAGACTGGGCTGATCACAGGCTCTGGTACACACCGTGCGTGGGCTTGTACTTAGCCTCCTTTGGCCTCATTTAATTCTCTATGAAATGGAGACCAGAGACACTACCTGAGAAGAGAGGAATCTTTTCTTCTCTTAGATTTGCTCTTTCATCTGTTTCATGACTTACATTTTCCTGTTCTCTACATTCTAGAAATACTTCATTTGGATTTTTACCTAGTTATTATCATCATCATCATCATTATCATTATCATCATTATTATTATTATTATTATAAGAATTTCTCTGTACAACCACCCTGACTATCCTGGAACTCTCTCTGTAAAATAGGTTGGCCTCAAATACACAAAAATCATCCTGCCTCTGCCTGCCAAGTGCTGGAATTAACAATGTGCCCCAACATCCCTGGCTTTGTTTTAATTTTGAAATACTTGAGTGCTCAAGATTTAATGCACGTTCTTGCGAGGCACGTACTCTACTATTGAATTATATTCTAACTCACTGCAGAATTTTTTTGCCCACCCCCAGAATTATTTTACAATAAATATTTGAATTTACCATGCTGTTCCCCATTCTCTGAAATTCCAATAGATACTTCCTTTCCCTAATATAATTTTCCCCCAACTTCTTTAAATTTAAATTTTACATCCATATACAAATCTCTCTGGCATGCTGCACACATTACTTTAATCTAATAATGTGCTCCCAAACATCCTTTATCATTCTCTCTCTATCTGGCATTCTTTTCCTCTTACTATCTCTGTGTGTTACAGATGAGCTTTTCATATCCTTTCTATCCTTTCTGTTAGGTTCAGGCTTCTCTTCCCCATATTTATATAGCACATTACCAGACAACCAATAAAATTTGAATAAGCAGAAAATCCTATGAACCATTTTCTGATTCTGAATGATACATCTCCTTCACAAAACAGTGTCTGTTTTAAATAGAAGCAGACAATACAAGGTCACGTTTGTCTTGAAGACTTAATTTCTCATGTATCAGATTGCATAATACTAAGGTAAACTTGTATTGACAGTTTATATAAATTTAGTAAATATTACTCTTAGTAACTCTATCCATATTTTGGTTATAATCTTCTAGGAAAGCAATGTGGTTTTCTCATTTTGTAAGTATGTATTACCATACAACTGAGGCAAGACATGGTTTGAGCAACTTTTAGGTTAAAGCATATAATTTCCTTGTGCAAACTTTCAGAAGTCCCTTCATCCTGATGCTGGAGGAAGAGATTCTGTTCTTTCTGTCATTGATCTTAATGCGTTTCCTGTCAGGCCAGACTACTGAGTGATCAACTAGTGGGAGAGCAATCCCCTTCATCCACATGTCCTCATAAGATGTTTATTGTGAGCAGAATCTAAACTTCTATCAATGGAATTGTAGGTTATTAATATTAACTCATGTCCTTTCCTGGCTATATCAGTGACAATAAAGGCCCTTTAATTTTATTTAATTAAATATGTGATGTCTAGACTTACGTTAAATATATAATGCTGCAATTTATGACATTACCCAGCAAGTCTGTTCATGGGCCAATAACCAAAGGAACGAAAATCAGCTACTTGAAGAAATATTTTTGCAACCACATCCATAGTGTAAGTATTTACATAACCAAATGGAAGGTACAGCCCAAATGTTCACTGGCAGATGGACAGATGAACAAAATGTGGTTCTTATGCAAGGAGAAGAACTTTTAACCTTTCAAATAAATAGAATTCTGGTGTAACACACACAATGAATAAACTTATAAATTATTTTGCTCGGTAAGCCAGACAGAAAATGACAAATTATAATAATGTGTGTCTTTCATAGTTAAATTGATAGTGACAGAGAGTAGGTTCTGGAGGCAAAAGGTCATGGGTGATGTGGTGTTTAATGGGTTTATATGCCCACTATAATAATGAAAAAGTCATAGAAATATTGGAGCTGGTTATACAACAGTGGGAATTAATGTCACTGAACTGAGTTCTTAAATTCAGTGCATAGCCAAATTCTGCATGGCTTATATTTTATAAAAATGTAAAGTAGCTTGTATAATGTTCATATATATTTAAAAAAATCCCTCTGCGATCAGGCTGAACTTCAACCGGTAATGTCACCTACTGTGTACATTTTCTAAGATGTTTTGATATCTATCATCCATCCTATCTGATTATCTGCAAATCTGTGTCATACTAATGATCAGCGAAATAAGATGCACACATTACACAAACCCAAATAAAGGTTCTACTTGATTTTCAATAGTTATATGTTCAAAATGTAATGGGACACTGAGGTGCTTTTTATCCAGTGTTTATTTATTTTTATAACACAAATTCTGTTAGCAGTCAAGCTATGAATACCATTTTTTCTGGAAGAGTTATTAAATATTTTATTACGCAAGAAGCCTGATTTTCTTTATTCATTCTCAGTGTCTTCAGACTTTGTAAGAGAGAGATTCAGTTTATACTATCGAATACTAGCTGCCTGACTCCCCGAAAGTCTATGCATTAGCCTTCTCTGATGTTTACCTTGCTGAAATACAGTTAAATGCTGTCAACAATTAAGAAACTGGTCAGTAGCCAAAACGGACACAGACCTTTATCCATCCAGATGTACAAAGATCTTTCATGATCAGTGAACTATTTATTCTAATAAAGTTTAAACACCTTGCTTACTATCAGCTCACAGATAGAGTTCAATTTTATTAAATAAATGTCGCATCAGATGCCTCTTTTATGGCCATGATTTGTGTGGAGTTATAGAAAAAGAAAGAAAGAAGGGTGTTTTATAGAAAATAGTATAAAAGAGATAAAGGCTTTTGTGAGAAACTGATCTGACGCTTCTCCCCAAATAATATCTCCACTGATGGAAGCAATGGATTTAATGAATTACACTCATTCAACAGGGGATGGAGAGCTGAAGTAGTATTAAGAGCCCTGGTTGCTCTTCCAGAAAATCCAGGTTTGATTCCCAGAACCTCCAATGTGGCTGACAACTATCAGTAACTCTAGTTTCAAAGAATCTGGAGCCCTCTGCTGACATCTAGGGGCACAAGGAACCGATGTGGTACACAGTGAACACAAAATACTACACACAGGACAAACAATATTTTTTTAAAAGCCTCAATACTTCCTAAAATAAAATTTGTTCTATGTAATGAAATCATCTTACAATCTAAATACATATCATTCTTTTTTGTCACATTCGATCATGTATAGGGAGCTCTACCCTTCCACATATGTCTGTCTAAATACTATACCATGGGCATAGCTGATTTGTTTGAAGTAAGCTCTTCCAATTGTACAATACAACAAGACCTCAGTACTAACTTCCAAGAGTAAATTGCATATTGTTCTGTATTTGATTTCTGTTAATGCCTAAGGTGAGATGCCATTTTCTTTACATTAAATTTAAAATAGATGGAGCAAGAAAAATACACTACCTGCTACATTTATATTCTTAACAGGTGCAGAACATTACTACAGGTTAGGCAATCACACATAGAATCTACTATTACCATTTTGGAAAATAGACCTTTTAACTCTGTCTGGGGACAATATGCAGTGACAACATACTCATCCCATTATGGTTGTTACAAAAATTCCATCACGGTTAGTGTTTATCAATACACATCTTGAGAAAGTTATTCCCAATATTTCTCATGCATCTTGAACATGTCTTCTTTATTCTTTATTTCATTTTGACATGAAAATTACACGGAACTTAATATACAAAGATAAAGATTCATATTAGATTAATAATGTTTTTCCCCCAAAATAACTATGTTATGGGTTTAAATTAACATTGTGAATTAGGGAATTATCTTCATGCATTGAGAAATAACCCTGCATTATTACCACAATGGGCCTTCCATTTTCAAGTCTTTAGGCATTTAATTTGGCCCACTGACAGTAGATTCCTATTGTTATATATTGCTCACATTATTTTATGCTTCATAAATTAGTGACTACATGTGCGCTGGTATAATGAACACAGTGAATAATGAAAATAATTGAGGTAAATTCAGTTTTAGAAGTAATAAATGAGAAAACACATGATCAGCCATTTCAACTTGACTGTTCAAAAATAACTTGCAATTCCTTTATTTAAAAAGTTTAAAACAAGATGTGTTTTCACATTTGGTCAAGATTTTTTTGACTGTGCAATATTTGCATATACATAGTATATTAGGGATATAACCAAAGTCTATAATCAACTATATTTATAGTTCATATGTACATTATATTAATAACCTATAAATAATTTTGTGAATTGCTTTTAGTAGATATGTAGTTTGACTATCATCAGTTTTAAGAGACTGAGTATGGAATTTTCTTCAGGCAGCTCATAAGAACACTAAAAAAGTTAGGTTTAGGAGATCAGATGTGCAGACTGAGGATATCAAATCTCTATCTACTAAAAGATTGTTTTCAAAAGCAGAAAATTTGGAGGAAAATAACATAAAATTATTATTAAATAACAAAATTGTACTCAATTTAACAACTCTAAGATTGTTTTCTTTTTTTGTCTCATTGTGTCTGAAATTATAGAATGGGAAAAAAGTTTACATTACAATTTATATATAAAATATTTTTTAAAGTCACTAACATGTGCTTTATTTGAATGCTGTATCTATAACTTCAGTTTCTTTTTTGTTAATCCCTAGAAAATTATATAATATATTGGCTGTAATTTCCTCAATCTTTTTGTTTAATCAGAGACAAGGTTTCTCTGTAGCTTTGGGACCTGTCCTGGAACTTGCTGTTGTACACAAGGCTGTCCTCGAACTCATAGAGATCTGCCTGCCTCTGCCTTTTAAGTGCTGTGATTAAAGGCATGAGCCACCACTGCCCAGCAATAATTTCCTCAATCTTATTGTCACTTGAAACTTCATTTTTCTTTTATTTGTTTATCTACTTTATTGGATTATTAGATTTGAGAAATATATATATATATAATACATATTATATGTTACATAATATTTGATATACATGTATTTAAATTTCCTAAAAATAAATTAAAATGGTCTACATCACGATTTACCTTAAAAATTTACCTAGATTAAGTGAAATTAATTACTCAAATCATGCAGTAATGACTTACTCAAAGACCATATCATTAAATCATAATCCTACCATTAATATTATTCATCAAAAAATAATAAACATTATAACACCTTGCTATGAAGAACATGTATTTTACATTTATCCTAATAAACTCAGAAACCAGCTATCATTATATTTTGAAGGCAGCATCAGTACAGACTAGAAATATTAGAAAATCAGCCTGTACAAGACCACCGTTTATCCGGTGGTAAATTTGAGCTCTATGCTGACGTTGCCCTGCTTGCCTTCAAATCACAGTCCTTTGAGAATCGATCCTGCCCTCAGCTGTTTTCTAGGGAGTGGTGTGTTTCTTTAAATGTTCTTTATTTCTGTCTTGCTGCATATTGGACTGGTCTTACTTCTGCTTGACTTATTTATTTTGTCACCTTGTAATTCTTCTCCTGTTACAGCTGCCACTTCCATTCTAACCTGTGGTTGGGTCTGGTTTTGATTAGATGATTGAAAACACATACTTGAAAAGAAATAAAGAAAAAGCAGACTTGACATGGAGACAATTGACTGGCCTTTAAAACAGTCATTTGATGTTTAGCATCATTTGTCATAAACCTTGGACTTCTGATAGCACAGATGTAGAGCACAGGAGATGGGACACGGGGAACCAATTAGTATAAAAGACAGAATGGTAAGATTTAAAAGTGGACCATCATAGCTAGATACACCATCCTTTTACAGAGCTAAAAATCAGAACTTTTTTTTTTCTGTCTCTCTGCTATGATTTTTTTTTCGTGATTCAGTGGTCACTCTTGTCTGTGGGCATTACCGAGCTGTCCATCTGGAATAAACTGAATGTTTAAAGAAAACAGAAATCCTTTTTATCTCCCTGGCATGGGGGAGGTGAAATAAGCTTCTTGAATAAATATCTTTGGACTTGACGATTTCTTTCTTGTTTGATTTTCCGTGTCTCTTCCAGCATCAAACAAACACCCTGGCGATTTTGAGAGAACACAGTTTTCAATCAAATCAGCACAAATGCCCATGGAGAATTCAGTTTGCCTTGGGAATTACCCATAATTTCTCTTTGATGTAAGGTATAGTGTATGGATCCTTTGGACCCCTTCAAACAACTGCTTTGGAAGTAGCTCATGCATGCGCTCCAAACTATCTATGATCCTGCAGCTCTAAATTCAACTAAATAGTAGGACTCATTTTCCCAGGCTTTCTTAATTAACAAGACAAGGTAATTGACACCACATGAGAAAACTTGGACTCTGTAATTTAGATAACCCATTCAATTGTTGGAAGTCAGTGCTGACCTCAAATAATGAGATTAAATGATCTTGTGACATTCATGACTCTTTGCAAAAAATCACTTATCCAGGAAGAACCTGGATACTACTTCCATGTGACATATATTTTTCTTGCCAAGGATCCCTTGATAGAAATGTTGTAGGAACTTCATTTCTTTATGAATTATAGAGTACATTGTGTAGTAGCTTTTGGACCTGAGCTAGTGGTAAGATCACACATCAGTGATTTCAAGGCCATTTGTCTCCTGAATTTGTTCTCCACTCCTCTCTCATCTTCAGGCCCCACCTGGATTTTCGTGACAGTACCCAGACTTTGCTTACTGTTTCTCCAGCACTTTGCTAATGTAGATTGATTTTCTTGAGTATCCCATTCTGTGCAGAGAGTTTTCCACCCTGGCTGTTTGAATTCCTCTTAGGCTTTATATTTTTTATTTATTGTGTTTTTCTTCAGTTGTCTCTCTGTTTTTAAATTCTGAATCAATGTCCCTTCTATGCAATTACCATGGCCTCCAGTTTATCCTGTCAATGTCTTTTCGCACTCTATAAGAATTGCATTTTTGTCTCTATTTCTCATATGTTTACAAATTACTGAAAGGCAAGGACACTCACTCTGCTGATGCTAGCATGCTCAGCAACTTGCTGAGCAACTAACAAGAACAGTCTTTGACTGAATTATGAGGACCACATTTTCTGTAGGTGCTCTTTGCAAAAACTGTGCTGAAGATTTTACATCAATCTATTGTTTATATTATTATAGAATGTGCACATTATTCCTTGAATTTCAGAGATGAGAAAATTAAATTCTATTTAAAAAGTCCTTTTTCCCAGATTCATGATTCCTGAGGAACCATCATCTATCATGTCCCCAATGATCTCTAAGAAGTTAGTGTTCTCACATGTACCGAACCTCAGTTAAACAACTAAATAACAAAACTGATTCTGTTACATACAAAATATCTTAAGATACGTTAAGTAAGACAATAAGTTTTAGACAATAAGTTTCAAGCCTATTTCTCTTGTTCTGTGTTAGTACTTGGACTCAATGGGAGTACTATTGAAACTCTGGACCCTACCTTCTACTGCCCAGGTAACAGGAAACCCATGAGCGCCAACTTCGCTATCCCTTAGAATTTAAATTATTGCATGAAAAGGCATTCGGACTTTGTTTTAAGTTCCATTTCTGGAGATTTTGTATGACAGGTTTTCCCAAAGGAGATAGTTAACACTATTTCCTTCCCAGAATTCCCTTCCCAGCAGACCGTACGCGGGCTTCCATATGGCAGCCCTGTCCACCTTTGAACATAAAAGTTATACCCTTCCCCCTTCTCTCCTCTTCTGTTTGCCTTTTGCATTCTTCACTAGCACTGTTGAAGATTTAAGAGAAAATAATATCAAAAAGAAGGAGCTAAAGTTGTGTTGGTGAAGATGAGGCTTATCACACAGCTTTAGAATCTGTTCTGAGATATATCATAGTGATTGACTCAGAAATGTTTGTACAAAAATATATTTAAGTGCAGTTATTAGTTAAGGAGCATGACAAAATAGAACCCATGTGTGCAAAGTGATTAAAAACTGCATATGCACATATACAAATGTATAGATATGTATGTGCATATAGACAAACACATACTAGGGAGAAGGGAGGAAAGCCAATGCTGATCAGTCTTCACAATAAACACTGGACCAGGTAGAAGTATGAATAAAGGTAAACTTTAGAGGGACATCTGAGTGAGGAGCAGGCGACTGACTGGGTCTTAAACTGTTGCCCTATACATTACAGTTTGGGAATAAGGGGGAAATAATAGCTGCACGGAGGAAGAACACAGGTGGACACTGCATCCTTCTTGATGTGATCTGCCAGGTAGTAGTCAGGAGCTCCTCCCCAGCCTTCTAGCCAGGAGTTCCTGAACTGAACTTATCTGTGAACAATCAACAGGGAAACAACAAAAAGGCTATCTCATCTCATATAAGGATAGAGAGTGCCACGATCACAATCTGTAAATTTCAGGAACACTAAAACATAAACAACTAAAATAACAAAGAAAGCTTAAAAAATGCTCCAAATTGACAAGACAGTCACGTATTAAATAGAGTAACAGGCCAAGGTTTAACCCTTTATGGGAGGGGAAAGTACCGTAAAAGATATTATTGTTTAATGGACAACATTGAAATATGGAAGATAGATGATTATCTTATTTAGTGCAATTTATAACTGCTTCTGTTTGCATAAAAGATAATTTCAGCACCCATAATATGCAATGAGAAGAATATATATATACACATATATATGTATATATATATATATATATTAGTAATGGTTTACACTGAGTCAATATAATTGGTGTTTACATATAATTTCTCTCACTTTTCTATAAATTTGGAAATATTAAAAGATAAGACATACATTAAAAGTTATGAGAGCTGCTTAACAGAGGTGCCTCAAGTAATCCCAGAATTATGATTGGTCGAAGGGTCAGGACAGCTCCTAAAGCTCCTAAAATTACTTTTTAACACATGTAACTCACCTTGAATTTCTTTTTTTTTTTTTATTGAGAAAAGGAAAAGAAAAAAAAGTTTCCGCCTCTTCCCAGCCTCCCATTTCCCTCCCCCTCCTCCCACCCTTCTTCCCCTCCCACGAGTAAAGGTGGTTGTTATTCTGTAACTATGGAGAGGGAATGGTTTAAGTAGGGTATCCAGTACACCTTCTAAGTTCCCCACCTCACACTACTCTTGCTATCATAAAAGCCGTCCTTCTTTCTATGTACTATACTTTTCACTGTGAAAGCACTTTTTTAAAACAGTTAATCAGACGAGGTTTAGGCACACAGCCTGCAAGTCACATGTGGACTGCGTTCCCTGACTTAGCTTCTACTCCCTAACGTTTCCATCTGGTTTGGAAGCATTTATTTTCTTTGATGGTCTTTCTGAAGATTAAGCCTTTGCCTTTTGGCCATGAGTGTCAACTACAGCTCTGTAAAAAGTAATGCCCATTTCTTGCCTCTTTGCCTCTTTATGCATCTTTTAAAGCTCACACAAAACAGTTGCGCTTATTTTCCCTATACGGTCTCACGTCTCTCCCTGCTTCTCTGCTTATTGACTAAAAGCAAACTGGGAAAAATATAACTAAGTTCTCTCCAATAATTAGTTCATTGGCATTGGCCAAGGAATAAAAAGTTGGCTGAGGAAAATAATTAGCAATTCTGTTCTGTCATTAAAGCCTCATTATTTGGGGGCCCAGTTAACACCATTTTATAAATTAAAAGTAAGAACAGCTGGTGGATATGCTAAAAGATGCCAAGAGCATTTGATTCTCTGTACATTCTGCCTTTCCCATTAAAGATGAAATATTACTCTTATAAATAACAGCAAAAGTGGTGGTGGAGTTGACATTTAGATGCAGGAGTTCATACTATGTAATATAAAGATGCTAAATCAGAATGTGAACTCCCCCTTTCACTTGTACTATCTTTTGTTGATTATGCTTAGGTTCAGACAACTTAAGTTTAGTATTTTTAACACTTACATCAAAACTATAGCAAATATCTTAATTCTGTGCAAGTATATATTAAGACTAAATTGTGTAAACTATGTTCAAAATTTCTGCATAGTGTGCCACTATAGAATGTTCACAATTCTCTGTGTGATTCTCTTATTTTCCAAAAGTTGCTTACACAGAAGGCAAATTAGCCCTATAAACTTTGACTGAAGGCCTAAGGGAATCGTCACATGTGAACACAATCATCTTCTTTTTAGAAATTCAAATATTTTTCAATAATAAGTGATTGGAAATATCTGCACCAACTGGGTGAAGTTTAAAATTGTTTTCAAAGAGGTAACACTGAGTACATTAAAATAAGACCGTGCTTGAATGAAAGTATAGCCATCATGAAAAAGAAGCACATAAAAAGGAATCTGAAGATTCCTTTCTCCTTCACTAATTCAGTCACAGATCTCCACACTTAAGTACGTGCCCTCCATTGCCATAGTACTGAGGGAGAGCATCTCACAAATGAATGAAAGCCCTGAGTGATTCAAACATAAAATATGATTCTCACAAGTCATCATTAGCTTATCTAATAACATATCTCACGTTTTAGACAAAGATGTCTAAAGGGTGGATGTGAATACAGCTTAAGACCAGGGAACTAGATAACTGAATTTAAAATTTTAATGGAAGTAGGAAGGCAAAAGCAAATACCTAGACCATGTTATGGAGTGTTGGAGTCATTTCAAGAAGACGTCTGTGACAACACTGAAACAAACAACATCAAAAACCCACAAACCCTGCCAGCTTAGTAGATAGAGAACTTAAAGTAATATTCTATGATTTCCAGAATCTGAAGCTTTAATGACTGAAGCAAACACAAGCATTGCATCAAAAGAGCAAAGCAGTTGTGCAGACACATTGAAATTACAAAGCAGTAGAGTTCTAGTTCTACTCAAGAGTTTCTCTTCTCAAGAAAGTTGAGCACAGCACAGATAGAGAATACCTAGCTCCCAGTTTGTTCCTCAAGGAAAGAGAAAAAGTAGGCTGGGTCCAGTTTTACAGCCCCTCTATGAGCAGAGTTTTGAAGTTTACGAACTACTGAGACCACTACAAAGTGGTGGGAGGTTTGCCACATCCACCAAAACCTCATTATGAGGTTTGTTTTCCTGAACTATGTTCCTGAATTGATAGGATGATCCAAGGGATTGGTCTCTGCATAGTCTCTCATGAAGCACTAACTTTGTCTAAAACGTGAGATATGTTATTAGATAAGCTAATGATGACTTGTGAGAAGAGCCGAGTGTTGTAACGGTGTGTACTCACCAACCAGAGTTTCCCACACCTCTAGTTTACTGAGAAATAACGGGGCAATCTTCCAGCTCCAGATTCTCCAGAGAGTCAAAGCTCATTTAAAGAAACAATAGATGGAAGCATTCTATTTTCAAGAAAGGAGATGTCCTACCAGGTTCAAGAATCCCCAAGTCAAGTTACAAAGAAAATTTACAAAGCATCAAGAAAAGGAAAAAAAAAGACTGAAAGAAAAAGAAAAAAAAATTGACAAAACAATTTTTTCACACAATGAGTATATCTTCCATCAAATATGAGAATATTTTTGTCAACAACAAGGGGTAAAATGACAAAATAAATTCATAACATAAATTTACAAACTATCAAATATCAACAACAAGAAAGATGGGGGAAAACAATTCACAAAAAAAGATAAAAATTTCCATCAAAATCCTATGTTTAGTAAGGTGGCCTTCAAACGTGAGTTTTAGAAGAATCATTTCTATGGAATCTAAAGTATAATGTGGTCATATAGTTAGCAATATATCCATCTACTCACATGGTCTGGAGCTTCAGATCACTCTTGTTGCTGCCTATTGCATAACAGAGTATTACGACATATCACGAGCCCAGGAAAAAAATGAAAACTTAAAGCACACTGTCAAATGAATGTGCATTTTTAGAGCTCTATTGCAGAGTTGGAAATTTGTTAAACTGGGCCAACCTGAGTCAAGACTGAATGCCATACTCTTGGAAATTCTTGTATTATATTGACATTTTCTGAGAAGGGAGATCTTGACTACACCCACACACATACACACACACATACACACCACATATGATAAATAAATCAGGTGATAGTACATTCACCAAATTCATTTTGGTGACCACTTCACATTATTATTTACCATATCATCCCACATCATCCTGCTGTATATTTATACATTATTTTCTATCCATTGTAACTTACAGAGCTGTGAAAAATGAAGAACGGCTTCGTATTTGAAGATCTGGAAAGGTAGCCTAATACTGGTGGAGACAGCAAGGAAGATACCACAGGCTTCCCAAACCTCCTGACCTAAGGAATTCTGAGGCATTTTGAAAACAAAACGCTCAGTTTCAAGCTCAGGAATAACTTCAAATAGGAAGCCTGTGACAGTTTTTAAATTTTAATTTTTTAGTTAGTGTGCAGATGGATGGCTTGGTTGGTGTCATCCCTGTGTCTACAGACTTTAATTTTGAGATATAAAGGTACATTTGTACCTGGGTAGTCAGCATTCAGCAGCAAAGCTGCTTATTGGTTTCCTCTTCATTTTTCTTCACTTAGATGGTTTTTCCTATTCAAGAACATTGGTTGATTTATTCTCTTTTAATGCCCAAATACTATTTTTTTAGTGTAAATATAAGCATGAACGAATATGTTCTTGTTAAACAGAAAACATATCACTAAGTGTCTGTTCATCAACAGAATGTTTATGTGATCCAATTCAGATTGGATGCCACCTCAACTCAACCTTCTAAAGACATTGTTTCTGTAGTATACCATGCCATAACTTNTATATCACACACATGTTAGGATCCTCAGGAGTCAAAGGCCCTAGCTTTATTTCATAATTCCTGGAGTTCTGTTCAGAGCTAATATAAAGAGAGATTTAAGAAAGTATTGTTTAATGAAATTAGGAAAATCACAAACAAAATTATTGCTATTTCTGGAAATCTCATTTTGGAAAAGCACTTAATTTTTTGAATTTTTACTTTTTGTGGTGTGTGTGTGTGTGTGTGCGCGCGCACGTGCTCTCGTGCACAGAAGCTTGCCATCACAAACCTATGTGGAGAACATAGGATAACTCCCTGAGCTACTTCTCTCCCTCTATCATGTGGCCTATAGGGTCAAACTTCATCAGAATGGCATTGAGACTTTAATTACTGAACTGTCTTGCCTATCACATTATCTACTGACTTTTAAAACTTACTTTACTGGTAAATAATTTTGACAGATTAAAGACAATGAAACACATTACATTGGTATTTGTCTCAACTTTGCTTTTTGGGGGCTTGGTTCCTATTTCTGGAATTATTGTAATGGATTCAGGCATAAGGGAATAGAGAAATCCTCTAGAAACCTGAGAAAATAACTAAGATTATTATTGAAATTTTGTATTATTCATTAATACATATTGTTTAATTGAAATAATGTTCAGAGAGAGGAAAGCAACTTCCAGTCACTCAGGTTGCACAAGAAAAGACTGGTACTCAGCAAAACCTTGTTTATTTTCCTAGCAATATAAAAAGAGAATTTCATAGCAATTTGAGACACGTGTGTGTAGAAATAAGATCAACATAACTACAGCATAGCTCAAACCTGTTGAAATTATTCATAGCTGTATGCAGTGAGACAGCAAAGTAGATGGAATCTATTCTTACATGTCTATTAAATGGCCAATCTCCCCAGTTCCATATTTTCAGTGTTCATGTAATGTTCTCAAGCTTGGGTGATATTTCTTTTCATGCATAAGAAAGCAAATTTGATGGAAAGTCGGAGAGGGAAGACATGGTTCGATTTTAAAAGAGGAAACCTGAGAATTTATTGAGCATCACAAGCCTAGTGCTTTGCTAAACATTTTGTACATGCTAAATTTTCTACTCCCCTTCCATTATTTCCAGATTCAAGAAAACTAAGGCTAGGCAAGGTTAAAGCTGCCTATGCCTCATATCAGGCAGGTGTTTTAACTGAACTCCGCTCAGCTTATGACCTCACTGTTGCCTCTTGACCATTCTCTTATTCTAATATGTGGTTGCAATGAGAAATATTTATCATAGTTTCAGGCACTGAATACCAGATTGACATCGATGTGGTTTGCCTAGGCCTAGTAGACGCTTTGTGTTTCAAACCCACATACAATTGTCATTTCTATCTCTGCTTCCTCCTTATGGTTCCAGTTATAAACTATCAGCTGTCAGTATCCAACTCCAGCCACCAAGTCTGCTGTCTTCTTCCCAATGCCTGACTGTACCTGCCCTTATGCAGTCAAATCCACTGCAAACTTATATCCAAAAATGCTCCTACTTTAATTTGACTTGGCCACAACACTTCATCACAGCAATGGAAAAGTAACTAAGACAAATGCAAATCCCTCTTTCTCTGTGTTAACTATACCTTTCGTCTACACGGTTGGCCTCAGAGGTGGCATGTAATTGAAGTGTCCTAGGTTGCTCTCCAATGCAGTCCTTCACAATTTTCTTCCTTGCACAGAGACTTTGAGAGCAGCTGTGAGCTGAGAGGTGAGAAATGCAGGGAAGAGCCTTGGAAACAATCTGAGCTATTGTCCCCAAGAAAACAGTTTTATTATAGATAAGATAAAAGTAACTATTATGCATACATAAAATTAATTCCCTAGTGGTTCTTTACCATTGAGCATATAGGAAGCATAAAAATAACCATTGTCAATGAATGAAAACGTTGGCTTATTAGAGGTATGGGATTCTGTGTTTTCCTGTAATCCACCTCCCCTTGCTTCTTAATCTTTTTTTCCTTCCCCACCATTGCTTATTTTGCATCTCTGTTCTTGCAACATGCTTTTAGTGTATTTTCCCAAAAGTTCCCCTGAATATTGGCAGTACAGAAATGAATATTTTTATTTTGCATCACTCAAATTCTAAAGTGAGAAAATTGTTAAAGGAAGAGAATGATGTTTAATAGAATTTTACAAGAGCCTTAAAATGCACATAAAGCGTTCATAGGAGGGGAAGCAATGCCTTTGTCCCTACACTAAGCAATTTTCATCATAACCTGGAGCAGCTCATCTTCCAAACAGCCTTCCTTATAAAAGCTGAGTCCATACACAATGGTAGTAGGAATCTGGTTTTCATAATGAAAACTACAAAAAAACAAATAAATGTGCAAATGTAAATGATCTATTCATAACCAGATTCCAGGAACTCTGGAATAGAAGCCAGTAAGCAAGAAGGTGTGCAATAGCATTGCTCTTGAGAGTTGATTTACATGATATTCCTAGCCTGGCAGGAGTTGCTAGTCATCATTGCAGAGTAAGAAAGGGGAAATTGGCCATGTGTGTTCACTAACAAAAACGTCCATTTGTTCATTTTACAATATAATCTGGAGCTGCTGAGAGAACTCTATCATTTATATGTTCTTTTAATAATTAATAATGAGAATCTTCCTATGTACAAGACACTGAACTTCTACTTAATAGGAGAGTTACTTGCAAGAATTTATAAGATTATGTGTGTGTGAATGTATGAGTGTTCATGTGTGCATGTGTGCACAGGTGCATGAAGTTTACAGCTTATATCTTAGAGAAATACACAAACACTCACGAGACATCAATATTTGACTCACAGTATCTTTTTTATGGAGTTCCATCCTTCTCTTGTTTTTCTAGTTCAATCTCCGTCACCAGTGTGGGTGTCTCGTCTCCTTTTGTTGTCTTTCATTGATAAATCACAAATAGAACTAACGACATTTTCCAGTTGTGATTAATTTACATCATTATTTTCATTGCCAGTACCTCTGTCTATTCCTGTTAGGTTATACACTACCTGAGGGCATTCACATGCTTTCATAAAATAGCAAAATGTCAAGTTCATGGTGTGTTCTCGATAAGATTTGGTGCAAACATAAATGAATATTTGTAGCCCAAAACAGACTGTTGTGTTGAGAAAAGCAAAAAGCTAGATTATAAAAAGGAAAGTAAACATCAAAGAAGTTCGAAAAGGGGACAGAACTAGTCTGCAAGAGGACTGGTGGTCGGACAGAGGGTTCAGAAGGATTTCTTTCTAGCAAGTATATAGTGTGATGCCTACTACTGGTGGTCAAGTTTACTATGTCCAGAAAGAACTACAATCAAGAAATGAAGGACACCCTTGTGAGAAATCTTTTGTTTGGTTTGAAGCAGGTGAATCCACCTTCAGTCAGGACCCTTGAGGTAGGAAGATATATATCTTTCATCTGGATCTTGAGGAAGACACACTTTTAGTCTGGAACATATCTTCTGCTGGAGTCTATAGGACATAGAAGGAGACTTTGTTCTTTGCCTGCTTTTCCTAAACTTGCTGGCACATCTAATCCTTCTCTCACACTACAGCCCACTTCCTTGGGATTCCCACATATACTGAAAAACCAGGTGAGACATCCAGTCTTGTGGACTGAGCAACTATTCGATTCTTGGACTTTCTGTTCACAGCCATTTATTGGTTAATTAACTGGACTACAGCCTGTCAGTGCATTAAATCCCATACATACATACATACATACATACATACATACATACATATTTCTCTTTCTTTTAGAGAGACAGGTAGAGATAGACAGATCCATTGTATAAATTCTGCTACTCCAGAAAACCCTGAAACATATAATATGTATGTGATATACATAAGTATGTGTGCATTAATGTCAATAACCTATTTATATTAACAAGACCATGACAATGTAGAGAAAAAAATTGTTGGTGACCTGGAAAAACTAAGCAGTTCTTGCATATTCATGACTCTCAGGTCTTTTTCTTCATTCATGACTTCAGTAGCAGATTTGTTTGCATATATGATCCTTAGGACAATATTTGACCACTGTTTAAATTTGTGCCTGCTGCCCTTTCTTGCCTTGTACTATTTGGTCTCATCTTTTTTTTTATTCTCCTGAATATGGTTTCTTTTTGGTCTTCCCAGTTCAAGGACATATTCTTTCAGTCTTTAATCTTGTGATTTTCTTTCTCTCTTTGTGAGTCTCCCTGAGAGATCCACCTTCCACTTTCACACTCATCCTTGTCTATATTAATAACCCAGAAGGGAAACTCCTCACCTGCATCCTGTTTTCTCTGCACTGGCTTGTCTCCAGCTGTCTCCATTATCTGTCCTCTTGTGTCTCTTCCAGCTTTCACAGAATAAGATGAAAATAGCCACTCATTTCATATCCTTAACTCTCATTGTTTTGTTTTCCTTCAATGACTAGACATTATGAATATACATCAATCTTACATCTTGTCATATTGCAAGTTGAATTCATTCAAGTTTCAGCTCCACAGCAAATTTAAATTGCGTTTAGGGAACACCATATCACATTTTTTCATTATTGTAAATAATATCTTAGACAAGTACAAATTCAGCATGTTTTATTTTGGACATACCATATATGACTGTCAGTATTATAAAAGTTAATATTCATTGATTGTTTATTTTGTACAGGTCTCTGAGATAAGGCAAAAATAATAGCACCTGATAATTAAGTCTGATCCCACCAGGTAATAAAACCTTAGATGCCTCCTATGAAGCATACAACCTATAAAACCCTCGTATGTCTAATTTTTGCATGATAATATCTGAATGCATACTACAACGATCATGTGGAAAACTGGTCTTTCATACACTGATAAATGTGTCTTAATCGCTCTTACTGTGCAATGTTATCTTTGGTTACACAATTAATTGTTGAACATTTAATTTTTCTACCCACCAATGAGTGAAACTACTTTGAACTCTAAAGAAGTGTGTGTGTGTGTGTGTGTGTGTGTGTGTGTGTGTATTCTATAGAAATATGAACTGCTTATAGGTCAAGCTTCCCTTTCATTTCTTCCTCTTTCTTCATTTTTCATTTTTGGCCAATTTAATTATTACCTCACTCAAAACATTAATTGTATGTGTGTAAGAGATTACGGGCCCATGTGTCATTGGATAACTTTTGATAATTAATTTTGCCTTCCACTGTATTGAGACAAGCACTGCCCTGTCTGTGTCATTTTGTCCTGTGTACTCCAGCTTGCTGGCCTTTGAGCTGTCAATTGGTTTTCATGTCTCTACCTCCCATCTCACATAGGCATTTTGGGAATCTAGAAGCATGCAATCTAGAGCATCAGGGATGTACACAGGATCCAGGGAGCAAACTCGGATTGTCAAGCTTGTTTGGCTACTGTTTTTACCCACTTACTCATATCCCTGAGTTTTGAACAGGGTCTTACTATATAGCTCAGCCCTGAATTTGTAATTCTCCACTCTCAGGTACCCCAAGTGTGGGTAGTTCAAATTTGATAGCAGAACCAACTCTTTTTGCATTTTTCAAGTTATTTTTTCATTTCTTTATAGGTGATCTATTTTATATATTTTTGATATATTCATCATGAATTGGATGGCACCACACTTTGCCCGGCCTCTAAAATCAGAAATGCAAGTTTCATTCACTCTGATAATGGCATTACAGAAAAGTATCTTTCACATGGGATTCTACACATAATTGGATGCCTGGGTGTTAAGTCTTGGTGTGCTTCTGTGTTTTTAAAAATCACAATATTTTTCTTTTCTCAAATATATGTGACTACTCAAAAATCCCAACATATTGGGCTCCTACAAAATAGTTATTTCTTGAAGATAAGTAACCACAACCCTACTCACCCCCCTTTCTGCCAAAACTGAAGAACTCTTTACCAAGAACACTTGAAGTTGCTTGTAGAAGAAACACTCACAGAGTATGGAAATCCTCAAGGAACATCTTTCCAAGCTTATCCACCTGCTCACTAACATGAGCATGTATCCCAGACTGCTATTCTGAGAAGAGTGAGCCCCTCTGTGTGTTACCAGTTTCCTTAGCTGTAAGACAACAGACTAATCTGCAATACAGTTCCCTAATGGACTTCAAGAGAGTTGTTCAAGTATAGTGTATTCAACTTTCTTGTCATGTGACTGATGAGAATAATGACTCTCAAGTCTGACATTCAGGCTCTGGGGGTCCCTGTGTTTTTTTCCATTCATGAATGCTTCTCGGTTTTTCTTCTATCTCCATCATACAGCCCTTACTTCAACCACTCATGTGTAGAATAAAATCTCAAATTTTAACCTTGCATTTCCTCTCTATTTTGGGGATATTTGGGAGGTAAGAAGAACATGGAAGACAGGATGTTCCTGCATAATCATTGTTTCTATTTGTGTGACCCTTGAACCTAAGATCCTCTGAAGCCCCTTCTTTCTTATATATCTTATGGATTTTTGATATTTATTTGGATGTTCACTTACATTAACTACTGTAAAGACTCATTCTCTCCTGATTTTAGCAACAGTCTTCAATTTGTTCCCTGTGGATTAATTCTTTATCTAGACAATCTACTTTTTCATTACTTTGTCATACATGTGATTGTGACATGTGAATATATCTGTCAAATTTCTCAATTTCTTTACAACTTACTATTTGGGGATACAGTCCCTGTTCTGTGTGAATTTGGGATTCTTAATGCCTTTCTTAGCTTCATTTGTTGCTGACTCTAACTGTGTAGTCTTGCCACTTTATCTGTCATTCTATTGGCACATACCATTCAAATTTTCTTTTTCCCAGAAAGGAGAAGGATAGAGCATATTTGGCTCATTAACATAGCTTAATTCATTTATATCACAAATTACACAGAAAACATTGCTGTCGGGATAGCATTCCACAACTAGGTTTCATTTTTGCCCCCATTTAGAACTCTTTTCTTGCTCTCTTTCTTTCGTAGAATGCACACTGTAGTCGATTTTATTTGCCTTGCATCCTCTCTCCTTCCCACAAGGACAGAGGCTTTATCTCTTATTTATCATTGATTCCTCAGTATCTCGCAGAGTGTCAGTCACACAAAATGTATGTGATGAATATTTATAATGAGTTACAAGAGAATGCCATATGGGGTTACATAAAACATGAAATGAGGCTCTATTTCTATATTCTTAACCTGCTTGCTGAACTTACATGCTTATGCTCCTACTGTAAACTGTAAGCTATTAGGCTCAGCAGAATTTGTAAACAGCCAGCCTGCAGGCTTAATGTTACGCACAATATTGCTTTTCTTTTTCCTTTTTGGCATCCTTCGTACATGGGAGAAAATGTTGCCAACATTTAAGGAGCAAAAAACTCAAATCCGAATTTCCACTTCATCTTAAAAGCCCTTAAACCTAAAAACTCAAACCCCAATAGTGCTTTGTGGTCAATCGGATACAGGTAAGTGTGGAGGGACATGTTAGTGATATTGTCCAACTTGATGGGCAATATTTTAGCACCTTCACTCTCTACTGCATTTTTCTAAAAAAATGGATATAATGTATAGAATTACTGTGACC
Organism: Alexandromys fortis; assembly: GCF_014885135.2. Classification (NCBI taxonomy): domain Eukaryota; kingdom Metazoa; phylum Chordata; class Mammalia; order Rodentia; family Cricetidae; genus Alexandromys; species Alexandromys fortis. The sequence continues at coordinate 4,004,345 of NW_026067967.1, read as the reverse complement.
AAAAAGTTAACTAATTGGCAGTGTGTACAAAGATATTAATTACCCAGTTTACCTGTAAGATCTGGCACAGGTCAAACATTCCACCAATAAATAAATTACTAATTTGTTGTAGCAGAGATCAGCCAAGGGCTTCTATAATTAAGTTTGGATGTGTTTGTAACTTACTCTAATGAGTGGATTGCTTTCAAATTACCGTAATGAATTTGGTGGTTTACCATGGAATGCTGTGAGATACTGAGTTGTTCACTTACAGATGTTGTCTCTCTGCTACCCAGGAGGTTCCATCCAATAGGGTTCAGATATAAAGGACACATTTTTTTTCTCATTAGCAAAGCATCTCTGATGGCTTCTATACCTGCACTACTCTTCTCCACAAAAGATCAGAACATCCTTCCCTGGATCTTCAGAGCCCTGGACTTTATTTACTTGGGTGGTCATCAGTATAGATATGACCAAGTCCTCACAAAAAGTATGTTCTCTCTTTCAATTTCCATCTAGTCAAGAGATTACATTAATCCTGGAATTTAATGTACACAGTCAGATATTTTTCCAGTCCCTTTTCTTTCCTATATATGCAGATTGTTATACAAATGCCACTGCAACCTTTCTTTCAGGGTCAAAAGGTCACGTTATAATTGTATGTCTCCTCTTTGTTTCACTGCTAATTAGCCCTCTGTTAAGCTATAGTACTGGCTACATTATTTTAAACCAAACAAACCTTTTATATTCATCACTTTGACTATTCAATTGAATGTTAGTTGTACTGTGAATGAGTTTTGATGTATAAGGAAGATAAAATAGGTAAAAGTAGAAAATAAATACCTAAAATACAAAGGAATTTGGAACTATCCATGACACAGAGACAGTGGATTCCTATACTTAGTAAGACTGGAATTGGTAGAGCAAGAGAAAAGACAGAGTCCCTGAGAGACTTTGGACAAGGGTCATTGTCTTCTTGCACAGGAGTTGGCAGGTAGTGAATGCATGTTTCACACAAAAGCCTAGCCATAAGGCTTCCAAATGGTGCCTTAGCCAAGCTTTTTCACCGCAGACTGGCGCTACTCCCTATTCTGCTTCTTATCCAAGCAACTAGGCATATAAACTCTGGAAAGCACTGAGCTATCATTTCAGGAGATTACTAGGTCATGGTTTATTTTACATAAGAGGGTACTTCACATCTTTTCAGTTGTGTGTTTTGCTTTGCTTTCTTGATGTTTCTCATCTAATCTATACTTTACCTTGTTTCTCAAATGTATCTTAAAAGTTTATCTAAGTTCACTAATTTAAAGCTTGAGCTTTGTCACATTGGTACCAAGCATTCAGAGAACAGGGCTTGGTAAAACCAGCCAAATATAAACCATAACACTAAATTCAGAGTGGTCCAGGATTAAAAAATAATTCTAGGACTTTTATGGTACTTTAATTATGAGGGTTATCCAAGTATAGATAATTCAGCAAGATTAATAAACAAAAAAGATACAAGGGTGGAGATATAGTGAATTAAATATTTTTAGTGAACCTCTGAATACATGGGCGTTGGGTCGTTTGGAGCTGTGGAATCACCTACTGGTTGGAAATTCATGTCATCACCCATCACAAGAGATTTAAAGGACCTTTGCTAAGTGAAACACAAATGACGAAGCAAACCTCTCATTCTTTGACATTTCTATTTAGAGTGTCTTTGATCACCAACATATTTTGATTAAATCAATAGGATAGTATCACCCTGACATGGGGACATCCATTGCTGACAGAGTACTGACACTTTAACGTGGATTCACCGATGGTTGCATCATTGAAATGTGGAAAGAATGAGGTCATGAGAAACAAGGGGTCTGATAATTCAGACTTAGAGGAAGCAGAATACAGACACTCTGTGAATGAGTAAGTCTGATGCAGTTGCTTAAAATACGGTCTTAGCTCCATCTTCTCTAAATAGGAGTTAGAGAATTTAGGGCATTCCTACGACCTCAGGGACTTGGAGTAGATAAATTTTGTAGCTGGGTTATTTCTTTGAGGACTTTGTTAACAGGCAGAGGATACTTAACTTGGACTTTTGAGGTAACCTAATATAGAGAACATAGGAAGAGAAACTCCAGGTAGGTTTAGAATTAGGAGCATGGTGGTTTTGTTACCAAAGGCATTAGGGTCAGAGCAATCATGCAGGCATATCTAATAAGCTAGATTGGACCACACATCTTCAGTTGGCGAATGAAAAGGAAAAATCATTTGAAAAGCAAAAAATGGTAGATGTGCATGGTCACAATTAGAGGAGGAACAAGGAGGTTCTGGGTTCCCTCAAGTCCACTGTTGGCATACTGAACGGAGGTTTGGCCTCCATTAGAAAGTGGCAAGCATCAGCAAGTGATCCAGGTTGAGGTGTGGTCTTAGTTTTCTCCCCTTACAGTATCTCTCACACATTGTCTGACAAGTCAAAGTTTGTTAAATCTTTTTTAGGAGACAACTTACTCCCCCATTTGTCACCAGCGGTTAGCACTGGCTTCTCCTGGCATAAGAAGTTAAAGGCAAGTTCCAATTTCTTGGAGTTCATTGTCTCACACTGCTGATAGCTGAAAGGGGGGGGGAGCAAGTGTCTCTTTAAAATGTCTTAATTTATCTCAGGGTTACAGTTTACGTTATTTTACGGTGTAGCTTTGAACTGATTACCACGACTCATTTGAGAGTTGTCTCCAATCTTTGTTTCAGCTCTCCATCACGCTGGCAAAAGAAGATACAGTGCCTTGGCAAGAGCTGAATTGAAATCAGGTAGGAATAGAGGCATGGCTTCCCTGGAGCTCCAATTGCATTTGCTCTGAGCAAAACATCCCTATATCTCTTTGAATGCTTAATGTGGAATGGCTGCTAGGCTGAGCTAGGTTTACTGATTAGACAGAGTGAGCAATCAATAAAGGCAACAGGTTTTATTCATACTGCGTGTGCTGAGTTCTGTTCCTTCAACACAGAGATAGAGAAGAGAAGCTGCTAACACAACCCCTAAGGATACAGAACATTAACATCATGGTATCCTAAAGATTATATGTGCCTCAAGGATCCTGATGACTTCATCTTTAGCTATCCCTTATTCCAAATATTAATTATGAGCTCTTACTGATCAGTTGATGCAGGTCTTCTCTTTGAATGGGAATATAGCATACTGATCACTGCTTTGGATCTTTTTTTTTTAAGATTTATTTATTTATTATGTATACAACATTCTGCCTCGATGTATGCCCGCACGCCAGAGGAGGGCGCCAGATCTCAGTACAGATGGTTGTGAGCCACCATGTGGTTGCTGGGAATTGAACTCAGAGCCTCTGGAAGAGCAGCCAGTGCTCTTACCCTCTGAGCCATCTCTCCAGCCCCACTGCTTTGGATCTTATGCAGAATCAGATTTGATAAGACCTACTTGTGTCTGTAGGAATGTAAAACAGATTTGAATCAGATCTTACATCCTATGTGACAACTCAGTACCTTTCCCAAAGCCTTGCATTCAGGCAATTGGAAAAAGTCTTATAAGTCATAAATTGTGATTTGTTTGGTCATTCATTACTCTTTTGTATATGCCTAATTCCTTTTGAGGAGGGATCTTCAGGGAAGCTAACTAGAAGTTAGTTTTGCTCAATCATAAGTGAATACTCTCAAGCCTCCAGGATTAGCACAGACCGCTTATGTTTTCCATGTTTTTATTGTCTGTGAGTCTAGATTCTGCTTTATCTACTGTTCAGCATAGCGATTTTCAAACATTCTTGAGAAATTCTCTCATCTTGTGAAGACAATGAGCATATCATATCCAAAGTTGTAAAGACAGGGCACACAAAGCTTCATATGGGAAACTGGAGAAGAGATTGCTTGAAGTCCCACAATCTAAAGCAAATAAACAAAGCAAAAAAAAAAAAAAATCCAGCAACAGATGCCAAGGCAACTACACAGTCAGAGGAAGCAGCCAACTTACAAAGTAGGTTTACAGTTACTTCGTTCTGAATGCAGTGTTTTCTGCAGGGCTGATAAAGGCACACATTTTGTAACTAGGCAGCCTGAGCTCAAAGTCTTGAAAGAGGTGTTTTGCAGTTAGTTAAAGCACCCCGAGCCCACTTCCTTCATGCGAAGAAAGCATTAAACAAAAACCAGTTTCCTCGTTTTATGCTGAGACCAAGTTCTTACATACATTGTGGCAGTATGTGGTAAAATGATTTGGTAGATTCTCCTTTGTATTCTCCCATCCCCCATTGATTACACATAACATGCCTCTAGTTCTCTGTCTTCAGTTCACAGGACTAAGCATACTCTAGTTTGAGAATCATGAATACGCTGATAGCAACCATTTGTGCATGGTGCATTTGTCTTCCAGGTCCTCACTCCTTATTCCCAGACACGGCGATTTATTTTACACTTGCTTCAACAAACAGAGTAGAAAGGTATTTTCTCAAGTTGTCTACCTCTAGGGAAATGGGCTCTATTTGCTTTTGGTTTTAGTAAGTCTCCTTCCTCTGGGCTGTTAATTTTTTCCTTTCCTTAAAAAAATAAAAATAAATATAAACTCTCCCAATTTGCCCATGCCTTCTAGGCACTTCTGCTGCCCAGGACACAGTGATAGATTTTAACACAGCAGCAACAGCTGGAGAATTTTGAATTTTCCTCTGGGAGATCCCAATGGTTGGTGATACTGAAAATAAAGACATTTTAGGCATCTCCCTAAAGTGCTTCTCTGCCATCCTTATGGCTGGTTTCTTTGCCCACACCGCTTGAGCAGAGGCCTGTTAATTCAATGTTTGCAAAACAGCTGGGGAAATGCTTAGGTATAAAGGACTGGAGAAGCCGCTTTGATTGTTATTAATGAAACCACCTCACCATTTGGCACAGTGTCTGGTGTCTTTGGAGTGCTGTACACAGTAATGTCGGCCTGAGGTATGCTTTGTCCCCTTGCAAGTCAGGGCCGATTAAAACAATAAGTAGGCAGCATGGGTGGTAGGAAGTAGAGGAAGGATAACTTTTCTTTCTCATCAGAAAAAGAGGAGGCTGGCTAGGACAGAGAAGATGACAACTCAGACCTAAACATTTTCCTTTCTCACAGCACCAATTTTATCCATTTTTATTTTTATTTTTGTTTTTGCTTCAATGGGGGAAGGGTTAGGCTTTGCCACAAAATTGCAATTACAGCCAATTGAGGTGTTCCTATGTTCACATACTACAGACTATACCTTTTAAAAAGTCTAACTTCCCTTTGACTGTTCTGGCAGAATCCTGGTATTTAATCCATTCAGTAAAATGGGGGAGGGTGCATTATCTTTATCTTATGGGGGAGAACGAAAAAGATCTACTCTAGATAAGTAAAAACTACAAACTGCATCAGTATTCCATGTCATGCTGAGAACAATGGGAATAAATTTTACCAGTTAAACAGGACATCAATAGGGATGCTGAGACAGACAAACATAGGAGTAGTTTAGCAATCTGAGAATCTGTTTGGTTTGGACAACAAACACATCTTCATCATCAACAATGCACCTATCTACCTGTTGAGAATGCAGGGCCCACACGTGCATGGAGGTACATATATACTCTTCTTCAGAAAGTGGAAATGTTACTCCCCTTAACCAACTCATGATAACAGTTCATTCCTATTCAAATGTGTTCCTGGGTATCTTGAATTGGGAAAGAAGGACTTTGTGTGGTAATAACTGTATCCGCTGCTTGAACTTTCATGATGAATCCCCTATTCAGCTTGCTATGCCTATGAATAATTGGTTGTGAATATAATTAAAATCAGATGTCTCATGGGTGATGAAGAAAAGCATACATAATCCAAATCAGTTAGGCAAAACAGAGAAATGTTCATGTTACAAGCCTAACTACCATCTCCTCCTTAGACATCACAAAAGAATGCTCCAAACAAGACTTCGAGTGCTCTTTCCCTTTCTGGTCTCTCTGTTCAAAACTTGTACATTCACTTTCCTATTAATACACCTTCTCCCTGATTTAGCTCTTGATATGAATCTTTTCCAGTTCTTTGAACAGGGATCAAGAATCTGGCCATTCTTGGTTTAGATAGCAGGGATCTGATTCCAATGATATATACAATTAATGGTAGTCTTTTTAAACTCTTAGTGCAGGGAAATAGCCCACAAAACATTTAGCATCTTAAAATAGCTATCAATAGTAAATGACATTGTTTTCATGAGACTTCAACCATCTGGTTAAATTGTCCCAGATTATAAAAAATTCAGGAAAGTTCATGAAAAATAAATCAGGCATCCCTCAAAGTATTTGCCTAGTGGACATGTGTTTTAGAACTCCTATCAAAACTCGAGAATGTTAATATGGATCATAGTCTGGAGTTAAAATGAAGACATTGGCTTTTGTATCACCTCATATTAACTACTTATAGACTTCCTATACATATACACAGACATACACAATATAAGCTGCTAAACTGAGAACCTATTCATAATTTGTTCAAGTATAAAGTTGGTGGTCTATCTATCATCTCTCTCTCTCTCTCTCTCTCTCTCTCTCTCTCTCTCTCTCTCCATCATCTCTCTACCTATCTCTGTCATCTATCTGCTCACCCATATACCTGTAATTATATACAATGCAGATATAGCTATGAGCTATGATTGCTGAATTTTTGGCATCCACACTCATGAAAACGATTTTTTAAATATAAGCTGAATATACAAGCTCAAAGAAGGAAATGAGGAAATAGACTATAAAAGGATTATAAAGCCTTAGGGGTCAATAAAGTCTTTGCGTAAGAAATCAGGTGAAACACACTATTAGAAAATGAGACTGTCAAGGCAAATGAAGGCTCAGCACATAACAATGAGAAACAAAGCATGTGCCCAATCATCACATGCATCTTGTTCTTAGGACGTGTCTCCATAGTTTCCCAGTCTTTGTCAGCTGAACTAAGTGCTTCTTAATTGTTGGTATTCTAGAAATTCATAGTTCGGGTCATTATGTCAGAGGAACTGCAAGGTAAGTGTAAACTGCAGTATACATGTCCTATGCCATGTTCACTATAAGTAGAATTCATTTGTTTCATAATAGAACAACCACTTGACTGCCTCTCCCTACTGTGTTTGTTTTAATTTATTTAGCTCGACCGGACATATTATTTATGCATTTGTTGCCTGCCTCCTCACAGTGAATTAATTATCTTGAGAAGAGGACTTTTGTTCACCTTTACTATATCTTCAGTTTCTACAACAAGATTTGGAAACATTTGTCTTTTCAGGTCTAGGTTACCTCACTCAATATAATATTTTCTAGATCCATCCATTCTCCTGCAAATTTCAAGATGTATTTTTTCCACTGTATAGTATTCCCTTGTGTAAATGTACCACAATTTCCTTATTCATTCTTCAGTTGAGGGGCATTTAGGTTGTTTCTAGGTATGGCAAATAATGTTGTTATGAACATAGTTGAGCACATGTCCTTGTGGTATAATTGAGCATCCTTTAGGTATATATCCAAAAGTAGTATTGCTGGGTCTTGAGGTAGGTTACTTCCTAATTTTCTGATGAGTGACTTTTAGATATAAAGCAAAGATAAACAAGCCTACAATTCACAATTCCAAAGAACCTAAACAACAAAGAGAGAGACATACATGGATCCAATCTACATGGGAAGTAGGAAAAGACAAGATCTCCTGAGTAAATTGGGAGTATGGGGACCACGAAAGAGGGCAGAAAGAAAGCGTTGAGGAAGAGAAGGAACTGGAGGAAATATATAACTCAATAAAAACAATTTTCAAAAAGAATTGAACTAATTGTTGTTATATAAAGTCATAATTGGAACTAACAAGGCCTTTCATATGGATTATAGTAGCTCAGGGAGAATTGAATCAATAAGATAGAGAGGTTTTTGTACCCAGGGAAAATATTTACTTTCAACACAGTGTCTGCTAATTCTTGTTTATACTCCAGAAAGATACTTATACACTGTAAGGAGATCAATACATGGAATCGAGGAAGCAATGTGAGTGCTATTAGAGACATCGTTCTTAATTCCCTAACTTTTATGTCAAAAATTCGGTCTCGCTGAACATAGCGGACAATGAGGACTACTGAGACCCCAAGAACAATGGCAATGGGTTTTTGATCCTACTGCACGTATTGGNTCTTTGTTCAAGCTTTCTCTTATCTTTGCTTAGAATCATCCCTCTGGAGCCTAGGCAGTTTGGATGCTCACCTTACTAGACCTGGATGGAGGTGGGTGGTCCTTGGACTTCCCACAGGGCAGGGAACCCTGATTGCTCTTTGGGCTGACGAGGGAGGGGGACTTGATTGGGGAAGGGAGAAGGAAAGGGGAGGCTGCGGTGGGGAAGAAGCAGAAATCTTTAATTAATTCATAAATAAATAAAAAAAGAAAAAAATTACTTAACCATTTTAGAATTGTTTCTCATAATAATAATAATAAATACCATTTATTCTAAATATTCTAAATAATATTTATTATTATTATTAAAATTCTAAAGGGCATAAATGAAAGAAAACTGAACCATACATATCTACACTTGGTATAATGAAGCAAAAGAATTTATTCTCTTTCCCTCATGGCTTAATACACTCTCTGTGATGCTGATTTTAAAGACCTGCTGACTCTCCCCTTGCCTTTCAAACCCTCTTGCACTAACCTTACTCAGGACCATGCCACTTATCAATACAAAGACAATGTAATAATTTTAAGGTGCCCAGATCAGAGTTTCTGTCTGTAGCAGTTGGAAGGCTGAGACTGCTTACTCCTGACATGAATGAAAGTTAGTAAGACTCAGGCCCAAATATCAATTATTTTCTATTCCTAGGAAGTGATTAAAATTTTTAAATAGTATCTAGATTGCTGGTAAAAAGACTATATAATGAAAGACCAGTTGGGGTGGATATTATCAGCGGTAATAGTTCTCATTGGTCAAGGTTTTATTTTTCTAATAGTTGCAGAAAATTTGTTAATCATAAATTTCCCTACAATGTACATAAACAGCAGTCAAGACAAATTCAGATTATTGACCTCTCTATCATCTATATGTCTGTCTTTCTTCCTGTCTGTCTGTATGTTTATCTATCTACCATCTCTGTCTAGCTACCTGCTCCCACAGAAAAGGTTAGCAAAATAATATCACATATTTCAGAATTCCTGTTATTCCAGGATTCAACACTTTCCATATTTAATGGAACAAGTATTAGTGTTGTGCATTTTGTAGAAATTTATTGAGGATATGAAGGGATTACAAAAATATCTGAGACAACACTATTTTTCCCTAAACAAGGTTTAGGATATTTCCTAGGGACATATATTAAGTAAGAATGTTTTCAATGTTTTGTTTGTTGAGCCAATAAACACATTTTCTCCAATTTTAATGAGATGCAATACAAAGAATGATTGCAGACAAGTTTTACCATTATAGATCATATCCCTTATATATCCTATATATTTATATTTCAATATAGAAATCTGCTTTTACTCTCTCAAGTCTGAAATCCTGACACATAAGACCTCACTCTATTCATTCCCCTGTGATGTTTCAAAATAGACAAGTATAGCTCTCCGTGTGTGTTTGATTAAAAAAAAAAGTACAAATACAATATTTAGGGGATGGGTCCACTGAATTCATAATAAATTAAAAGATAAATTATATATAATGGAACTTTTTTCTCTATAACAGTGGCTTGAAGTGTTAGACACATCTTGATGTGTTTCCTGATTTTGAAAAAAAGGACTAGAACTTACACATGATGAACACTGACTTAGTATAAATTTAAGGTAGAAGTCTCTTTAGTTAGAGTACATGAGATCGAGTGTTACCTTATTTTGGGGAAGACTCTAATTTCCACGATGTAGACTTTTCAACTCTAAAGGACTATAAAAAGCACCACCTACACATTAGTTAAGAACAGTACATTAATTAGTTAATATAAAACAGCTAAATCATTTTTATCTCAAACAAGGCTCTTTGTGAGTACTGCGGAAATGTCACTGAACTTTTACCTAATGAGAACTCAGTGGTAATTTCGGCTTTTCAGGCTTGTCATTGTATAAATGACAAAACTTGCTAACATCTCGGTTTTTAATTTTTAAAGTTGATGTTACCCACCAACGAGGCCAAGCACTTAGGTTCAGCTGAATAATAAATGTTAATTAGCATATCTGTCAGCCCATTGTAGTTCACAATTCATATTAAGAATGAAATCAAAGGTGTGTGGAAGTATAAATAAGCACATAGAAAACAGTGGCAAAAAAAAAAAAGGTAAACAAATCTTCACTTTGGAGGTATCGCCGAGAGATAGAGAAGCAAGGAATAAAATTTAAAACTACCATATTTCCAAACCTAAAAAAGTGCAAAGAACTCAGAACCTCAACTTTCAGAAGAGAATAATTAAAAGATACATATCCTACACATTATTGGTTAGACCTTTCATTAGTGTCGCCTATGAGACCTCTAATTGCTGTAACCTTTACAGACACTAGGCAGGCAATGTGTGCTCAGAGCTTTACAGATACCCATACCCCGGGCCTTAGTCATCTAGTCAAATAAAATGAACATACAACAAACCCAACAACAACAGAGACCTAAACAACTGTTGTGTATCAAGTTTTTATGCATACTAAATTTTAATGACATTAAGTGGAGAGATAAAAAAGCTTCACGATAGGGACTTTTTTTTTTTTTTTTGGTTTTTCGAGACAGGGTTTCTCTGTAGCTTTGGAGCCTGTCCTGGAACTAGCTCTTGTAGACCAGGCTGGTCTCGAACTCACAAAGATCCGCCTGCCTCTGCCTCCTGAGTGCTGGAATTAAAGGCATGAGCCACCACCGCCCGGCTAGGGACTTCTTTTTAAAACAGACATTTAATAGGAGAAATAATTATGTGGCTCTATAGTTATGACTATATAGTCTTTTATTTCTAAGTTGGACATCATGATGAAGTTTAAAAAATTATTTTTATTAATTACTTCATTCAAAGTTCTATATCATCTGATTTCTGTGTTCTCTGGACATTGCCTTTTCCCTCATACAGCCATCAGTCACTCTCATTTTGGGAGACTGAGGACCCCAGTTTGTCCTGGCAGGTTCGGTCTCTGGACTATGTTGAAGATCTACTCTGAGCTTTTTCCTTAATAAAACTTGGGCAGTCTTGTGTGTAGTCTAGAGGTGCTGTTTGGATACATGAACTGGAGTTTCTGAAATGGTTTTGGCCATCTCTCAGCAAGATTGGGGTGATAATAGCTAGCATGACACAAAAGACATTGTATTTTATTAACTGTCATCTTCACCTGTGGCAAGAACCACAGCTCCTATTTTAGGACATGTGGATTCTTATAATCCGTACTATTTAACATAGGGACACCTGCTAAAAGTTGAAGATGAGAAAAATATGAATTTTAGCACTTTAAACTTTGAAACTGCAGATTATTTCTATTCTTGATATGAATTATTTTGATCAACCAGCTTTAATTTTATGATTATTTTAACAAAATCGAGAAATAAGACTCACTATGTTCTGCAGCTATCACTATTATTATTCCCATTACCTAAAGTACACTATACTCTACTTGTGGGTAGTCTTTAGTGTTTATACATAAATCATGAGTACTTAATAAATCACCATTTACTTATTGCCAAGTCTGATCAATAATTGATTAACAAAAATAGATAGGCAAAAGAGAACTGCGCATTGGAGTTGTCCTTCAACATCCACCATATGTAACCCTCATGTTATCCACAGTAGGTAGCATAATATACAATATGGCCTTCATTATCAGCAATAGTAAGCCTGCCTCTTTTCTAGAAACACTGACCACTTGGCTTCCCATTGTGTAGTGAACAGTACACTCAACTAGACATGACTTTTTTGTTTTTAGTTTCACCCTTAAATAAATAAAGACTGCTTCTTTCAAAACGAAGCTTAGAGAAGTTTCTTTTTTATATAGCATAATTCTTTATTGATTCTTGGGAATTTCACATCATGTACCCCAATCCCGCTCACCTCCCAGCCCTGCCATATCCACACCTTACACCATGCAGCATCACTATCAAAAGAAACTGTCCACAATAAATCAATTTAAAAACAGAGCAAAAGCCGGGCGGTGGTGGTACATGCCTTTAATCCCAGCACTCGGGAGGCAGAGACAGGTGGATCTCTGTGAGTTCGAGGCCAGCCTGGTCTAGAAGAGCTAGTTCCAGGACAGGAACCAAAAGCTACGGAGAAATCCTGTCTCAAAAATAAAAAACAAAGTGGTTGCACAAGATTGCATTCCCACCAGCAATGGATGAGGGTACCCCTTCCTCCACAGCCTCTCCAGCAAAGGCTATCATCGGTGCTTTTGATTTTAGCCATTCTGACAGGTGTGAGATGATATCCCAAAGTTGTTTTGATTTGCATTTCCCTGATTGCTAATGAGGTTGAGCATGACCTTAGGTGTCTTTTGGCCATTTGAACTTCTTCTTTTGAGAATTCTCT
>NW_026067967.1:3912819-3989944 GCF_014885135.2 Alexandromys fortis | reverse complement strand
GGAAACTTTTTTTTTCTTATTCTCAATAAAATAAAAAAAATGAAAAAAAAAAAAAAAACAAAACAAAACAAAAAGCAAAACAAGAAGCCCAAGACCTCTTCATTCATCCTAGTGGGTTCTGTGGTGTGACACAGTATACCCTTTGGTTCAATCCACTCCACCAAAAAAGTCATGAAATTTCTGATGAAATTGAAGTGGAAGATCTGCCACACTTTACAATCAGAAATGAATTAATAAAAAGACATGGAATTTAAGGCAGATTTACCGTATTTCCACCCCTGGGAGAGGCTTAGAAAGGAGGCTTGGACAGAGGGAACAGAACCATGGCAGCGCTTTGAACGTCCTGACATTTGCAATGCAGAAAGAGTTGGAATGAAAAGGGATGTGTCTACAAGGGTTTCAAAGAAATCTTCATTCCTCCAGAACCTGATACTGTAACAGTATATCTGCTATAAAAGTACATGTGCTACTAAAAATTGTTTTCATAAATGACAAACTCCACCTTATCCAAACAAACCTTTGTCTGAAAATCCTTTTATGTTTATATAATAATGACAGCTGATAAATTTTATAATTTTATACTTTTAGCAGAGAATCCTTGAGTGTAACTCTTGTTTTTGCCCCATGCCCACCCATCTTTGTCCTTCTGAGGCAAACCAGATTCTCTATGTCCTCATTTCTGCCTGAACGCAGTCTACATTTGTACCGCACTGACCATGGCCACTGAAGGACCGTGGGCTAACCAGCTACTTCACTGCAGAAACTCACTGCTAGACTCTCAGATCTTTGTGTAAGGAATGAGAAGCATGTTAAAGGCCCGAAGTAGGTGAACTAACTCATATGAAGTAGGTAGCTTACAAGAAAGCATGTGATCTCATTTTAAAATACACTGCAGGACAGATATGTAGCTCGTAATAGAGAGTTGCTTAGCATGATTGAGGTCCGGGGCTTGGTCTCCAGTATTACAGAGAGAGAAATAAATAACAGCCATGGGCCTTGCCAGAGGAACAACAAGTTGCCATTGAAGCTCCAGGTGTTAACCCAACAAAAGGGAATCCTCTGAGGGGCCAGTCTCATTTAGGCAAGGCCACAGGTCTACAGACCCTAGAATGTCTTTTCTTTCTGCTGTGTTTGCTGTGGCTCCCTTTCTTTGGTACCGACCATGGTGTAAGTGTATGTGGGGAGATCTCTACTGCCTATGATATAATATGATTATCATTTGGAAACATCCTATTCTACTGGGCGTTTTTATGTGTGGATTGCCAAAAAAATGACCCCACCCAAGTTGTATTGCCCAATTTGATAAAAAATAATAACACATAGAATTTTGATAAATAAAAATAAACACAAGGATATGTTTCACAGCCAGAGTCTGTGAATCTCACCTACAAAGCTGCATGGATTGTAGCTCAAGTTAATGACTAACAATTGAGTTCCAATAGCCCAGCTGGTTTATATTCTGTTAATCTTAATGCCGGGAGATGTGTTCACAGGTCTCAGAGTGCATCACAGCTGAAACAAAGCTGTGAAAACAATAAAGTTAGACAAAGATGCTCTTGTTAAATTACTTTAAGGTGAAAAACCAAAGAAGACAATCTAAAGTTTTAGAAAGGCACATAGGTGAATTCGGAACTCTTTAAGTTCAGGGAACAGGAACAAAGCAGCCAAATTATTACTGGCTTGTGCATTGTCTTTGCTATGTTTGGCTCATGACCAAAGATGATCATTAATTCCATATATCCATTTCTGTCCTCAATCTCCTAATATAAAAAAACTATTAATGAATGGATATGTACCCTAAAAAATTTAAAGTAGAGCTGACTGATTTTTCTGCATATGTAAAAGTTTAGGTTTGCAATTTCTATAAGATTCATTATAAGATTACCTTTCAAGATAAGTAACAAAGTAATTGGCCTTTTCTTTGTAACTGCAAAATGCAACCTGCCAGTAAAAGACCTGACAAGAACACCTTGCTTGCCACATGGTTAATCTATAACAGGTTGCTTGGGTATGAATGTATGTGGGTTCTTGGGATAATTCATCTTTCACTTGTAATATATAAAATGTTTAGTCATGTGAGGGAGATGAAAAACATGTTTTTCCCTATAATCATTCACTCAAGAAATGAAATGCAACTGTTTGGACTCTTGATCTGCATGGAAGATTCTGTTGGGATATAAAAGCTGTAAAACAACATTGGATAGAGGAGAGAGAATAAGGAAGAACAGGAATAAAGAAGGAAACCATCAAGAGCGTTTGTGAATGCCTTTTTCCCTAACCCCCTCACATAGAAAAGTTTGACCTCGCTGACTCCATGAATTCCTATCAAAGCCCCGAGCTACTGGACGTTGGTCCCCAAGACAGCAACAAATAACTAGTCGATTTAAAAATTGCTGTAAGCAAGCACACCTTTGTGCGGTCAGATAGCCGATTTCTAGGCTCCCTGTGTCACCCAGGCTGTTCATGTGCCTACGTTCTCTTTGTTTCATAAAGGTTTTCCACCTTAAAGTACTACCTTGGACATCATCTTTAGACTGAAATGCAACTTTGCCTTGATCTCAGATTTTGGGGTTGATGTTCCAACTGACAGCTGATATATCTGTTATAAACCCCATTCTGGTTCCTTCTATTTAGTCTTTCCTTTAAGTGAATGCCCAAGCTATGGGCAGTAGCAAGACAATGTACCACAGCAAGACTCATCAGTGGCAGGGCCATCAGAATCAGTAAGACAGTGAATTCTGCTTTGGTTTCATCTACTGAATACAGGAAATTGGATGTCCAGAAGCTGGGGTCAGTTGTGTCTGGCAACAGAGTAGTGGGATGATATCCTTGTTGGTGTCTTGAGATGAATGCCACATCTTTGTGCGGTTCCTAGATCCAGTCCTCAGTGGCCAGGAGGATAGACCAAGTAAAGAATATTGATTTATAAATTTGTGTAAACTCCTCCAGGCAAGGAAGGTGAGGTTGCCAGTCACAGAGGGCAATGGGAAGGTGGTGGCCCCTAGAAGATTGAGCTCTGTACTCACTGAGAATTAGTATTATTTGGGCCTCAAATCCAGCCTCACCTGCTTCCATTCAAATAATTTATGCAAATGTGTGAGGTTTGAAAAGAAAATGAAAAGCTGTGATTCACTTCGCACTTCCATAGATTGGTGATTTGATTTTCTGTATACAGCCCCAAATAAAACAACTTCTCTGTTGAATGGAAATCAAAATACATTAGGTTACTGATGTTTTGGGCACTTGCCATTTGGGTTAATGTAAATAGGTATAGGAAATACTTATTTATCTATGTATATACACATATAATTTGATACAGTCTAGCATGGCATATTCTTATGCAAAGCTTATTTTTGTTTCACAAAAGCTGACTTAATTATTACAGCCTGCAAAGTCTGCCTTTTATTGAGATTAACAAGGTAGAATGCTGTAGCCACACACTGAATCCCTGGCTGGCTTGGATCTAACGAGAACCAGTTGCTTCATTCAATTTCTTTCTTCCTCCAAAATGCAATTAACAGACTGTGATTAGTTGAACAAATTCCAAATCATATTCAAATGAAAGCAATTTACCGAGAGTCTGGGTCCAACAGGTGATCGTTTTCAAAGCTCCTGGAAGAATTGGATGGGCTCATCTAATTGTTCTCAGGAAGAAATAGATTTAAATGCTTGGTTCCAGTAGGCCCCACCATGCACAGCCCATATGGTGGCTCAGTGTTAGCCTTTCAGCTTCACCAGCCCAAAGGGCGGCCTGGATAATTGCATCTTGCTTCCAAAATATTTTAATGGCGGATTAAAATGTTTCAGTTGAGCACAGAATAATTGCTGTAACTTCTTAGCTTCTAGGCAAAGAAAGTTCTAAGTTGCATGCTGGGTGGGCGGTACCTGTTTGAAGGGGAGTTGTAAATCAGGCAGGGTGTGGGGAGAGTAGCAAAGACCTAATCATAGAGATGGTGTTTAAAGAGAAACGCGGACTGACATCCCTTTCACTTAACGTTTTGATACTTGAGTACACCTGCCTAAAAACATACTATCAGTTCTGAACACTGAATTCACCCTGCTGTCTCTGCAAACGTATCTCAAAATCCCATCAGTCATGTGTTCTTTTTCAAGTCCTTTCCTAGCATTACTGAGATTTTTTTAAATTCTTTTTTTCATTTTCCCCAAAACAAAAATCTTTCCTTTTTCATTTTATAATTCCAAATTTTATTTTATACCATTTCTTATACCAATTCAATGCTATATTCCAATTCTATCAATGTCATCGCATAGTAGTTAGCATTTATATACATTTTCCTTTTCCTTTTCAGCTATTCTCATGCCACAAGTCCTATTAAGAGAACAGTGAAAAAGAAAAAAAACTGACCTAAGATGTAAAGTGACTGAAGACCAGTGTACTAACTTTGACTGATGTTTTTGTAAACAAATATATACAACAACTGGACCGGGTATAGCCCCTTGAATAGCTTGAACAAAATGATTTCAGGGGAGATTCAAAGTCTGTCAGACTGAAAAGGAATTGGAAAGAGTATCTAATTTGACCAATGGCTTCATGAAGTCATTTGTAAAGTCACTCAAGCTAAACTGAAATGTTCGTACCTATAGTACACTGTGATTTGCTCTTGCTAAATAAATCACAAAAGCATATGCTGGTACAGATATAGGCAAACATGAACCCTTACAGGTGGCTGCTGAGAATGTAAAGTGGTCTAGCCTGTATGGAAATCAGTGTAGATGGCTCCAAAAACATTAGAAATCGGCATTCTAGATGATTTAAATTCCTAGGTATTTACCCACAAGACATCAAGCCAACATAACATGGAAATAATTGTTCTTAAATCTTTATTTCAGTAGTATACAAACCAAATTACTTTTAAAAGCAACCTAGGTGTCCCATAACAGAATGATAATCAAGGGGAATTTTTTGTTTGTTTATTTTTCTTTAAAGACAGAGTTTCTCTGTGTAGCTCTGGCTGTCCTCGAATTCACTCTGTAGAACAGCATGGTCTTAAACTCAGAAATTTGCCTCCCTTTGCCTCCTGAGTGCTAAGTACTGGGATTAAAGTTGTGTGCCACCACCACTCAGCCAAAAAATGTGTGTGTGTATACATATAGATATATAAAAGCTTTTTAGTCTAAAAGAATGAAATCATGTTGTTTGAGAGAAAATGGATACAATTGGAAATAACCACAAAAAAAAATGAATAAAGCCAAGCTCAGAAAAACAAATACCAACTCTTACTAGTTGGTTCCTTGACTCTCTCTATATATAGTCAAGGAACCACACACACACACACACACACACACACACACACACACATATATATATAGTCAAGGAACCACATATATATAGTCAAGGATATATATATATATATGTATATATATATATATATATCAGAAGTAAAATTATCTAGAACAAAGAGGGTTAGCAGAAAGGAAGAATAGAAGAGTATATGGAGAAATGAGGAGGGTGCATGTTCAACATACAATGTGGACCTGTGCTATCTAAATTTAAAAGGAAATCAACCATTCCCCGTCAGAGCCAGTCTCAAGAATTCTGTAATCAAAATCCAACCATGTTCAGATTCTATTGCAATTTTACCAGACATCCCTTGCCTGATTATTTATAAAGACATTGTGGATATGCGCTTTCCCCTGACACACACCCCCATCACAAAGCATCTAATGTATGCCTCTCCAGTTATCCAGCTCATCTCGTTCCTTTTCCTCCACTCCTCCTTGTCACTTCTTATATTTTTAATTCAAGCAGACACATCTGATAAAGGCCCATCGAAACGGCAGCAATTCATCCATTGTCTTCCAGTTCTCATCTCACATCAGTGACACGAACAGAGAATTTTTTGAGCGTTTTGCTTTCCCTTTTAAGCTCATCATATTTTACTACGCACAAAGAGATGAGAGACAAAGGCTCATCAGAGACATCATTAGGCTACATTTATCTATTTTGCGCTCCCTTTATCTCCTATTAGGTTTTAAAAAGGTCCCAGTCCTTGCACAGCTAGCTGAAATGTCTTATGTTTGCTCTGTTTCATCTGTTCCTGAAATAACCGTGCTACTTGCTGGTTTTGTTTTATTTTATAAAAAAAGTAATGTCTTGCATTTCTACTGATGAGAGTATCTTAAATTAATCTTCTAGGGGCTTGAATTCAAAGGGAAAGTGTTTTAATTAAAATATTAAGTGTGGACCACATTTGTGTTTATCATGTGTGAAACATTCACTTTTCGTACTGATTTACTAGCTGTTGGAGAGCATTGTATGCGATGATTATGCCCAATGCCAAACTATCAACGGGAGTATTATGAGATAAACAATGTGTTTACAAAGGCAACTGTGGTGGCGTCCTTTGTTTGGAAAGATGTTGGAATTTCCATTACTATTCTACTCAGGACGCAGCCAGTCTTTCTCTGCCTATTGGAAAATTGCAATAATTTTCTCAGTGATTGCACCTAGAATGACTCTCTTCTCGGTGCCCTCACCAAATGAGGTGTCGTCACCTAGCTTTTTTTTTTGATGACTTTCCTATTTTATGCATCTATTCATTCATTCAATCAATATGTAGCAATCAGTAAGACAACTTTACATGTGATCTAAGATAAAGGATTCTGACATCCTCCTCACCAACAAACGGTACAATGGCTATGAGTTTCCAGGAGAAAAAGAAAAGTTCATGCTAACAGGAGAAATTAAAACAAACAAAATATAGAAGCAAAACTCGTGCATTTCGAAGCTGCAATGATTTGGGTTGAGAAGTATACATGATATGATAACCTATCAAAATGCCTTCATGGAACTGAAATTGAATAGACATTTGCATTTTCTAGTCTCTGATATATGAAATATGATGAATTCATCCTTAACAAAACAAGCAAGAATAACTACAATCCATTTCAAAAGGTCATCTCAAAAATACTGGAAAAAGACAGAGGCAATAGACCACATGGAAAGTCAGAAGAGGTACTCTGAGTAAGCTGAGGGGACTTCATTTCATCTAAGAGTTTTATTTCTCATATAGAGATCCTCAAAAGAAACACACGCCTGGTGGGTATAAGACAGGTAAGGGTACAGAAACTCTAACAAGAGGTATTTGCAAATTCTCTTTCCCACTTGAAATCAAAGAAGCAACAATAAAAGTGAGAAGCAATGGGGTCTGAGAATTGTAGGTGCTGTGGAGGAAGCTTACTCAATCTAGGATACTGAACTAGAGGTATATCCTGGTTAGTTTGTGATACCAGTTCACCACAAAGAGTGAACTTGATAGATAGAGCCTCAGTGGAAGAATTGGCCAGAACATATTGCCCTCTGACCATTTCTGGAGGGTCATGGGGATTGTTTTGGTTGTCTCTTGATACAAGAGAGCCCAGGCCATAGTGGCTTCTGACACAACTGGACAGAATCCTGGGTGGTATAAGAATGCGGACTGAGCATGAACAGAAACAAGGAGCCAGTAAATAGTTTCGCTTCCTGTTTCCTTCATCAGTCCCTGCCCAGTCTTCCCTCAGTGATGGACTAGACTTGAAACTAGAAGTCAATTAACCCTTTCTTCCCCACGTTACTTGTGGTAACGGTATTTATCATAGCAACACAAAACCAACGAGGAGACTTTGCATGTCAAGTTACTTCTCTGCCTAGTGAGTTGTTTTGGTAAACTGCAAATGTGTTTAATTAGCACAGCCAAATAACATGTTATATTATGCCCTGTCAATTAACAGAAAATCAAAACAAAACTTTGCTATCCTGTGAATTTTTCTTGATGGGCTTTTCTTTATGGGCTATGTGAGATGTCTGACAAATGCTCAAATTCATATATGCTTTTCTGATGCTACATTTTGAAAGGTAGAATTTTTCAGAACTGGTAATGATTACCATCCCTAATTCTGTCCATGTTCTTTATGTCTTTATATAAACAAAAAGCTTATGACAATTTTTGATACTGCTAAAATTTTAAGTTAATACTATCTTTACCTTACTAAATGGTGTTTTAAAATAGGTCTCACATATGACTTCATTTTCTCAGTTTTCAGATGAAGAAACAGCCAGTCTAACAAGAGAGGTAAAAGGATTGACAATGGCATGATGTTTTCTGGACTCAACCATAGCTAATGTATAGGGATTTCATTTCAAGCTAAATATTTGAGTATAGTTCATGTATACTTTAACAAACAAAATTTCTTCTGCCATATCATTTGGCAGTTTAAAGAAAGATATGGGAATTGATGAGGTAATAGGAAATTGATCATTTCACTTCTAAATAAGGCACCTAGGTACTGATTGTTTTAAAAAATAAATTTCCCATTTTGTGGGCCTCCTACAGAAGCTGTTTGGTATAATAGAAAAGATAACACATTGAAAAAAAATGGTCTTGATTAGAATGTACTCTGAGATACTAACAATGAGCTTAGCCTACCGATTGCCATCAGTGAAGTGAGAAAATAATACTTTGACCATTATTAGGCAATGAAATTGCGGTCAGGGCCCAAAGATATTCAACTGGCTGTTCAAGGTGCTGATTAGCATACACAGGGCATGATGGCCTCCAGGTCCCTCAGTTTGAAGACTACCTGTGGCTCTTCTCACCCAGGCCCTTACCCTAGCCTTTTTCAGTTCATGGACTTTCTTCCCCCCAGCTTCTCATTCCCAACATAATGCTATTTTGACTATACAATCACTTCTTCCCCTCTCTCTTGCTTGTCTTCCTCAATAGTTTCTCCTGCTGGACTTTTCTTGGTCTCCTTTGCCCATACTCTCTCTGTTTTCATTTCTCTCTGTATCCTCCTCTTTCTCTTATCTCATGGCCTGTTCTGGTCTGGTGGTGATATTCAGTTCACTATTTTCTCTCTCTGCTTTGGACTCTTCCAGAAGTTTCTGGTTGTATTCTCCCTCATATCTACAACAGAAGCCTTCCATTCAACTCTACCTTGGAGTGATCATATCCTCAGTTTATACACTTAAAGTAAGCTCCTAGAAAGGGAATGCTCAGAAAGCTTATTTCCTTGTCTCAGCAATTAACCCTACTCTACAGGTACATGCATGCACCTATGCAAACACTAGGTATTTAACTCGAGTGTTTATGGTGGCATGTGATTTAATAATGCTTTAACATACTTTTCAAAGTCCCCTCCATTTTTTCTCAAAAGACTCTGGAAAGGTAGCCTTGAATATAGTCATTTTTCACAAAATATAAAATTGAATCATTCCCAAAAAGAACAGTTATTTTTTAGGACCTAGATCTGGAGAAGACAATTTTAATAATATTAAATGGATTGTAGCATTGTGGTACTCATGTCTCTGATTGGACTATTTTCTGTGTATTTACTTTAGGTCTTTGCCAGACCACTGGCTCCAGCTTCTCTTGGAACTACAAGTTTTAGTGCGAGGCTCCTTCTCAGCCTGATCCACAAAAATATCTGTCCTCTATAACCCAGTCTGCCCTTCTGTTTTTGTTGTCTGAGAAAGAGAAGGTCCCTGGTGAAGTCTTAGTCATCACAAATACCTGCCAACTTAGATGTCTGTTTTTCTGGTCAGCATTTGGAGAACATGAACCCATTTAAGAACAGCCAATCTCTGAGCAATGATTAAAACAAACCAGTTTTCAGCCCTGTGATATCCTATTTAACACAAGCATGTAGCACAATTCTCGCTGCACTGCAAACATTGGAAATTACTCTCCTTCCCGACTGTTTGACAAATAGTTAACATGATCTAGAACCTGGGTAGTCACCGTGATAAATCTCTCAAACTGCCGAACTGAAATGATAGCATCTTAGTCTAACCCACTACCATCTGTTTATTTTCTAATGGTTTCCCCAACATACTGATGAAGTTAGATCAGCTGAAAGAAAGAAAGCCTTTGTATTGGTCTACCACTCCTGCTTAGATGTACATCTGTAACACATGTTTCTTAAGTTAGAGAAAGACAAGTACTGGTAACACAATACACTGCAGCCAGTCAAGCTAAGACACTGTTCAAGCTCAGTTATTCAGAAGTGCGCATTTTGTTGTTGGAATCCTGAAGGAATATTACCAACAAAGGTTGCCTCACCTCTCAGAAGTTCTCACTGGAAACAGATCAAGAATAGGATCCACAGATAGTTTTCGCCATTGCGGAGCACTGTTGCTGTCATTTGGAAGGAGATGTGTGCCCACATGAAGTTTCAGGAAGGAACACGTGTGTTCCAGAGGTTTCCAGGGAGGGGCTAGACAGAGGACATAAGCATGAAGGCTGGAGTCATGTATATCCCCAAGTCATGTAAAAAGCTGCACGTGGCTGAACATGCTTATGACCCCAGCGCTGGCAGGTAGGAACACGCAGACTCAGAGAGCTGGCTAGCAAGTTAGCTTAGCTGAAACAGCAAACAGTTTAGTGAGAGACCCTGTCTCAAATCAAGAGGGAAGAGAGCAACAAAGGAAGACATCTCATGTCCTACTCTGGCTTTCTCATGCACGAAACATGTACAAAGAACCACACATTCATATGTATGCTCAATACACTTGTACACACAAAAAAAGTTTGTGAAATAAGAACTAGCATGAACATGTGGGTCTGAGCTCCAAGAAATATGTAAAAAGAGATGAACTTGATACGATGCGCTTGTAGATTTAGCACTAGAAAGGTAGAGGTAAGAGAATCCTTACAGGCAAGTAAGAGACCCTGTCTCAAAAGATAACATGGACTCTGGCTGACAAGTGACACCCTTGGTTGTACTCTAGCACCTACTTGCATATGTGTGTGTGTGCATACACACACATATATATGCATGTTTACCTGTATACACACGTGTACCTGAACCATGTGAATCTTGCATGCAGTTCTATGTTTCTAATGGACTATGATTTGTTTTAAAATAATACAATACCCTTATAATCTAGAAAATGTACTTCTGACAATTACTCGTCCACAGTCCCAAGCAGCTTTTGCTAATGTCATGTGACTTTTATATGTATAGGCTATGACTTTGCTTTTGAAATGAATCTCGTGCCCGGAACTTAAAAGGACAAATGAATGGAAAACGCACACATAGCAATGGAATAAGTGAGAGGCAAATTTTCACTGAATCAGACTAAAATAGGTGTACACGACATAATCACTGCTCGCAGCCAATGTGACATCCAAATAAAGATATTGAAATGGGGGGGGGGAAGCGATGTTTCAAAAGACTCACCTGTATGATTAGGTAGTGTAAGTGTTGTTTAAATGTCAGCCTTACAAATCATTTAGAAAGCATTTAACACACGAAAGGGGAAAAGACTGGAAGAAGAAAATGCTCCAAGAAAGGAAAACAAAGCTGATTTTGAACTGAATGACTTCGCAGGGAAAATGGAATAGGCAGGTTCACAGCCATTACCTCTACTTAGAATTCCTATGTGCATTTATTTTTCTTACAAAGAAAAGAGAAATTAAGAAGGAAAATAAAGCTGCGCCATTATCTAGCAAAGCTTTATAATCAGAAATTCTATTGGATACGCACTCTTAGCTTTCCTTTAGTCTGAATTAGAAAGTATGCTAAGAATCCTAGAGGATGATTAAAGGAGCAACTTACCCTACAGAAAGGTGTGGAACAGAATGTCTGTTTAAGCTGCTGGATGTCAGAACTAAGCAAATACCTGAAGCTAACCACAGATTTTCTTTCAATTTTTTTTATTTAAATAAGATTTTTTTCATTCATTTTGCACACCAGCCAGTTTCCCCTGGTTTTTCCACATTCAGAGGTCCCAATTCAGTCCCATGTAGGTTCCCCAGATATCAGTCCATAGTCCATGACCTCTCACTAGCTTGAGTCATGAAGAAGGACACTTAAAAGAAATCACACACTAGCTCAGAATGGTGAATAATAAAGGGTTATTTATTTAGTGATAGACTCTCAAATCAGAACCCTCTGCTGGGATGGGGAACAGCAACTGAATCATGCAGCCAGAAGAGAGACTGGACAGGAGGCTTAGATCAGCATAATAGTTTAAGAGGCCACAGCCAAGTGGGTGGATAACTTAAAGTGTAGTGGCAGCAGGAAGTCCTACAGCACCATCAGCTGTCTCTGTGGTTTTCTCCATCACTCCCTTGACCTCCTCTTATTCTTCTGACCCCATCCTCCCTCTCTTCAACTGAACAGCAGGATCTCAGCCCAGTGCTTGGCTGTGGGTCACTGCATCTGCTTCTATCAGTTCCTGGATGTAGGTTATATGATAATTAGGGGAGTCAATAATTTGAATTTGATCTAATTTAAATACTTTTTCTCAATGGGTAGAAAGCCAAAAGGAAGAGATGGCATACAAATTATAGGTAAATAATAGATCAATAATAGAAAATATATTTAATATTAATAATAGAATGTTGCGTTGGCAGACAATAAACAGAACAATCATCAATATATAGCAAATAGATAACAATAAAAAGATGACAGAAAAATTTATGATATAGATAGATATAGACAAAGAGACAGAAAGGCAACAGGTGATAGAAAAATATACAATAGACAGACCAGTATTTAATAGAATATGACGTATCAATCTGTGGATAAAAGATAGGTGAAACACAGGAAAATGACATAAACATATGGACAGGGAAATAGAAGGTGGCAGTCAAATGGACAGACTGAAACATGATAGATATGTAGGAAAAGCAAGCAGGAGCAAAAACGTACATGTGCTCATGCAAGAAAAAATGAGTGTAGTATCCAACAGTGTCTCACTTGCTGTGTTCTTATCTTACTATCAAACACGGAGCCATGATTAAATACAATCTCAAAAAAGTACAGCAAAATAACACTAATTAGAAACCTGCTGCCTAATTTTGGGCTTCTATTGCTATGAAAAATCACAGACTATAAGCAACTCGGAAAGGAAAGTGTTTATTTCACTTTATGCATTCAGATACCAGTATGTCACCTAGCAATGTCTGGACAAGAACTCAAGGCAGGAACTGAAATGGATGCCAGGGAGGAGAGCTGCTTACTGACTTTTCTCTTCACGGCTTGCTTAGTTAGCTTACTTATATGACCAACACCACCTGGCTAGTGACTGTATCACCCAGAGTGATTAGGGTCTCACACATCAATCACTGATCATGACAATAACCCACAGGATTGCCTTTAGGCCAATCTTATAGAAGTATTTTCTCAATTAATAATTTTTACAGATATATTTAACTTACGTCAAGTTGAAAAACAGGAAACCAAGACACCCCATACATCTCTAACTCTAAAACAAAGATGGGTACAACAAACTTCCTGAAGATGAAATCTGTGCAGCGGAAGGGTGTATGGTTCCTTATGTCACAAGCAAGTTTCCCTCAAAACTCTCCTCTCAACCTCCTACTGCCAAACTGCTGATCACACACCACTGTGTCGTCCCTCACTGCTGGTTTTCTTCCTCGTGTTCACCTGGCCTGTCTGTCCTTCCAGTGAAGAGCAATGGTTTATACTGACCCAAATGTCCAGCTATTGAGACGAAATTCCTCCTTTGAGCTCTTCCTCATTAGCGAGTGCAAAAGCGAAACAAAGCAAAAGAACAGCCGCGACAAAACTGGTGATGCTGAAGAGGTTTTAAGTGACTAGGACTTTGATTATAAAGATTAACGAGTGAACTCTCAAAAGATGCATCTATGGATCCTTTGGTGGGTAGCATTTCAACACAGCTCAAAGACTATTGTTTATCATGTATTTCTCTTCTCTTGAACGTAGGTGGGACCTGTGACAGCCATTGATGACAACTGGGCATGCTCCGACAAAAATGAGCATTTTGGTTTGGCTTTGTTTCACCCATATAAGAGGAAAGGTCCTTGATTAAAAAATGGAGTTGATTAAAATGAGAATGACCCAGCTCTAATCAGATAAATCCTGTAAAAGACAGACTTTATTTGAAGGGGGAAACTTGAGAACACTTTTCTCTTGGTATTTCAAATGAGGTCTCTGAGAGGGACACATGGCCAGAATATAGATTTCTAATGAGCCCAGGCTGATTGCAAGGAGAAAATCAGTTCTTCAATTCTACAAACTAAAGGAAAGGCATTATGTCAACACCTCACAATTTCAGGAGATAGTATTAGTCCAGAAAAGAAAGTAACCCGGTCCATACCTGTCCGCAACCTAAAGACCCTTTGGGACGCAACCCTGCTTCAGGATCTGCACGACTATAGTGCTAATTCCTGCTGCTTGAAGCTGCTTAACTCATGGTAAAATGTTATTCAACATCAAAAACTAATTAAAATACAGACATCATTCCTGCATCTATCTCATCATTATCGCTTTGTGTTATGGTTATATGCTCTTTGACCCCTTCTCCCTTGTATATAATACATTGCTTTTAACTTTGGCATTATTTGTTCAATTGCTTTTTGTTGGTGTAGTCTTTTCTATGGATGTCCTATTGCAACAATGTGCTAGTTGAACAGGCCAAGCACCTCAGTCTATGTTATATTATCCTAGTATAAACTAGGAGCCTCTTTAGGAGCAAAAATCCATTTCTCACCAATGGAGGCTACAGAGCTCAAGATCTGGTTGTCAGCAGATCTGATGTTTGGGGAAGATGTACTTCTGGTTCCTGGTGTTTTGTAGTCACTTTTTCATATGTCAGAAGGAGGAAGTACTCCTCTAGATTCTTTCTGTTTATTTGTTTGTTCATTCACTCATTCATTTTTTGAACAATTGTGTACACAGTGTGTAAGGGAGCAGGCATAGGACTTGGGATATTCCAGTATGACTTCCAGTGCACACGTGGAAGACAGAGGATGAGTCTGTGTACTCCATGCTCTTCTCCCACCTTTATATGAGATCTTGGAGAAACCCCCAGGAGAGTCTGACTGTCCCTTCTCCTATACCATATTGTCGGTAGCTAGGATTTGAACATATGTGTTCTGTGGAAATTGTCATGCAGGAGGGAGCATTGTGACACATTTACTAATCCCCCTGTCTATGTCTCTAACAGGATTGTTCTTTATTCTTAAACTCTGCTTGGAAAAATCCAACTTATTAGTTAGGTGCTGGAGCTCAGTTGGCAGAATGCTGGCTCTGAGCATAAACCCTGAATTTGATGATTAGGGCCAAGTTAAAGTAGGCATAGTGGTGCTTACTTATAACCTGAGCATTTGGGAGATGGACGCAAGATGGTCAGAAATAAGAAGTCTTAATCGCTACCTAGTGTTTGAGGTCAATCTAGAATGTCTGGGACAAAGAGAAAAGAAGGAAGGAAGGAAGGAAGGAAGGAAGGAAGGAAGGAAGGAAGGAAGGAAGGAAGGAAGGAAGGAAGGAAGGAAGGAAGGAAAGAAGGAAATAATATTCACTTCTCCATGGATGTATCACTCCACATGAAGCCTAGCTGAATGAGAGCTGTGATCAGCTTTTGAGACTCATTTAGCACTTTCTCTGGGTATCCTTATGTTCCTTGTGAATTGTTTCCAGCTGTTTATAACACTGGCCGTGTCTTCTTCAGCAACAACAAAGACACTGAATCCTCATTAAATTCATATTACATTTTTTCAAGTTTGCCAGTTGTTAAGATGTATATACACTTTGCAATCCAAGCTTATGGCACTTCCACTGTCACTGAATGTGAGCATGTTCACAGCAGCAAAAACAAAAAACAAATAAGCAAGCAAGCAAACAAACAAACAAATCCAAAAAGAGTTCTTAGATACATGTTCACGGGGCAGGAGAAGGCAGCAACCTTCTTTCTCCTCCAGAACGTAGACTAAAAGCAAGTTTCTGGTTTGTGTCTCTTTTATGGAATGTTTCTACTTATTTTCTTTCTTCCATCAGAGACTTTGCAGTTGAAAATGCCCACCAAGGGACTGGGAAAAGAGCTCCATTGGGAAAGTACTTGCTGCAAAAGCATGAGGACCCAACTCTCACACCTGCACTCACAGAACAACACGGTCATGATGCCCATTGCTCACAATCCTAGCACTGATGAATAACACAGGACAGTCCTTGGAACTTGCTAGATAAAGCCTACTCAAGTGCCATGTTCCAACGAGAGACCTTGTCTCAAAAGAGGTGGGCAGCTTCTGATATCTAGCCTACACAATGCACACACACACACACACACACACACACACACACCCCTACACAAATACACACCTTTCTGTATACACAACACAATAAAGTTTTCTTGAAGCACAGCTTATGCACTATGTAGTATTACATACACACAAGAAGAATGATATGACTTTGGTATAACTTGTGAAAAAGCATGGGTACTAACCTGGCATTGCTGTAACAGAGTGCCAATGTTAATGAAACAAAGACATACAAACACGGTGCCATTTAGCAGAATGACAAACATTATAAAGTTCTGTGATGATGTGTTGATCCTGTGGGTTCTCACAGGAACTTGAACTTGCATTTTTCTGAGCATCAGTTTTCTGATTTAGCGTTATGGCAACAGTACAGGTATGTAGCTATCACAGATGAAAAGATAACATTAGTTGTTAATTTTTGTTGCTAAATTCCCCAAACATGTTTATTTTATTTTTATGTCATCTTTTACTGTCCATTTATATCCATTAGATATTAATGATTTCCTTTAATCATATGAGACGTTAATGAAAGCAAAGTGAAATAGAAGAGATATTATAGTTTCCCTGGGAGATCACATAATCCAGAAATGAACACTACAGTACATTAGGAAGGTACGATCATTAGGGAAGCTCACCACCACATGCACACCGTTAATGCACATCCTCATTCACATATGAACACACATAAACACACAAAGCATGAAACAGTTGTTCATGAGTCTACTAATAAAATCTAAATGATAAGAAAAGTTATCAACAGCGGTATTTCTGAAAGAGCAAATGGCTTAGTAATAATTCCAACTTCTGTTTCTTTACATTTATAGCCTTTAGTGTTTTTTAAAACAAATGTTGATAGAAATTTATGCAATACCTATTTTTTCTCCATTTTTATTCTTCTCATCACATGCTTCTCATCATATTTCAAGGACCTTTACGTTGCTGAGATGTGACCCACAGATGAGTTCCCTTTTGGTGTCAGGGGTGGTTATTCAGAGCCTTTCAACAGCCAAGGAAATCTACAAGGGTTGTTAAAAATTCAACCTTCAAAATCAGCTTAGAAGCTACTCTTGGAAGGGCTCACTTAGGCTGCAATTACCCATTGCAGGTCTAATTGCCCATCTGCATGCACGATTTCGAATGGCACAGGTGAAATTTAGTCCCAGGCTCTCCAACACTAATTTACTCCCTTGAAATTGACATTTCAAAGAACATCAGGTGGCTAAAACTCCAGATTTGTTATTTATTTCAACAAAAGAACTTTGCTCCTTTCCAAGTTGAAGCTTTGGTTTTAAATGTAAATTAAAAGACGAACGGGAAGAGACAAGAACACAAGGGCTCTGCCTCATCTTCCCCCTACTCTCAGGAGCAGAATGCCTTGGGATTATTTAGAATATGATCAGTTATCCAGTTTGCACCACTGCCTCTGCGTCGTCATAGAGACGGGCAGGTTATGGCCCTATCTTGAGTGGCTGTGCCTCTGTCTCTATACAGTTCTACCTTCCCATATAAAAGGGAATATAGTGATAAACACATCTAGACAAATTTCCTGGATGAAAATTTGTATGGAATGGAGACAAGTGCACGCAGTATGTCTGTAACATCAGTTCTGATCCTGTTCCCCTGTCTTGATTGACTGAGCCTCCTTCCTTTAGCCTTTCTTGTTTTAATTCATAGAGTTGAATTGTCTCTATTTATGACAAAAAAAGAGAAATCACTAAAGGACCTGAGTCATCTTTCTTGTGAAGTCATTTTGTGGAACTTTATTGTAGAATTGAGAAGCAGACACTCAAGAATTTGATAGGCATGAACTTTTAGCTAGATAAAACATTAATCTATGGCTCTATCAATGGGTAAGAAAATTGCATATCTAGCCAATGAAAAGTTTTGTAGGAATCTATCTACAATAGAGTTAGGCAGGGAAAGAGGATTTAGGGAGGAGAGGAAGAAGGGATTTCCTGTGCTTCCAGGAAAATAGAATTGTGTGTGCGTGTGTGTGTGTGTACACGCACACTTCTGTGTGTGTTGTTTATTTGTTTGGTGTTGCTGGTCACCTGTTCAAAAGAATTGCAGTATATCAAATTAATGAAC
This sequence comes from Alexandromys fortis, assembly GCF_014885135.2. Taxonomy (NCBI): domain Eukaryota; kingdom Metazoa; phylum Chordata; class Mammalia; order Rodentia; family Cricetidae; genus Alexandromys; species Alexandromys fortis. Next base: position 3,971,828 of record NW_026067967.1, on the reverse strand, counting down.
TAATTTTCTTGGCAATTGTTAGAATGCTTTGCAATGATTCATTTACTTTTACTTTTTTATTTTATTTTCTATTTTGTGGAGCTTCAGTCTCTAGGCCAATGATTCCTTTGTATGTTCAAGTTTACTTCATAAGTAGACTGGGTGTACTTATACCTTTACATTTTTCTGTACCCACTGTACCAATATCCACTGTGATTGGCTGTGCAAATACCTTACACTCCCATTAAAAGGAAAGAAAGGTTTCTTCCCCGTATTTGCACTAGCACTGACTCATTTTCCAAATGTTTGCCATTCTGACAGGGATAAGATGGAATCTCAATGTCATCATGGTTTGCTTTTCCCTGGTGGCTGAGCATCATGAGAATTTTGACCACATTTTCTCACTCGTACGTCCATAACCAGAGGACTCCAAGTCAGCATTCAGTAGACATGCCCTGTTTGCCAGAGTGTTATTTACAACACCAAGTCCCTGTGATCCTGTGTTTATGCTTCTCAGAACTATTATCATCATTGCTGTTGTTATGCTTCGTGTTTATCTTGACATTAAAACTCCAGTACTGAGATGCCTTGATTGGATTCTCTTCTTTGAAAAGAAAATTGGCCAGGGGAAGCCCTGAGTTATTATCTTCATGTATCCTAGTCAAAGACCTCTCCCTGCTCCCAGTTAGGTGTCAATTAGTTCTGCCAAGGTGTCACTTGCTAATTACAGTTGTGACACACAACAGCTTATTGCAAAGCTTCCAGCTTACAGAGCTCCCAGGAAAATGAGAGTAGTCAGGTGCTTCTTCTGGAACATCGGGGAGACACCTGCCTAACCACTGTAGGAGAGGTGTCTTTGAGGCTTGGCATCTTATTTACAAGTCTATTGAACTTGTGCAACCTTCCGTAATATGGTCATGAGTTACTCTGAAATATTTATCTCATAGCTCTGAGGACAGACACATCACCATGACATCGAAAAATGGAGGAAAATACATGCCACTCTAAAGGAGTCATCACAAAAAGGGAAACAACCTTCAATATCTGAAAACGCTTAGTTGTAATGATAGAAACCCAGATAATGAGAAGTCCTTCTTGATAAGAATTATCTTAGACTCTACTCAAACACACCTAGAAGTCACATGAGCAATGCAGGCACACAGGATGACATGGCTGATTGTCACAAATCTACGTTGAGATCAATGCCAAAAAAAAAAGTCCCTTCTTAAAACGGAATGAAAAACACGTGTTACCATGTTACATCTATATTTTATATAATTAAGCATGAACCTCATTTCATGAAACAATAGTTAACTCTGTATGATAAAGTGCATTCTAGTCCAGCCTACGTTATTTTCTTAACTATAGTGGTAAGATACCCTAAGCTTATTGCGCAACCTGAAATACATCACATCTCAGTTTAAAGATACTATATGAGATAATGCCTATGTTTCATGCATAAGCATACTGATTTTTCATAGGGTTTGGTCCAGATGTAAACTGGACTGAGGGAGACATAGTGATGTACAGCTGTCATCTTAGACCTCAGGAGCTGGGTCTAGAGGGATTGATTAGAATTCAAACTCATTTTAAATTATTTACTGCGTACTAGGCAAACAAACATGGGTGAGACCTTGTCTAAAAAAAAAAAAACTGAACAAAAACAGAATAAATGACCCAGAAATAGTCTGATTGTGATTAGGATAATATTTAGAAAGTCATTTCCTTGGTTTTGCTCATAAAAGGCAAAATAGACAAATTCCCCCTTTGGTAATTCTCCTTTGTGCATGTGAGAGTCAACAACAAATCTTGGATTCCACCACTTCATGCTAAATGCTAAACATTATATCTTGCCCTTTTAAAAACATTCAATTTCCATTTGACCCTCATGGAAACTATATTTGTGTTTTTGTGTGTCTGTATTTGTGTGTGTGCATGTGGTGTGTGTGTGTGTGTGTGTGTGTGTGTATACTTATGCATGCAGGAATGCCTGTGGAGACCAGAGGTTGATCTTTGCTGTCTTCCTCACTTGCTCTCTACCATATTTTTGAAACAGTTGTCTCTCACAAACCTGAAGCTCACTGATTGGTTAGACTGTCTGGGCAGGGGCCCATGGAACCAGTGTTTCGCTTCTTTCAGTCTGAACCATATGAAACCCTTGGCTTCTGTGTGTGATGTGCCTCTCATACTTTTGTGCCAAGCATTTGCTGACGTATTTGTCTCACCACTTCCAGAAATATTTCTTTTAATTAAAATATGTAAGCAAACAATACAAAACTTTTCAAGCCCTACTTTCTAATCTGCCTTTTTTTTAGATATGTGAAGTGAAAAACAAAATTCTAATTTTTCTCCTTGTAATTACATCTCTTAGAGATAACTATTCATAACAACTTGATGCCTAAATTTGAAGCTATGATGATTTAAGCATATATAAGCTTAAGCGTGTTACAGAAAATCCTCCATGGACTTGATCATCAATGCATCTGACCAAATGCTGTTATGATTTAAAGTTGTAACAACATAATATACTAGTATTGTTGGTGCTTATTCTGTTAATGTGTCTTGTCATAAATATGTTGCTATTCCCTTGAATGGACAAAATACACCAGAAATCTTTCAGTGGATCAGTATTTAATCTGCCTAAGACCTGCCACCACTGACAGAATTCTATACAGTGACACTCATACCAACGTGCATTTTTAGTCTCAACTTTTCCTTAAGATTGGTTAAGCAAATCAATGTTGACATTACAGTTCTTAATTTAGGGCAAATATATTTTAATCAGTTTATATGTCCTTTAATAGTGTATGAAAACAGCCCTTTCCAGATCTTAGTTGACACTAGAATAATCCATATTTAAGTCTTGTTTTGTCAATTTTTGACACAGTACAAATGCTTCATTAGTTTTCAAATTTGAAAACAAATCTCTTTTAATACATACAACCTGATAATTATATTTTATTATATATTGTGATTTATATGTATGTAGTATTTATTGCTTAAATCATGGTAAATATATCTATCAGTCATCTTTCCAGTTGTAATGGTTCATGTCTATAACGCCAACATTCTTGAGGCTGAGGCATGAGAACGACAATTGTGTAGATGAACCTGACTACTTATTGAGATCTCCTTGTTAGAAAAATCACAGACTACTTATTTCCTGTACTGGGTTGTATAATAATGACGCCAAAGAGTCATATATTTGAATACTCGATCCTCAGTTGGTGAAGCTATTGTAGAAGAATCAGGAGGTGTAACCTTGTTGGAAGAAGTGTGCCATTAGGTTTTTTTCCCTGTCTCTTTTTTTTTTCACTGTGCTTGATATTTTGTCTCAGATGTGAGATCTCAGCTACTGCTCTAGGATCGTGTCTGTTTGCCTGCTGCTGCCCCAGCCATGATGGTCATTTCTCTGAAACTTGAAGCCCCAAACAAACTCTTTCTTCTATGAGTCGCTTTGGTCATGGTGTGTTATTACGCCAAAAGAAAAGTAAGTAAGACATTTCCATAAACATCCATCGCCCCTTTACAACTAAAACATTTAAGTGATCTTCTGCTTCTTTGCTTAAATACACAGTGGTTCGCTATCTAAAACCCTTTACTATTCAGCAGGGCATTGAAATTCTTATTTTTACCCTTGACCACTCCTTCCTCATCCATCCCTCCCGCCCGCCCTCCCTCCCTCCGTCCCTCCCTCCCTCCATCCCAGCTTTTCTCCCCTGCCTCCAAGGGCCACCGTTTTCCTCACCAAGATCATTTAATATTTAACCTGTGGGTTAGAACATTCAGGTTCTGCCCTCACCATTATTAAAGTTTATATTATTCTGTGTTTACCTTAGTCAGGTTTCATTCTTTTCTAATTAGCTTATACACCCATGTTTCCATTTTCTACATGGCTGCTTACATTTTTTCTTTTAAAAAATGGAAAATTACTCTTTACAATAAAGCTGTCTATGCCCTTGCTTCTCTTCTTAAGCTATCATTGCTTATTCATTCTCTCTCTCTCTCTCTCTCTCTCTCTCTCTCTCTCTCTCTCTGTGTGTGTGTGTGTGTGTGTGTGTGTGTGTGTGTGTGTGTGAAAAGAAAGGGGATAAGAACAGATAATAGGAGAGGTACTTTGATCAAAGAACATTACAGACACAAATTAAGTATAAAATAATGATTAAATATTGTAAAAGTTACAAAGTATTCTTCTTGTCTAAAGAAAATAACTTTCAAGATATTGCATTTTAAAAATAATAATATTTTTGCATATCAGGTTCCATTTAAATAATGCATATGCTAGAAAATTACCCATCACATATTTCACATTTATTTTCATATTTATGGAAATAAAAGTATCTAATAGTTTCATTAATCTCAATTGTAGCTATGTTAATAGCTCATAATGTGTATTTATTATGTGTATTGTTTCTTTCTTAAAATTCCCTTACGTTTGTTAGGTGTCTTATAATTATTTTAGTAGAAACATTTTACATTTATTTGTTTAAATTTAGTTGTAAGATATACTGATTTTTAAAACTTTATTAACTCTTTCTGTATGGGTTTGTTATGCCCTTTAACTTTTGAAATTAACTGTATATTACTTTTATATAGTAATTTATATATATATAATAGTTTTATTTACTATGAGACATTATTTTTAACATGACTCATAGTAAATAAAACTATTTTACACTAACTAGAGTCACCGGTGTATTTATGAACCATATTTTGTTAATTTATAAATGGTTCATACTTTTTGAAGTACAGATTACTTTGGTCAAGGTGAATAATTACTACGTATTTCTAGACATTTTTACTAAACCTGAATCACCATCTTAGTTATTTTGCTTTCCAAACACACATCTGAGAAATCCACAGAGCTCAGAGGGGTATGGTAACTGCACCTGCAGAATAGATGCTAACAGAAATAAATAAATAAGTAACAACACTTATTTATTGGAGGATTTAACTTCCCATCTTTTGCACTGGATGGCTGTTTGTCCTCATGCCTTTTGGAGGACTTGCCTGGAGACACTGACCATGCTATTTTCCCATGGGATCACTCTGAAAGAAAGGAGTACAAGCAGCCCAGATTTGAAGTTGAGGAAAAATCAGGGCAGAAAGGGGAAGGAGGACCATCTTGCTTTCTTTTGTGGCTGCACCTTATTCAGGATTCCAAAAAAATGGTCTTGGTAATTTATCTTAAATCCATTTCGAAAGATGTGTAGGCACAAGCTTTATGCTAAGCAGTGTGACAGACCAGGAAGTGGTAGTGAGGGACAGCCCATCTTGAATACAAAATTTGTGTCTTGGAAATGGATACTTGCTCATCAATACTGTATGTTGGCAGCAGAGGACCAGAGGAGGTTAGAATGAGAAGTAGAGGCTTGGCAAACAGTGGAACAGAGGACATGGGGGAACTATACACAGGCATTCATGAACCTTCATCATACATACATGGGTGAGTTTTACAGATTATATAGTAAGAGCAACCGCTATGTTACTAATTACAACTTATATGTCACTGTCTGCTGTGTGACTCCAATGGTGTCATTTATTGTATCTATATTTCTTGTTTCCACGTCATCTTGTTTATTAGAAAAGAGAAAAATGACTGTATCTTTGTTACTGTCTTCTTTTTACATATCCTCTTTGTCTCTCCAATAGAAAGAATTTCAACTTCATGTAAATGTACCAGACTCATCTCCAGGAGATAGTACACATTCAGCCTCCATCTACTGAAGCAGAGACGGTGTAAGCCGCAGCTCCATCACTTGTAAAAACACAATGATTTAAATTGGGGTCAGGTGAGTGGCAACCACTGCATAATAAGAAAGCTTGTAATTACTACCCATTTCAGAGCAGCTTACAGTGGAATCTTTCAAAAACAATCTTGCTCTGACTGAGGATGGGTTTGCTGAGGTGTGGAAAAGAAATTATAATATGTAATTACCTGAAGGGAAGCACTACGATGGTCATGAATAAATGTGAAGGTATTAGTCTTATTAAATTGTTTATTGGTTGTAATCATTATTCAGATATCAGTCTTGAGAACCTACGCTTTCCAGAATGCTGTGCTAGCGGGAGAGAATTCGTGACTTAGGAAGGTATACCGCACTTGAATCCTAGCTAGAAAGAACCATTATTGAATTTACACAGTAGCTCACGAGAGGAAGAATGCTGTATCTGGGCTGGAGTATTTTCAGTCCAGCTCAGATGTGAGGCATTGTGCCTTTTAATTCACTCTCTGGAGTTTAGTCTCCTCATAATCGAAATAAAATAATTACTCTTGAGGAGTATTTAAAGAGCATTAGTATTAGCCCTACAACTTTTGGGATGGTTTAACAGTTACAAATCTCTCTAGATCAAGAAGAAAGAAACTCTGGTGAGGGCTGAATTCATTGGCTGTAATTATTTAACCATAAAAGATACAAGGTGGAAAAGACTCAGTTTTCATAGAATAAAAGTAATTACTAGAATAAATCCCATTATTGGCCTAGCCATAAAACATTTGTCTCTTATTGAACTTATGTGCAATGTTTCTGGGAATGGCAAAAGAGGGTGGAGGCATTTAACATAAAGGTTTCAGAGATCAGGCTCTGTATGACTTTCAGTTCTTTCTAAAACCTCCAAGCTCTCTAAAACTTGGGTCTTTATTATTTGAAAGTTTCTTTCATGCCAGCAATGCTCTTTGTAATTTAATAACAAACGCCCTTATGTTTCTTTCCACATGTGAACACCTTTCTTCACTTCCCATAAAGTTGATATATCTTGTTTAGGGCATGCAATTTATGCCACTATCTTACTGTATCCATCTTTATCATCCATACAGTTTTACAAATATATCTTGACAGTCTGCCTAACATGGAAATTTTCTCAAGGAAAGTACTTTTAAAGATCTCAATCTGTCATGTTGATATCAAGCAAACAGTTGGTTGACTGAATTGTTGAGTATTCATCCAGATGTTAATATTAATCAACCGTGGCTGTGTGTATATACACCCACGTGTCATTTTCTGTCTTCATATATTTAGATATTTTCTTTGAATACATGTAGATCTTGAAATTCTCTGATTGCATCTATGGATTAAATTAAAATCACTACTAATAGTGCCATCTTGTGTCTGAAATTTAAAATTAAGAAGCTGTGTTGAGGATAGGATTTTCAAACATTGTATTAAGTAAATTTGTTCTTAGACAGTTTTCACATGTACTCAGTTCATACTGACGATTCTGATTTCTGACCCGCTCCTATTTCCCTACCGCCTCTCTCCACGGTTTAAGCAGAGAAAGTACATAAATAAATCTTCAAACTTTTCTTGTCCAAATTAAGCTTGTGGGGGTCTAGGGAGGTAGTGATGTGATTTTTTTTAATATAACTCAGTCTAGAGGGTTTTTCAATTAGTACTAAAATTTAAAATTTGTGTCTTTTGATTGGTTCTGTTGAAATAGATCACATTCTTTAGAGAGCACAGTTCTGATGATAAAAGCAGTGTAATCAGCTTCAGGTTTGTTTTAAAGAAAGATATGGATATAATACAACTTTTATTCTAATTTTTATTTTCTCAGTTGGATACACAGTAGTATATTTAAAGGCCATAAAACCCTCACAATTAAGGAACATCTTTTGCAATACAGTAGGTTTCTATTATTAGGTATCAGTGACCTAATAATAATAATATAAATCATTACTAAATAATCAGAAAATAATACATTTGAAATGTTAATAGAATGCTAATCTAAGAGAAGTTACTCAAGATATCTCTCCCAAACATATAAATTTACAGTACATTCAAGGCATAAATCTATTATTTCCAGAATTACTCGTCTGATAATTCTGGGTACAGAATTTAGCTCTAACATAGAACTACATTCTCAGCCCCTGAACATAGTTTTAATGATTTCTACACCAAGAATACATGACTACACTCTTGTCAACATTCAACATTAGGAATAACATAAATAAATCCAAACAGCATTGGCATGGATAGAGTTTTTCTGGTGATAGAGACATGACAAACATCTAAAATTACCGAAGCAGTAGTAACGAAGAAATAAGTGTTCCTTGGCTACTTGTGGAATACCAGGACTATCCCAAGAGCTCTAGTACTAACATGTAATTTAGAATAGACTGTAAAGATTTAAGTGTAGTCTGTCCATTGAATGTTGCAGATCAGAGTTACTACCAAATTTCATCATGTCTTCCTCCTTTGGTGGTCCTTCAGGCCAGCTTCTGTGTGATAGAACAGAACCTGCCTTCACTGCATACTGTTCTAGAGTATAATTAATGGGCTTGTCCCATTCAAACTTTGGTAGCTGGTCACTAGAAACCTTGTGAGTTTTTTTTTTTTTTTACAAACTTTGTTTTCCTGTCATTTTTTTTGAACAAGCTCACGTAAAGAGAAAGGATTTTTTGAAATTTAAGATATGAAAATCTTTGAAGGCATGGAGGTGTCTGATAGCAAACATGTTACCCTAGTAATAATACATCAGAATCTAGAAAACAGTCTCCTAACTTAATCCATCATACAAATGTGGTCATACAGCCTCTGAATCAAAGGTTAAGGCATAAAGAAAAGGCAGCAGCAGCTCGGTGTGAGATTACAAATTACAGATCTCAAGGCACTGGAGGTGCTGCCTGAAAGATGGGAAGATTAAGGGAAGTCTGAGCTACATAGATCCTCTGTCAGGAGAAAGAGAGAGAGAGAGAGAGAGAGAGAGAGAGAGAGAGAGAGAGAGAGAGAGAGAGAGAGAGAGACAGAGAGAGAGACAGAGACAGAGACAGAGACAGAGAGACAGAGAGAGAGACAGAGAGACAGAGAGAGAGAAACAAGGAGAAGAGAACAGAGAAAAATATTTTGACCCCCAGACATGTAGGACATGAAGAAGAGAAAAGAGTGAACTCATAGAAAAACAAATAAGACATGAAATGACGTCCATCTCAAAACTCAAAGGAATACAAACATCACTGAAAAGCTACAAGTTAGAAGAAAAGGATGGCAGGCATAGGAGCATGCATCTTTAATCACAGCACCCCAGAGAAAGAGGCAGGTCAATCCCTATGAGTACCAGACCAGCATGGTTTACAAAGGAAGAGTTCCAAGCCAGCCAGAGCTACATAGCAAAATTACGTGTCACTAAAAATGCAATATATTGTTTTGCTTTTGATAGCTGCCTTTTTAACATAAGACCAAAGTATCAGCCTTCAACAAAAAAGTCAAATACTAATTAAATTGTTTAATTTATCATCTGATTCTCAAGCAATGGGCTCTAGTGATCAGGTAAGAATCTCATGAGTTTTAAACTTTCTAACACTATCCTGAGCGAGGTAACCCAGACCCAAAAAGATGAACATGGGATGTACTCACTCATAATTGGTTTCTAGCCATAAATAAAGGTCACGGAGTGTATACCTGGTGAACCTAAAGAAGCTAAATAAGAAGAACCTTCATCTGGTGATGGATGGAGATAGAGACAGAGACCCACACTGGAGCACTGGACTGAGCTCCCAAGGTCCCAATGAGAAGCAGATGGAGGGAGAACACGAGCAAGGATGTCAGGACCATGGGGGGTGCACCCACCCACTGAGACAGTGGGGCTGATCTATTGGGAGCTCACCAAAGCCAGCTGGACTGTGACTGAAACAGCATGGGATAAAACCGGACTCTCTGATCATGGCGAACAATGAGGACTGATGAGAAGCCAAGGTCAATGGCAAGGGGTTTTGATCCTACTTCATGTTCCGGCTTGGTGGGAGACTAGCCAGTTTGGATGTTCACCTTCCTAGACATGGACGGAGGGGGGAGGACCTTGGACTTTCCACAGGGCAGGGAACCATGACTGCTCTTTGGATAGGGGGGGGGGGGGGGAGGGGGGGGGGGGGGGGGAGAAGGGGGGGGGGGGGGGGAGGGAAAGGGGAGGCTGGGAGGAGGCGGAAACTTTTTTTTTTCTTATTCTCAATAAAAAAAATCCATTGTGGGGAAAAAAAAAAGGTTGACTTTCTGAGAGTTCCAAAATTTTTCATAGAGACTGTGAAGAAATCATCCAGAACACCGATTTACCATGAAGCATACGATCTAAAAATGTCTGGGGTAAAGAATAAACTAAAGGCCTCGTCAAGAAGGAGAGAACAGCTTAATGCAACCTCAGCACTGCTGACTCCCAACATTTATGAAATATTAAGAGAAGGGTTTATCTACTGACCTGAAAGGAAAAGAAGAAAGCTACATACTGAATGGAACTAAAATATTTTCCATAGCATAGAGATTTGATAAATTAATGTGCTTAAGCATCAGGATACAAGTCAATTTTTAAAAATTTGAAAAATCCAGTTTTCAGAAATATAAAGTAGGTTATGAAAAAGAAAGGATTGGGGTTCGAGTGTTCCCAAAGGAGCTAAGGTAGAAGACAACAAGAACACAGGCATTGGTACTGTCTGAATGAGGTAAGTCATATGCACACCTTCGAACACATACATGTCACAAACACACACATGCACATACACACATACATGCAAAACACATACAACCATAATAGCACTTTAAATTTTATAAAATACAAAATAAGTAGTAAACTAAAGGGTGCAGCATTCAACCAATTTGGATGTGTCTCCATCCTCCTGTAGGGCTGGGTTATGGATATTTGTAGATCTGTTTTATTTGCACTAACATATAGATGATAGCGTCATCAAAATGGCTGATATACTAGGAAAGGAGAGTATCAAGCCTTGAATTCTTGTTAAATGTTCATCTCAGAAAACAAAACGTAACACTTAACCTGCATGCTTTTATAAAAGACCTGGAAACTTTGACCCACTGATGATATTCCAACAAGACTACGGACATCTAAGATTTATAGCCCAGACAGCCAAGTAACTTTGAAGCTTGGCAACGTGAATAATTATACTAATTAACTGAAATAACTTGCAAAACAGTCATTTAAATTTCTATGCTTTATACCAAGTTAATTTGTAATGTCTTTAAATCTTGTATTATGGAAAATGCTCATGGCCAACCTTAGTTAATCCCTTTTATTAAAAGGTTCACATGACTTACTTAAACAATTCTGTTTTTAATTTATTTTACTACCATGTGAAATTGGTGATGGGTTTTCCAGACACTACACAGATTACATATGGGAAGCCTAGACTTGGGTAAAATAAGTATTTAAAATCTTTGTGGGGTATAGTAGCTCTCTAGGCATGATACAGACCGTTAGACACCCAGGAGTCTCACCATTCTGCATGGAGAGTTTTATAAAGTATCATAAGTTTAGCTTTTATCATAGCTCCCTTTTTCCTTTTAAAAAAATCATCAAGTGTTATCTGAAGATTCTTTATTCTTATATTTTTTGTAGCAAAATTTTCAAAGAGGATATTATAGAACTTTGTCCAAAAGTTATTTCCATTTTGGGTTTATTCTTAACCTGTACTGAAGGATATTTAGGAAAATTTTAATTATACAATTTTAGCTGAGACTGTCTTTACTATATACAAAGTATACTCCAGGCTTATCAATAGGAAGTTTGACTCCATTTACTGTGGTAATATTTAAATATAGTTCACATATTGAGAGTTTCCTAAATATAACTGAGGGTCTGTGAGTCAGTTTAAATAAGATCAGCAGGCAGTTGCAGACAGGGGGCAGAAAGAGCAGAGATAATCAATGTATTGTTTCAGAATGAGACACATCTCACTCGGGTCATCAAGAAGGATTTTGCAAGGGCCGTCAAGATCCCCAAGTCCCATTCTCCACACGTACCCATTCTCAGTGTGATTATAAATCTTCACTACCATCATGACTGGATTAAAAGATACCTCTGGCATTATGGAGGACAGGGATTTCATTGCCTCTGTCTGTGAGGCTATTCGCAAGAGAGAATTAACTAAGGGAAGGAGACTTATCCTGAATCTAGAAACATCATTCCATTCGTCTACGGTTCTGGATGAAGTAAAAAGGAAAAACTTAAGCACAGACATTCATCTTTCTCTGTCTCCTGACTGATGCAATGTGATCAGATTCTTCATGTTTCTGCGGCCATGTGTTTCATGTAACGATGGGCTGCATCCCTTCAAACATTTAGGCAAAACAAGCTTTTGTCTCCCTTAAATTGCTTCTTTTCATGTATTTAGTCATGACAACAGATAATTTAAAGCAGAAAATTAACACAAGAAGTGGGTCCATTGCTGTGAGGAAATTAACCATATCATTCTTGGCTTTCTACAATGATTTGTTTGAAGAACAGTGGCAAAGTTTAGAGCCATAAATACCCTAGAGCACTGAGAACAGTGTTTAGTAGACTATTGTCCTATGAGTTCAGAAGAGAAGTATGGCAGAGACATGTGGGCCAAAAGACTCTATTTGTAAACCTTTCAGCGACATAAAGGACTCAACTGTCCAATGAGTTAAAAGGCCAGCCATGTTACATTCTGACAAAAATTCTGGACTTGTTCTGTTCATATCCGGAGAGCAGGACTTAATCCAAAGTACGAGTAGTGCTTAAGTGGAGAGAAATTTTAAGAGAGCAAAATATCCAGTGTATCTATTGTTTCTGCTGTCTGTTCTAATCCATCTTTACAGTAAGGGAGACCAGCGAGTCGAGCTCAAAGTATGGGAAATATACAAGGCATCGCGAAGAGGAAAGAGGCTGAGATGGAAGTTCACGCCATGTGGGAATCAACAAAGCAGCTTTAGATGTTAATGCCATCAGTACGACTAACAAGAAGCCTCCTAGTTCTTGTTATAGGAAAAGCTCTTGTTATAGGTATAGGAAAAGTGGCTAGAGGACCAGTCCTGGATACATGAAAACCTAACTGATAATCATTTCTCAGAAGGGTGAATACCTACAGATGAAGACAAATGTGCTTATACACCAAACATGGACACATACATACAGACCTCAAAATAGCAATTCAAGAAGTATGTAACTTCATGAATAGTTTAACTACAATACCTAAAGTTATGACACAATATTACTTATTCATCTTTACAGTTTCCATACATCACCAGTGCAATATCACACACACAGTCCTAACTGCAAAACATAATGAAGCTAGTGGAATTTACCCACGATACAATCAAGAAAACATTGATATCAAATGGAAGCATTTTGCATAATTCAATTGCAATATCTAATTAGGAAATCCAATTACAAAATGCCTGGTTTAGCTACTTATTCCTCCAGCTAGAAAAGATGAACAGGTCAAGCAGAGTTCAGTATAAACCATTCTTATATTCCAAAGAATTTATAACTCTGTTGCAGCAGAACTATGGCAACCGTGGTACATGCAGAAGGCAGGTAATCCAAAGTTACACAGAGCAAAGTATGGTCTCTGTATCCTAGCAGTGTGTCTTCCTGTGAAAAATTCACAGATTCCATTGTTTTCTACTGATAATTATAATCTTCTACACTGGTTACACCTTTCTAATGAATGATGCAGCGAATACAAACTAATGATCGTACATTTCTGATACAACCCAAGGAAAATATATCAAGAAAAGATAGAGGAAGAAAAGTGATCTAGGAAGAAAAGGATGATGACACATTAGTAGCAAGACACCCTGAAGATTCCGTGCACATGAGATGAAGTGATGGAGGTCACAATACAGCAAACGTCAGATCTCCTCCGCACTACAGCAAGCATTTGGCTTTCTTAAGGACAGCCAGTCACCTTTATTCAGGGATTCGTCTTCCTACCTCCTCCAAGTACCTATATCCTAGTGAATGCGAATGAGATCATTCAAGTCTCTTACTTCCGATTCACAGTCAACTGACTGAAAATTCTTCATTGCTTCTGCATCCCCTGACTCAATGAAGGAAAGAATCTGAGAATGCCTAAAATTTAATATGTTAATCAACTTCTGTGGAAATATTGGTATCTTTAGGCAGGGAGTGTCTACGCAGGTACAAAACACCAGTTTTGTCATGATACAGAAGTTCAGTTATCTTTGATTTCCTTTCAGATGCATTACTCCAGGCACCTGAAGGGACAACTTATATAACTCTGCTATGTAGCATTCTCTTGTAAATGAATGCTGAATGTATTCAGGTCCGAGGAGCAAAAATCAACAGATAAATTGGTCCACAATGTGACTATGTTTAATCTCCTCCTCTCTCTGGAAGAAAGGGGTTTTTGTACCATGGCTTTTAGAAAGCTATTGAATGTGTTGGTGGGAGGAGATCATGTGGATAATTTTTAAAGCATATGTATAAATAAAAAAAAGACATTGGGCATGTTTATATGCTACATTATTTTCTGCTTGGGATATTTTCTTCAGGGGGTGAATTCAAAAATGCACACACAATACACATATACATGCACAAACAAATGCATAAAAAATGGAACATCCCATTATGCAGGGTCTCATTACCTTAAGATACACAGTGAAAGATCACGCCAGATACAAAGGTAGGTAAGTTGTTTTCATTAAAGAGTACTGTCCACCAGTAATCCCAAATAAGAGATGAGTCAATCTTTGTTGAAGAAAACAGTTCAGGGAAGAAATTTAGCACAGGACCCTCAGTTCAATTAAAAAGGTCACAGCATGAACTTGCCTGGGGGGGGGGGAGATACTCACAGAAGTGGGTCCAATCCACCTCTCCTGAAGGTCAGAGAGCTTAAGCCTCCCCTTGCCCTTTCCAAGTTATTGATAAGAGGTCTTACTTCAGAAGTGGATGTAAATGGTCTTTGTTGACCTATGGTGCAGTTGTTTGGTGTTTTGCCTATTGAGATGGTCCACAGAGGTCGATCTGTTCCACCCTGACCAAAGGTCAGATAATTCAAGCCTGTTCCTGGTCCCTTCAAGGATTTGACAGGAGGTTTAACCCAAGGAGTGGCTGCCTACAGGATGCTTGGTCTAAGGTTTAGTCATTACATGTCCTGCCTAAACAACTGAATATTTAACTAAAGATATAGTTGCTTGATGCTTCAAATATTGAAGTAATTGCCATTTTGTTCTTTGTTTCATGTTAAAGCAGTCTTTTGCTTTATTCTCCCTCTTTTGGGACTGGGGTATATAAGCAGATGGGAAATAAATCTGAGGTATTCATTATTCACTGGATTGCTCTTCCAGTTATAACTTATGTCTCTATTTGTTTCATATCTCTATGTATCACACCTAATTTTTTAAATCCACACACCCCTACCCTGGAAGGTGCAAACCCTATCAAGGCAGGACCACAACACTTTCCTAGCTTTCCCCTGAGTAACCGACAAAGTAAACGTAGCATGGTGTCACCTGTACCTTTTATCTTAAACAATAGACACACACATCTGCATTCTGACCTTTCACCAAATTCTTCAGCATCCATCAGTTCCTACACAATCTTTCCAGGACTTCCTATAATCACATAGGTGATTACTTTCCTTCTAGAATTTCTTTTTTCTTTCTCTATACTTATTTTTCTTTATTTATAGTTTTTTCTTTGTCTATCATTAGTAGTTGATCCAACGTTATTTCTGAACAATCCTTCAAAAGTCTGGTTTATTTCAAAATCCAGTTTTGCATCCTGACTAGAGAAAATACCATCAGAAATATATTTCTGCCTATTTTGTTGTTTATGCGTGTTGATTTTCTGAGTGACAGTATGACTTTTGGCAGTTGAGATTTTATGCAAAAGGCTAATACACTTTTATTTTTCTTTTTAGTTCTCTTACTATTATATATTACTTTCATATTAAATTTAGAATGAGTCTAATTGGAGGATGGTGCATCATCATAAATGATTACACTGACTTAAAAAGTGATTTTGGGGAGGCCTTCACATTAAATTTATAAGCCTTGGAATAATCGGAGTACTTATGCCAACCCATTAGATTTAATAATGTGTTTATCTTTCCGCATGTCCTATTCATTTCTTAAATCCTTCATTAACTATTAGTTACCACAGCTGAAATTCTATGATACTGAGATAAAATAACCTCTCCATTTTTTGATTGCACTTGTGTTTTATTTTGTTTTCCTTCATTGTAAGTTTCATGTTCTGTGCAATTTACTTCTTTTAATGAGTGTGTTTCACACATACAATGTACTCTTGAGGGAAGGAATCATGAACATGATACTTGAGACTCAAAAAGTACTTGTTTTAATGATAATACAACAATGATATACTTTTTTATTTCTTCAGATAATAGTCTAGTAGTTTCCAATCGTCATTTCAGAAATAGCAGATAACTTGGCCAACCTTGATGCCATTAAACTACTAAGTAGAGTAGATGTGTCAATACTAACAATAAAATGAATAAGTATCTAAAGATCACAACTATAGCCTCTGTTACAGGTTTTTTTTTTTTTCAAAGTATGGATGGCCCTAAACATCTCTATGAAAATACTATGCACCTAGCATATTTATGTAACTAATTCAACTTATAAGTTATAAGTGCTAGTTTCCTGTCAGAGAAAGATTAATGTCCACTTCTCAGTTCTGAACACTACTACTTAGATGGTCAAAGTCTCTTTCATATATGTGTGGATATATATATATATGTATTACCTCAAATACCAATAATATGTCACAATTTGCAAAATTTCAAACTTCTCAGGTTGTTATGTGCTATGTATACTCATTCATATTAAGAACAATTTCTAGATTGACTCACTGTTCTCTCAGATTTCTTTGAATACTATCTGTCTAGGAAAAAAGGTAAAGCCTAACATAAGGAAACTCCATGTCATATGGAGTATACTGGATATGTATTGACTTATGTGAGCAAACCTACTAGAAACAAACATGAAGTAGCCAGAACTTATGCTTAAAATAAAATATTAAAACCCACAGCATATTTTCAAGTGCTAAGAAAAATGGCTTTGGATCTATCTAATCACAAATAAGCATACTTTAAATGGCATGTTTATGCTTTGTTCTTAATCAATTTAGTAAATATCTATTGAAAGAAAGTCAAATTGGAGAAAAATACTGTTCTTTTCAAGGGGCAAGTAGGGAATGGATATAATAGTGGTTAATGACACTTGATACTCTTATAAAGACATGGATTCTGTTCCCAGTACCCAAGGATTTGCTCACAACCATCCATAACTGCATATCCTGGGGTTCCAATGCCCATTTCTGATATCAGTCAAGAACACCGTGCACACAAAACTCAAGTACAAATGGATAAAAGACCTCAAGAAAAAAAAAAAAAAACAACAACAACCACACTGAACCTCATAGAAGAGAAAGTGGGAAATACACTTGAACACATTGGCATAGGAAACTACTTCCTAAATATAACTCCAGTAGCACAGACACTGGAAGAAACAATTAATAAATGGGAGATCCTGAAACTAAGAAGCTTCTGTAAAGCAAAGAACATGGTCAACAAGACAAAATGACAGGCTACAGAATACGGGAAGATCTTCACCAACCTCACATCAGACAGAAGGCTGATCTCCAAAATATAAAAAGAACTCAAGAAACTGGTCATCAAAAGAACAAATGATCCAATAAAAAATATGGTACAGACCTAAACAGAGAACTTTCAACAGAGGAATCTAAAATGGCTCAAAGACAATTAAGGAAATTGTCCTTTGCCATCAGAGAAATGAAATCAAAACAACTATGAGATTCCATCTTACACCTGTAAGAATGGCCAAGATCAAAAACACTGATAACAACTTATGTTGGAGCAGATATGGTGTAAGGGGAATACTCCTGCACCGCTGGTAGGAGTGCAAACTGATTCAGCTGCTTTAGATATCAGTATGGTGATTGTTCAGAAAGTTAGGAAACAACCTACTTCAAAAGACCCAGTAATACCACTCTTGAGTATATACCCAAAGGATGCTCAATAATGCCATAAGCTCAACTACGTTCATAACAGCATTGTTTGTTATAGCCAGTAACTGGAAACAACCTACAGGCCCCTCTACTGCAGAATGGAAAGGAAAATGTGTTACATTTATACAATGGAGTACTACTAAACAGCAGAAAAAAAAAATGGCATTGTGAGAGGGCTGCTTGTTAGTTCTTCAAAATAATCACACAGAAACTATATTATTTAAAACACTGCTTGGCCCATTAACTCTAGCCTCTTATTGGCTAACTCTTACATATTAATTTAACCCATTTTCATTAAGCTGTGTATCACCACGTGGCAGTGGATTGCCGAGTAAAGCTCCATCCAATTCTGGTGGGGCTACATGGCTTCTCTCAGACTCTGCCTCCTTTCTCCCAGCATTCCATTTGCTTTTCACCACCTAAGTTCTGCCCTATCAACAGGACAAGGCAGTTTCTTTATTAACCAATGATATTCACAGCATACAGAGGGGAATCCCACATCATGACATCTTGAAATTTGTGGGCAAATGGATGGATCTAGAAAACATCATATTAAGTGAAGTAACCCGGACCTAGAAAGACAATTATCATATGTACTCACTCATAAGTGGTTTTTAGACATAAAGCAAAGTAAAACCAGCCTACAGTTTACAATCCCAGAAAACCTAGACAACAAAGAGGATCCTAAAAGAGACATACATGGATCTAATCTACAGGGGAAGTAGAAAAAGACAAGATCTCCTGAGTAAATAGGGAGCATGGGGCCCATGGGAGAGGGCAGAAGGGGAGGGGAGAAGGAGGGAGGAAAACGGAGACAAATATATAGCTCAATAAAAACAATTAAAAATAAACAAATAAAAAAGGACACAGTGCATAGATATACAAACAGTCAGAATGATCACGATGGTTTAAAATGTACACAGAAACATGAGGCTGAGGTGTAAGGGAAATAGATCCTTGAAAAAAGACAGATCAGAATGGGTAAAGACCTCTGTGAAGACAAGAGTTTGGAAAGGACATTTGAAAGCACGATGGATTTGTCACAGTAACATATGAACAGTAATACTCCAGGAAGAGCAACTAGCACAAAGTTGGGCATTCTTTCCAAGATCCTCTGACCAACATGCCATGCAGAGACCTCCCAAGTCAGGCCATGCTGGAGTTAGTATGCCCCTCCCTACCTGCTATATACAGAAATAACATTATTTCTGACCTCACTGCAAATATCTGTGAAAACCATGAATTAGCATTCATATTTCATAGTTGCCGTTATATTACAAACCACAACATATACTATGAACCGCATGATTTGTTTTAAACAGTTCTCTTCATTTTAAAATAACACTTACGATCTGTTGCAGTCAGAATATTACAGGTTTAGCACTGGTGGTGTTCATAGAATAATTTATTTCCATAGCTCCCAAGATATTGAGAGAATATATTCAGTTTGACACACATTTTAACTGTTAAATGTTGTTTTTCTATTAAAATTCATAAAGTCAAGAAAAACTCCAATTCAATACAAGTTAAATGCTTTACCTCCCACCTGTCATCTGCACAAACCATATAATTTTCCTAAAATTATGCAAAAATTAGCTAATTAAGTTTTAATTTGCTAATCCTTGCTCAGATAAACTAGTGACATATGTAAATTGGCTTTGAAGCCCTTTAATATTTTCACAGTAAATGATAAACAAAATTTACTGAGTTTAAAAAATGTAAAGACTCTAGTAATTGGTTTAAAATAGTGGTAGGCAATTACATAAATTCTATACTTTTGTTATAAGCAGATTCAACATATATAAAAAATATTGTTTAAATTTATCTTTATGCATGATAATTATAATAATGCAAGGGCTATAAAGGTATCAGAATAAAATAATAGTGGGCCTTAAAAAACAATATACTCCAATGTTTATTTATGAAACTCTATTAAATATAGAGAATTTCTAAAATAATCATTCAGTTTCCTTTGCCTGGAAAAAAGAATCAAAATTCCAAGTATATCTCTTAATGGAATTAACTGGAATCCATTAGCACTGGATTTTTTTAAGAAATAAGTTATTAAATATTGATATGATTCCTTAAAATCAGTATTATTTCTGAATTTTGCACAGGGCCAATTTCTAGCTGATTTACTGAAGTATTCTGAATTAAGGTAGCTGAGCTTTTGGTAGGTATACTACACTAACCATTGTTTTTTGCATATAAAGACCTCAAATGCATTAGGTAAAAGCAATATATTAAGAATTTAGTTTCAAACCGACATTCAAGGTGTTGAAAGGTACCCAGGTACATGAAGTACCACATGAAGTTCTTGAGGAAATATCTCTTAAATGACAACCTTGCGGGCAAATATTACAACTGCTTGCAACATGGTCAGTGATTGCTATTTGTTTTGCTTCTCAAGATTGACGTGAGGGTGTTGAATGTCAAACAAGGGCACTGCCACTGAGTATGATCTCTAGTTCTGAGCCAACATTGTTTAGTGTTGCTGAATAGTATTTTGAAAATCCTCAAATGATATGAAAAGTGACATTCATCTCATGTATAATGTAGAACACTATGCTGAGCCCTTCTCACATGCTGCTGGGACAGAGATTCTCATTTCTACCAATTAAAGCAGCTTAGTTTGTTACAGCAGCATAGAAAACTAAGACAGATACTTACCATCTCTACCTACGTAGTACAGAGTGTTATAGCCACACTGATTATGTTCTATGCTTATTTCTGGAGATAGCTTGATGTTTATGACTACTGAATGAAGCAGAACAGTGAGATGGATCACATTATTGGCAAAATCTTACTTATTGCCGGGCGGTGGTGGCGCATGCCAATAATCCCAGCACTTGGGAGGCAGAGGCAGATGGATCTCTGTGAGTTTGAGGCCAGCCTAGTCTACAAAGGGAGTTCCAGGACAGGCTCCAAAGCTACAGAAAAACCCTGTCTCAAAAGAAAAAAAACTTACTTATTGGTGGCTTTTTTTTAGATACAAGTTATTAGAGTGGGGAAACCCAAGGGAATGACCTACCTAGTCTTCCCGAAGTCAAGATTCCCAACACTGTTCTGGGGTTTTTGGCGATTGAATCGGCAAAGAGATTATATGTATGGCCAAGCTTGCTAGATACTAGATACCTACCTATGCTTGAGTATCTTTGTTCTGAGCAATTTTTCATTATTATGAATATTATTAACCTTTAAAACAACGCCTTAAATCTCAATGTATAACATAATCAACATAATCTTGTAAGTTCATCCAAATATCACAATTGGATAAAATTGTGTATTGTTGTATATTTTGATTCTTCTAATTTTCAGTGAGTTTCTAGAGATTACATTAGTGTTATATTCCATGGCATCCTGTTACAGGTATTCTTAAGTAGTTTGAATTAATTTGTTATCCAACATTCTTTTGCCTACCTTAGAATATCATTGGACGTTTTTGTTAAACGCATATATCTCTTGAAAGACTTCAAATACACTGCCCACTATCCATAGTGCTGAGATAACTACGAAAGTTTAACTGAATTAATTTCATCAAACCCCTAAATGTATGTAATTTCACAAAACAAGATTTTAAGAACATCATCATTCACTTACATTTTATAAATACACTCTCTATTAAATGCTCATTGACATTCTTCAGAAAAACCTCAAAACAATTGCCCGTGTGGCAGATTACCAAACATGCAAAGAGCCACTTGCTATGAAGGGCATTTCATGGTATAGCAGCAGAGAGTCTTCAACCAGAAATTAATCCTTTTCATGTTGTGACCCATAACTGTGAAGTGAAATGCAATCTTGACATGGGGAATTACAGTGACTTGCAATCAGGCAAGAGCGGTGCTGTTCAGGTGACACCATTTGTGATGTTTCAATTAGTTCACACAATGGGGGGCTTTATGAAGACAGGAGCCTGTGTCAAGCCAGCATCAAGGGGCTAAAAAAACAGAGTCGCTTCAGGGAATCAATCAACGACTGCCTCTTCTCATCAGTCCACTTAGACGTCACTCTCAAGAGCTGATTAATAGGGAGTCTTGTGGAGGTTGGCTTTTCAGATGTAGAAGTTGGTGATCTTTTTTTTTTTTTAATATTATTCCTCCAGTAACTCAAGGCTTGTCTCATTAGGTCATAATGATGAAGGTATAGAGAAACTCTTCAGGATTAATGGCCAGAGAAAAGAGGCTCATTCTTGAAAAATACGTCATAAGTATATATAATGTGTGTGAGTGTGTGTGTTTGTGTGTGTGTGTATT
The DNA here is from genome assembly GCF_014885135.2 of Alexandromys fortis. NCBI lineage: Eukaryota > Metazoa > Chordata > Mammalia > Rodentia > Cricetidae > Alexandromys > Alexandromys fortis. The sequence continues at coordinate 3,949,833 of NW_026067967.1, read as the reverse complement.
CCTGAATTAAATTACTGGTCTAAAAACTAATTGTAATCACTTCAGATTAATTTTGGAGATTCTCATATACAATATTACCAGTGTATTTGATTATGTTATACTAGATATAATTAAACCATGAGAATATATATGAAACCTATTTATCTGCTCACATGACTGAAATCTGTGTATGCTATATGCCCGGTGTCCTATGAAATAAACATGAATGATAATTCCCTGACTTAAGAAGCTTATGTTTTCTGAGTCTGAAGAATAGAGTATAAATTGTTTCTGGGATTCTAACCACAAGTACAAATGTCTTTTTAACTGGGCTCATTTTCAGCATAAAAAAATAAAAACAAAAACAAAGCTCTGAAAAGTGCTAATCAGGATGTAAAACACAACATCATGTGTAGTAGAGACAAGTGTAAACACAGCATTTTACTATGAAGAACAATGTTGTCTTGTCCTAGATAAGAAAAATACAAGAACATTCTGCTGATTCCAACACTCTAAAAACTAAGAGAAAAATGAGAGTTTAGTGTCCTTGTCAAAGACACGCAACTAGGCAGAGCACAGTCACACTGAACAGGGGAAGAATCTTGCACAGAGCAGGCTCAGGGAGGCATGTGTTTACTATAAAATAGCCCCAATTAAAGAGAATTCAAAGAGATCCCAGTGTACCTCAGGCTGTGCCAGGGACTCAAGCAGAGTAGGAGCTGTTTTGTACTTTGATGGAATCTCCACCTGTCTAAGATTAAGGAGGAATGAGTGGATATTTTGCAATTTAAATATCTATAATTTAAAAGAATTTGGCCTATGGGAGAAATATTCACTTTCCCAAAGTCAAATTACTACATATAAATTTTGTTTTTAATGCAAATTTTGGGGAGGGTCATCTTTCTTTCTGTTGTTTCATTGGTTAATTAATAAAGAAAACTGCTTGGCCTTTGATAGGATAGAAAACTAGGTAGGCGGAGAGCAGGGAAACAGAAGGGAAGGTGGGGAGCACACCTGCAATATTTATAAGTAAATAACCTCAGGGGATCCCGCCCTTCAAGCAAGGTGATTGGCTGGGCTTCCTCTACATCCTTTCTTCCCCATCCCCACCACCAATTTTAAAGGGAGAGCTGTCTTTTAACCTAAGTACTTAATGGGAGTTCGCATAGATGTTTTCACCTGACCGAAGAAACATTAATAATCCTGTTCTGCCCCTCGCTATATCTTACTCGTCTTTACTCGTGATTACATCCGCTCCCCAATTCTCTTCTCTTCCTCTGCATGCTTTACCACGAAATGACACTGAATTTACCCAAAGCTTTACTCTGTTTCCCTTCAGAAGACTGTGCGGATTTCTCTTCGCTTCTAACCGTCTACTCCACTAAGTTGTTTGGATGTGTAAAACTACCCTCTATTCAATGGTCATGGTCTATTATTTCTTCTGTAAGCTGTTCGATTTGCTTTCTAGCAGTTTACTTCATTTTCGTTTATATAATGATTCGGGATATTTTCTATGTTTTTATTGTGATATGTTCGTCTAGTTTCGGTGTCAGGTAAAACTGGCCCCATATAATGAATGAGAATTTTTTTTCTCATAGTTTTTGAAGAGTGGATGAAGAGTTGCTAATAACTTCAGTCTTTCTTTATATATCTACTTAAGTTTCGTAATTTCCTTCCTTCCTTCCTTCCTTCCTTCCTTCCTTCCTTCCTTCCTTCCTTCCTTTATTTCTTTCTGTCCATATCCCCTGGAAGAGTTCAATGTAGCCTATAGATTTTTTCTTTAATTTTGTATTTTATGAATTTCATCCCAAATACTCTTAAGGTCATAGCCTCTTAAGTTTAAATGCTTATTTTTTCATATGTGTATACATATCACATATATGTATAACAAACTTAAATACTAATAGCTGAGCCCCTTTACTGTTTCTCTAATGCATATAAATATACTGATATATTAGAGCTGACTACTAGGGATCTGATAACCTTGCAGGGAGAGAAAGAATACTCACTCTCCCTGTATTATCAGTCAAGCATTAGCTACGATAGTTTTTCACCTAGGGGTTGGGACACGTGAAATTTTTTCCACCTATGAAGGCTTATTAACTGGCGACAGTTTTCTGGTTTTGTTTAGGCAGCTACAGGGTTCAGATTTCATAGGTGCAGCTGTGTGAGAGGGTCTTCTAATAAGAGCCCACATTTGACATGTTCAGTGGATTCTGGTGGTCAGCCCTATGTACTTGGGCTTCTGTGGCAATCTCTTTCATCCCAAGCCCGAGGCTGAAAACCGATTTTTCTCACATATTTTCTTTACTGCTTGTCTTTAACTCCTCCACTCGTTTCCTGTCTCAACTGTCTTTCCTGTCAGTGAAGACTCCGCCTCTGGCTTTCCTTGAGTTTCTTTGTTTAATGGCAAAGGTTACATGATTAATTTGAAAGGTTTTTGCTTTTTTTCATTAGTAGGTACAAATTCCCACTAGAAATTTGATTTATTAGAATTTAATAAATTTCATTGTTTTCTATCTTTATTCACATAAAAATGTTCCTCTTGTAACTTTCTTCTGATTTTGGCGACTAAGGATATTATTCAATATAAAATTCTAGTTATCTCATACATTTCTTTCTGTTACTGATTTTGATTTTTATAAATCATAGTTGCCGAACAGACCTGGACAGATTTTAATGCTTTTCCATGGAGTGGTGCTTGCTTTACTTCTCAACCATTATTTTCGCCCTTTAGCGCTCCTTTGACAATTGGAAATAGCCTGCTTCCTGCTGCCCCTCAGTGGAGTTTTCCAGATGCCCAACCATTCTTCAGGCAGTTCAAGTACATTTTTCCCCATTATTTAAGTTTCTACCTCTCTGTGCATTTTTATGCCTAGTTTTCCAACAGTTCTTGAAAGCGAGTTACTTACGTCTTCAACTATTGTTGTTAAATATTATTCTAATAATTCTTTCAGTTGTGGCTTTATGGGTTTGAGTTGTGTTTGGCATCAGTTATTCCAATAAGCTTATTTCCATCTATTCCATTGAGTTATTATTTTCAAAAAATTAAATTTTAGATAATAATCTACAAATTCAATTTTACATGCATCAAGGCCTACAATGCTTTCCAAAGTCAGTTAATGGGAGAGAGGAGCAGCATATCATTACATTATCTTGCTTATAGTCATAATTATACTTATTGATGCTTAATGTTTTCTCTTGCACATACAGATAATCAGGAAGTCATGTATATTCAGTGCTAAGTATAATCCATCACTTCATATAATTTGGATTTTCTGGTAATGATCTCAGTTTTTGTATGGTAGCATATATTGTCTTATTTTTCTTATTTTAATTTTGAAGTGAAATTCACAAATAATAAAATCATATCTAGAATGAACAATTCAAACGAATTCAGTAAGTCACAAAGTTAATGTGACATCAATTTTTGAGGAGGTAATTTTGGTAGCTGTAAGAATTTTTGCTGTCTTTTCCGCTTCACCGTAGTGAAAATGGCAGTTATATGTGATCTGTAGTCTTCCCAGTAAGTTGACAGACATCAGCCCCTCATTGTCTGTGATTAGTGATATCTGTCTTACTGTTTTAGAAAGTGGGTCTTTGTCTTCCAAGTTCCTCAATTTTGCTGCAGCATCCCCACCTGACTTTCTACTTTATTGAATGGATGAAGGTGCTACCCAGGAGGAGGGGGATCAGCGAGAGGCAGAGGTAGGCAGATCTCTGTGAGCTCTAGGGCAACCTGGTCTATACAGCGAATTCCAGGACAGCCAAGGCAACATAGAGGAACTCTAATAATAATAATAATGAATATAGTAGATTCAAAGACTATATTTTTCATGTATTTGCTTCTTTAAACTCTACTTATTCTTGCTCTAGGTCTAGCCATTCCTATTTGTTGACCCTAATGATAATGCTCTATAATTAAGTAAAGCATTAATAATTATCAACTGAGGATGAAGAGTCCTTACGTTTTCACACTAAAACAATCTATGCAGCCTTATTGCAGATCCTGATTCAAGATTCCAGTCTTTTTTCAACATAAGCATTCTCTTTAGAAAACAAAACAAGAAAGAGAAACAAATGCTGGAAGCTGTTCTTCCCCTAACTCCATGTCGACTGCATGCAATTGCCAAGCAAATGTTTATTTCATTGGATAGAGCCTAGAGCAGGACTTCGGTAAACACTCAGAAGCAAAGGTCGAGTAAAGCTTGTCTGCCCCATAATGATTATATATGGACGTTCTGCTTGGGAAACACAGGTTGGAGTTGGCAAGTCAGAGCGGCTGTGTCTTTTCTGGGTCATTGGATGCAAATGGGAAAGTATAGGATGCTTTAGCAAATGCTTATCCTTTGGAAGTCAAGCGTTTTGCTTCTGAGCTTGGATTTCTGCCGTTTTTCTCCCTTAATTTCTTCTGTCTCACCAACCCCTTCTAGATTCCATGTATTTGCAACAATAAAGTTGCACAAATTACCTCAGAGGTCTTTGAATTTTTCTATATGATCTTACTTTTCTTTCTAGTCATTGAAAGTTGATAGAATGATTTATTGTATTTCTGAATTTTTAGAATATGGCATGATTCCTGGCAAACACTAGAAGTGCAATAAATTTTTGTATAGTAACCCATGTTATGTGAAGTAGGTAAAAGAAGAGGGTATAATAATTACCAGACATACAACAAAAGGGAACTTGCCAACTCTGTATAGCATAGAAATAATCATTTTAAACATCTCAGACTGGATTCTACTTGGGCACTGTGGGTGGCAGACTAGTATACTACAGTGAAAGTAGATTCACTAATATTAAAAATGTCCCTGTGGTTGGAAATAAAGGTGATCCACCTTTGTAAAGTAAATCTTGTGTATTTTTTATTATGCATTTCCTAGATAATAAAAGTGAGAATTCTATTTTGGGAGATTGGGTGGCTGAATATTTTTAAAAATTAAGCATTAAACTTTATTATATATTTTGTAGATCCAATATATAGGAAAAATTAAGCACACTTGAAATTAAGCAGGAAATGTCAAAGCCCTAATTTAAAATAAACAAAGGATTTGAAAGTACACTCATTAAAATAAAATACGTAAATGACCGATAAGCTCACATGAAATACAACCAAATATTAGTTTGTAGGTAAATGCAAATCAAAAGCACAAGTTATTACTTGACACCAGGAGGAATACACAGGTCTTTGAAGATGGAAAGCAGCCTTTTTGATAATTTTAATACATGAAATAATTTTATGTAATGAGTATTGAAATATTTTATCAAATTCTATCCATTGTCATCTGAATCAAAGTTGCCATTTTTAATTAAAATTCTGCAATTTTAGAGCAGGATAGATGGCTCAGCGCCCAAGGGCACTGATGGTTATCATGAGGGTCCGTGTTCAAGTTCCAGCACTATAGGGTTGCTGATAGCCAAGTGTCACTCCAGTTCCAGGGGACCAAATGTCCTCTTCTGCCTCCCACATGTGCATGTGGCGCACAGGCATACAAGAGGGTTAAAAAGACAGTCCTGTAGCATTATTGGCTAGGGATATTGTTCACTCGCCACACTGCTTACCTATCATGATGGGAGCCTGGGGATCCTCGCCAGCACCTCATAAACTGAGTATGGTGTAGCTTGTCCATAATCCCAGTACTGAGGAGTTGGAGATTAAGAGGAGTTCAAGTCCATCCTTAGTACAAAGTAAATATGAGATCAGTTAAGATGCATGAGATTCTCTCTCAAAAAAGGAAAGCTGCACTCTTATTCTACTCCTTTATTCTGTCTTATTAGTAGCTGGTGCCTTTGGAAGGAGACAGACTTGAAAACATTTGCTGGCTCCATTGTTTTAAAGCAGCATGACTCCAGACAAATGAGTTAACCCCACTGACCTGTGTTTCCTCCTCTAAGAAATAAAGTTAATAACTCTGCCATGGTTGGGGTGCCTGGAGGGTTGTCTGGTCTGTGTGAAGTTTCTAGCAAAGTGCTTGCCATCATCATTGCTAACTAATGTTAATTTCTATTATATTATCATTTCATTATTATGGCCTATTCTCTGGAGCCTTTGAGAGGTGAGGATGTAGTTTGCAATGGGAGCTGAATCTCATAAAGAGGAAGATCTCAAGCAGAGACAGTAGAGGTACTCTGAAACTTAGCCTGCTTGAAAACCCATCTTTGTCTCAATGTTAAGAAACATGGGGAATATCTAATCATCCTATGAAGAGGCTAGACGATTGGTCTTCAGGAAACTGCTCACTCCCAGATAGGATGTGAGAAAGACAGAACACAGCTCAAGCACACACACACACACACACACACACACACACATGCACATATACTTGTGGACACACACAAATGGATGCTAACATAAAGGGAACATCAAGACAAAGATTGTCAGCTACTTTTCAAACTTTGCAAAAAGATCTTCAATAAGCTTTTAAAGTTATAAAGTTACATTAGACATATTCCAACTTTTAAACACTGTATTAAATTTCATTTTGTTGCCAATATTAATAGATATCTAATCTGATTATAATTATCTCCCTTTGAATTTTCTCACCAAAAATTCTATTGATGTAACAGTAAAATCTTTATTCTCTTCCTGCTTCAAAGACAATTACGTTTACAAACTCAGATTTTATGTTCTCAGGAGATGTCTGATGGAAAATACAAACAGAGCTCATGCATAGCACACACATAGCACACACAGCTCACATGCACCAGCACACAAACATAGTATGCACTGTATACATATATATCACACACAAACACACATCAACACACAGCACACAAGCATAGAGAGCATGGCATACACAGCGCAAACATCACAGAACACACACAAACACATGCACACAGCACACACAGAAATCACATATGCTACATATACTGTATACAGAAACTTGCAAAAGGAGTGTCTAATTTCAACTTCAATGCTTAAAATAAGTTCATATTTAATGACCAGTAAAAGAACATGGGACAAAAAGAACATTGGCTTCACTGATGGATGGAAAAATGTGAGATAAACTTATTTTAGGCTTGAATTCCTCAAACAGAAAGGGATGTGTACTACTACTAGAGTCGAGGGCCATCACAGAAGGGGGGCCGGGAAGATTGTAAGAGCTAGAAATCAGGGAGGAATAGAGCAAAAGAGTATTGTGTGAGCCTGAAAGGACTTCTGAACTCACAAGCTCATCGTACCTGCGTTTGCTCACTTAAGATTAAGCCAGTCAACATTCCAGCAGGGAGGCTAAAGAATTAATAAATTCCTCCACCCCAGGTGAGATGTTACTGACAGTTCATGGCTTCTGGGGAAAGGAGTGTCAGTTTTCTTTCAATGTGGCCCCTGGGCAGCTGACCATATTCCAGTGTACAATTCCACCCATGAGTGTGTATAGGCAACAGATTGGACATAATTGGTTATAAAATAGAATAGGACAAGAAATTTGGAGAGTGATGGATCTAGGAGAGGTAGAGATGACTATGACCAAACTGCATTGTATGAAATTATCACAAGAAATTAATAATGTCATATTTATTTTAAATTTTTTAAAAAATATATAAAATATTGAGTATAGCCTCTAAGGTTTTAACAGCAGTAGTAGGTATCTCTCTACAGAAAAAAAATGTTTTAAGATCCTGAAGGGGAACCTAAGGACAAACAACTTGGCAGTAAGTTGAAAACCAGAGAGGAAAGACATTGGTCTTGAACTCTGTGAGATGAAAGTGTCTGCCTACAGCACTACATAGGCATTTAAGTAGTTGTTTCCAAATTACTGACACTTTGGAGGGAGTTCTAGGGACAGTGGCCTTGCTGGAGGAATCTTAACCTTGTGGCAAGCTTTCAGAATTTAAAAATCCTTGCGTCGCTTTCAGCTTCTCTCCCTGCTTTGTGCTTGAGGTTGAGATGAGAGCTCTCATCTTGCTGCTGAAGCAGTCATTCCTCTCACTTGCTATTCTGCTTCCCTCCCCTCCTTGATAGACCGCTATCCCTCTACTAGCCAACTGTTCTATTTCTTCTATAAGTGGCTTTGATCGTGGTGTTTTTATCACAGTGGTAGACATATAATGGGAACAGTCATCAGCCCACATTGGCCTGGAACTCACCATTGTAGCTCAACCTTAAATTGTCATTTCCCAGACATTTCCAATTGCTGGGGTTATAGACTTTTGCCTAGCAACCTGTTTCTTTTGGATCTGAGGATCAAATCAGTCTAAGTCCATGCATACACAGCAAACACTTTACCATTACAACTACATCCCCACTTAAGGTGCCTTAAGGCCCCGGGTATATTCACACTCCCAGCTAACAAAATAGACTGATTAGAGCCACTCAGAAGCATTTGCAAGGTCACAGGAGAATGTGCTTTAGGCTGAGATTTTATGAAATGCTCCTTCCAGTAGGCCTCACTTTATTTCTGGGCTACTGTTTTATTACCCATGAAGTATATTAATTGGTCTTGAAACATAGGGATACGTTGTGGAGTGAGCTCCAGTTCTCAAGCCCTACAAGCTCAATTCTCAATTCCCTACAACCCCTACCAATCAAGCTCAAAACCTTGTACATTCTTTCCTTGACTTTGGAAAGGCTACTTGATGTCTTTAAAAGTTTAGTTATCTGAAAATAAAAGCAAACAATATGAACAAGAAATACATTACCTAGCACTTGGAATGGGGGAGAGAGAGTATCTATGAAGTGTGTTAATACTGTGCCAAGCAAATAGTAAATAAATAAGCAGATGATGGCTTGTTTTTTTTTTGTTGTTGTTGTTGTTGTTTTTTAAACAAACACTGTATTTTCTCCCTGTATTTTAAATCTTTCCACTTGCTACTTTCCACCATGCTGTACCCAAATGCCATAAAATAAAGAAAATACAGGAGAAGAAGTTTATTTGACTTTTCTGAGTCATTAGATATAATCCACCATGACAGGGAAGGTATGACCACAGCAGCTACTGTCCTTGGCAGTAGGAAGATGCTTTTCTGCATTTCTAAGGAATTAGTAGCAGAGAAAGAGAATGCTGGTCAGCTTTCTATTGCCTGTCTCCTTTTTCCTTTGTTATTCAAGCCTGTAGTACTGACCACATTAGGGAGGGTCTTCTTTTCCCTTTCCTTAGAACATTTCAGTAGTCCCTGGAAATACTGGCAGGGACATGTCCAAGGTTGGGTTTCCTAACAATCTCATTGCTTCTTTTTTTTAAATATATTTTTTTTGCTATTAAGAATTTTTAATACAATTTTTTCTCATTTTACATAACCATATCCATTTCCACTCCCTCCCCTCCTCCTGATTCCCGCACCTTCCCCCTACACCACACCCCCATTCACTCATCATAAAGGGCAACAATCCAAGGTAACCATCAAGTTTCATCGTCACAGGAGCTGGATTAAGCAGTTTAGAAGAGGGGTCAGTGCAGCGCTGCATCACATCCACGCCTCTGGGCTTACCTCTTTCTATTTGACTTTGAACCCATTCTGTTTCAGAAAGCCCTTAAAGGATTCTCTAGGCAGACACTGTAGTAACCAGACAAGACAGGGCATCCTCCCAAGTCAAACTTCCTATTCTTACATTCAGAGAAGTCAAAGGACCTGGTATCTGAGAAACTGCCAATAAGACATCATCACCTCTTCACTGAGTGACTGATACCCAGAGCAATAAAAAAATATATATATATAAAATAAAAAGACTTGAAATGCCTTTCCAGAGTAGCTAAATAGGAAGGCCATTGAGGGTTTCTGTGCACCATGGAAAAGAGTTTGGAAGGCTAAACTTGTGTGTTAGTCTCATATTGTATTGAATTCCCATCTAACTGTAGCTCTGACAGATGTTCTGTGTATTTCAGCTGGTGAATTAAGGCAGGCTCTCAGGAGAAGCGTCTTTCAACACTAAACTGCTTTTATCTCCTTACTCTTTTTCTAGCCTCTTAAAGAATCATTTTCTTTCGCACTTGAAGGAGCTTTTGTTTAGTGGCCTGGAAGTGATGCCTGCCATGCATCCATCCTGGAGAAATTAATCCAGGAGTGGAAATGCCAAAAGGAAGCAGTTGTTTCTAGAGCCGGAACATTCGATTCAGTGGCTTGACCAAGAAAGCAGAATACTCACTCAGGGCTCCTGACACTCCTCTGAGGGTTAGCAATGCCTCCTCTTCCAATCACGGACCTCATTGGAATGGAAGGAAGGAGGATTCTTAACTAGCAGACCAAATCTTACAAGGGAAAAAAAGAAAAGGGCAGCTGATCTCATCAGGCACAAGAGAAACTACAGTTGAATTCCTTAGATATTGCACATGGGAATCAGCAATGCAGAGAAAAAAATTATTTCATTATGCACACAGCCACAAAGCTTGGATGGGGTGTAAGAGCAGCGTCTGCCTGGTCAGGTGAGGAAGGATTCAAAGATTTCCACCTATCTCGTAGGCATGAGGCTTTGTGCAACTTATACTCTCTGTTTCCTCATGTCGAAATAGGAATAATATTAATGCAGTCTGATGGTCAAAGCAGACAGCAGTAATAAAAAGTGGAGAATGTATAACAAAGAATAATTCATAATAAAAAAATGGTAAAAGAAAGAAGTTGTTCTAACTGGAGCTGTTTGACAGCAAAGTTTGAAACAGACAAAACTCTCCCTGGGTCCCTGTCTGGCTTCTCCTTTAAATTCCAGCAACACAACTGTACTTTGCAGAGGGATGGGGTAGCTTGTCTGCTTCCCTGCCAGGGACTTTGTGGTGCTTTGAATGAGAAATGCCCCTCAGAGGCTCGTGCATTTGAATGCTTGACCCCCAGTTGGTGGCACTGCTTAGGAAGGTTGTTGGAGGTTGAGGAGACAGGACTTGCTAGAGGAAGTACCTCACTCTGAGGCAGGCTGTCTTCTCTTTCCTTCTTGTGTGTGGAGGAAGATATATATGTTGCAATAGTTTCCTCCTCACACTGTCCTGCTTTCTCTTCTAATCACCATGCCGTCCCTAACAAAAAAGACTCCATCTCTCTGAAACCGTAACCCCCAAAACTGCGTCCTCCTCTAGGCTGTGTTTGATCATTTGGTTGGAATTTTATCACAGCAACAGAAATATGACTAATATAGATGGCGGGACCCCTGAAGACAAGGACCATACTGACCAAACTGCATTCAGCCTTCTGTGTCTCCTGGGATCTGTGTATGGCCTGAGAGTAACTTAACCAAAACTAATTTGTTATGTATATTAGATATTTTACAAATGCATTGTTTAGTTAAAATGACACAATCTCACTATCATAGAGACATGGACTCAGCTCTTTGTTGTTCATTTTGCACCTAAAATTGCTAAGACCTGGGAGTTTGTCTTCTCAAATCAGTCACTAGGAAGGATGTCAGAGCTGATGTTTTTCTCAAGAATCCTCAGCATGGGGCTCTCTCTGGTCACTATAATGGTGTTTGTTGAGAGCCTTTTTGATACATGTTTAATAAAATGAGAAATAAAATCTTCTTTAACCCCAAACTTTATAGATAAGTTCGTGTTATTAGAATGTGCTCTGGGTACATTTTTATACACCTAAATACCTCATTTCCCTGAAAACAGAGTACATTACTCACAGATCTGACACAGGCCTGATTTTCAAGAAAGATGACTGTTGGGAGCAGTGAGACCCCAGATCCTGAATTTCTTGTAATCCCCTGATCTGAGTGCCTACACCTGCTCTGAGCACGAGACCTTCAGGAGTTGCTGATGGCAGGAGAGTGGTTTCTGGTGGGTTTGGCTGAGGCGTGGCTATCTCTATATAATCTGCCCCTGAACACAATAAAGGGGCCATTCTTGGGGAACTCAAGGAAGACCCGCACACAATAAAGGGGCCATTCTTGGGGAACTCAAGGAAGACCCGCTTCATTGTCTCTTTGTCTGTGTCTGTGTATTTTAACCTCCAGCCCTTTGCCCGAAGCTAGCAAACTGGGTAATAGCACACAGAGTGCAGACACGGGGACACGGTGCGTGGCAGATGTCTTGTTTTGCTTAGTAGATACTGCTGTAGATACACACAGAAAAGTATTGTTCAAATTGGGGTGGGTATACATGGTGAATGAATATTAAAATTACATGAAATTAATTTTATTTCTTCAGTATAATATATTCATGCAATGGTTTTCCTCCCAATCCCCAGCGTACACACAAACACCCAGGCCTACAAATGCTCCACAGCCGGAGTTTGCACCCGCGGCAAGGCCCAGCGTTTTAAAAACGGCGCGAGTCAGAATATTTTTTCTTAAAGAAGCCATGGCACGCCGCCAACTGTGCTAAACTTTATATTTGTGTCTAGAATTTTTAGTTCTTGCCTCTTATTGCTTTAACCCACATCTGTTAATCTATGTGTTACCACAAAGTCATGGCTTACCGGGAAAAATTCAGCACGTCTGACCTGGTGGCTGGCTCCGTGGTGGCAATCTCTGACCCTGCTCTGACCCGATATAGGGGGTCGTGACACAGCCTCTGGAGAATGGCTGACAGCCAGCCCAGTGTCCCTAAGCTGTTCAGCTGGGACAAAGGTCACGGTGCCAACGCAAACTCTGTGGCGGTATTTCAAATAGCACTTCCGCTGGATGTGGCCACGGCTTGCGCTCTGACTCCGGCTGCCCAAGTGCGCTGCGCTTAAAACCTGCTCAGACTGTCCAGGCCCGTGGATCCCGGGAGGCATGGAGTTTCCACAGCTGAGGGAGGGCTCGAGCCAAGCAGAGCTGGCCAAGCCAGAGGCAGGCAGCTGAGCCGGTGGATGTGTGGGTGGGTGCAGGGTGGTTCTAAACCAAACGTTGGGAGCACGATAATGCGCGAAACAATCCCACACCCGTTTGGATTCATAGGGTTATTTATTTGAGGGGAAAAAACGTAGAGAACACCATCCTATGCAACAAACAGGAAAGGAGTCTAGTTGCGAGAGAGAGAGAGAGAGAGAGAGAGAGAGAGAGAGAGAGAGAGAGAGAGAGAGAGAGAGAGAGAGAGAGAGAATGAACCATGGACTTTAAACACTGGACATTCTTTAGAGGTGAGGGCAGAAATTCTGTTGGTTTCCTTAGACTAAGAAAGCATAAATGTAATGTTTCAATTCTCAGTTTAGGATCACATGTCTTTCTCTAATCTGAAAAATTCACAGTAGTAACAACCCCAGGAAGTTTGCTTATATTTCCTTTCCTTTAGCTTAGGAAAAGATAAATTAAACCAAAAACTTTGTTTGAAATGAACTGATAGCTTGGGTTTTCGTTCCTTTTCAATTATCAAGTTCTCCAAGAATGGCAGGTTTGGGAACATTGAAGGGCTTTGTGGACACTGAGTAGATAAGTAGAAATTATTAACCATAGTTAACATGATTTACTAATTTACTTCATTAGTTCTTCCCAAGTCATACTGAGCAAGAATTAAAAGAAGTTTCATTGCCAGGAATCCTTTAAAAGAGAGTTTTCATTTGAAAAATCCAATTAATTGACAGGACACACTTGCTGTACTGTAACCCTTTACACTTCTTCTATTTCAGTCCAGTGACATCATCTGAAAGCCATGCTCTCTAGGCCTTTACACCTTCACCATACCTTTGGTGAAAAGAATTCTAAGTCAAAATTTTACATAAGTTTTCAAACTCATTTTTCAACTGTTCCTTAAAATAAAACCATCACTATTACATACAACTCTTATTTTTTTAGTTATTTGAACTTAGAAATGTGTCTGCATTTGGCAGCAAAGATCACAGAGTTCTGAGTCAAACCATAGTATCATAGAATGCCTAGCAATGATCAAGCAGTCACAAGTGTGGTGTCTTCTTCTTTGTTGCTATTTGAGGAGATTTACTATGCAACTTTTCTGTTAAATGAAAATGCTTTATAATACATACGTATTTAGCACACACCCCCACACACCCAGGACGTGAGTGTGGAAGTCAAAGAATAGCTTGCAGGAATTGGTTTTCTCCATCAATCCTGTGGAGTCTGGAGATTGAACTCACACTGCCAGGCTTGGCAGCAACGTTTCCCTACTGGGTCAGCTCACTGGCACGGTAGGCATATTTGTGTTTCTTCATACGGTACATGCTCCAAAGCAGGTAGATGTTAAGTCTTCTGGACAGAGAATTTAGTATTATAGGCAGGGAATTTTATTCTAGTTCAACCCAAAAGGGAGAGTGACAATGACGAGAGGGTTTTGACTAGTTCTGTATAAATTTCTCTGACAGGTAGGAGAAATCCATCTGCTTCCCTGTTGGAATGTCTTGCTTGTGATTCACAAAGAATTCCTCCTGAACTTGGGGGGGCTGGAATTAAATTACTAGTTGGGTGAAAGAAGGTTGGAGGAGAAAGTATATGTCACAATACTATCTTTAAACATACAAGTGAAACTGTGAGTAATGATCAAACTTATGAAAGACAAGCTGTAAGAAAAACAAGATATGAATTGCTAAAATGATCAGAAAACAATATACTAAAATCGCAACAGTATCATTCTTCCTAGAGACGCTGAGATATTTCCTATGTCCTATTGGTGTGATATATAATTACACCTTAAAAACACACACTGCTGAAAAGATTCTGACAAAATCCCACCGTGAGGATCACAGTTTATCCTTGGCAATATTAGTTGTGCCTACAGTAGGGTAAGGGGATCTGCTCTGCTCCTCAGATTTAAACAGTCTCACTGGAAATAATTGATTCTTCCTGTCAAGAGTGCTTCATGGGAACACTATGATTACTTTAATCCAGGTTTCAAATGTATCTCTACTTTGCGAATTGCCTTAACACCTTACACAATACTGGTCTTGCTTGACCTTTTATACAGGATTAAAGTACCATATAATTAACTTCTTTATATACAGAGTTACAACTTAATGAAAACGTGAGGTGAAATGCCCAGACTTAATCTTCAGGCTCCTTTCCTGTCTCACAGCAGAAGCTCTTAAGGCCCCACTTTCTCCCTCTCAGCCCTTTTGATCTTGACCAGATGAAGTTTGGCTAACTGCATCCAGATGCCTCATCAAAAGGAATGCACAGATAGCAATCCATATCCAAAGAGAAGGGATGGATTTCCAGCTGCTCCCTATAACAAGCTTTTGGGGACAATGTCTCTGGGGTGAGTCAAACCTAAGTGCCAAGAGCAGGTCTGCATTTACTAGCAGAATAATTATTAGCAAACTGAGACATCTCAAATCTGATACTGTGCTTCTCAGTGAGTCTAATCTAACAGCACAGAAGAGATGGCCGATCAGTAAATGATCTGCCATAAACATGAAAGGACCAGACTTCAATCTCCAGCACCCACATGACAAACTGGGTGCAGAGGCTTCTACTTGTAATTCTAGTGCTGTAAAGTCATAGACTGAAGGATCCATGGGAACTCCTGGCTCGCCGGTCTAGTCAAAACAGCAAGCTACAGTTTCAGCGAAAGACCATGTCCGAAATACTAGGATGGAAAGTGATCGAGAAATAGAGCACACGTTTGATTTCTATAATCATGTGTGCATGTGTACACACACACACGAACACACACACAAAAACATACACACAAAGATGAACTTACCTGGAAACACGTATGTGCACACAGGAACATATACCCACATATATACAAGTGAGAAAATAAAGCAGGAATTATAATTGCAGCTTATACGTTTATGTGAACTTTGATCAAGATTGTACATGAACCAGACCAAGTATACTTTAAGGACATTTTTAAGGATATTTTCTCTGCTGTTCCCCCACCAGGGTCCTCTCATTCCTCTTTTCCTTTTGTTTCTCATTCACTCATCCCTATTCCAGCAACAGAAAAGAGATGCTTCAACGATGAGAAACTATTGCTTTCAGAGTTTCTTGGTCTCATCAAAATGCCCCCCTCCAAGTCCGCTGTGAATCCCTATTGATTTTTCTAACCAGAAATCTTAGCTTTGCCGCTGCGACTGTAAAGAAAGCAGGAAGGGCAGCATGAAGCTCCCTGCTTATCTCAATCTCCATTATCTTCTGTTCTTGGTCTAAGATGATTCGATTACAAACTATTCTTTCAAGATATTTCTTAACCTCAGGGATGCTTATAAAAATTAAACTAGTCACACATACAGAAAAGATTATAATGCTGCTCTTCCAAACCTCACAAAGAATCAATCATCAAAAACTAGACCAATACAAGTTACTTTGATTTAAATTTCAAATTAGTTCATTGGTAAAGTTTATGTGCTGGTATATTGGTACTACAAATTTTACTAAAATATCAATATGAAAATGTAATTAGGTATTTCAAAGTCCTATTTCCTCCAATCTGTGAAATATGAATGATTTTCTAAAGGCTGTCTTTTTGTTAGCAAACAATCCATATTGCTTAGATTTTTTTTCATATGTGGTAAACACAGCCCTGGTTTTATTATTACAACTCAGACATGTTCAAATAAAGATTCAATTGGCTTCCATTATTGTGACTTTAGACAATTGGAATGGGTTTCAGCCTAAATTATATGCTTGCAATGGTTCAGAGGATTTTAGAATTTGAGCTCTGATTTCTTAGGTAGCTCTTTAAGTGGCATGGTACTGGCTAAGGAGAACAGGAGCCTGCCCTGATTATAGAATAATTCAAACTGAAAAATTTGCAGCAGTGGTTCACAGAGATTTCAGCTCTATGGACTGGCCAGCAGCAACTCCACAGAGATCACAGTCTAATCTACATATACAGCATTTATTTGGAAGCTGTTTTAAGGTCATCAGTTTCCAGGTGGGTTTTCTCAGCACCTTCTACATTGTCTTTCATAGAAAAGCTCTTTGAAACAAACCACACAAAACTTAGAATCCTCTATCGCAGACTTTACAAAATGACTACGTTTTTGTCAGAAGGGTAACTAATTTGATCTTGACTGAATAACAGCAACCTTACCAGAAGGCCTGATGTTGATGTTCATTGTAAAGAGCTATGTGGTAAGGTGTACAAAAGAGTGAAGAGGCACAATGTTCCAGACAGAAGCACCGAGGTGAAAAGATAAGACTGAAGAGGTAAAGAGCAGGGTGGGTACCTATGATCTTGCCAAGGTTACACCTCTGGGGGTGGTGAGTTTGGGTTCAAACTTTGAAACCTTTATACCTTCTCACCTGAGGAATTTGGGTGTGAACCTATGAATATAAACCCAAACAATTACTAGTAATAAATCATAAAGAAATTTATTTTTCTACTGACATGGTATGCTTTACTATGATCTCAACATTTGGGAGATGAAGCCAGGAGAATGAGGAGAAACACACTGGGTCCATATTTGGTTTAAAATTTTAGAATCTGTTCATTCCTGCCAAATATTTTATTAAGCCAACATTCAATTCCATTGATCCACACGCAGCTGTGACCCACAGTTCAAGTTGCTGTGGGGCAATGGTCTGGAACCTGCCGCTTCTATTTTAATAAAACACTGGTTGGCCAATAGCCAGGCAGGAAGTAGAGGTGGGGCGACCAGAACAAGACAATTCTGGAAAGAGGAATGCTCAGTCTGCAGTCAGCACCCAGACGTAGAGGATGCAGATAAGAATGCCTGGCTGATGAAATGTACCAAGCCACTTGGCTAACACAGACAAGAATTATGGGCAAGAATAGAAGTTATAAGAGTTTATAAGAAGACTAAACTTATAGTCCAACCAGTTTATAATTTATGTAGACCTGTATGTGTGTTTCTTTGGGACTGAACGGCTGTGGGACTGGGTGGGACAGAAATCTCTATCAACAGAAAATTTGGTCAATATTGAGTAGCATATGAATAGACTACAAGCCTCCTAATCTCTGAGAAACAAAAGTGATTAGCCCATCTCTGAGGTGAACTGGGCATGGTGAGTAGGCACAAAGATGTAGACATCGACCAACAGTGATTGAATTCACATTTACTTTCTTTCCACCATTTATTCATTTCCTTATCAACCAGCGATCACCTCTTGAGAAGTCGCCGTGTGTCTGTCTAAACATCTGCAGCAGGACAGTAGAGGAAAATGATCACTCCCCATAGGTTGGGGCTCACAGTGTAACAGCCCTATGTGAACAACGTGGCTCAACACAAGACTTGAGACTTTAGAGTGGGACAGGGAGAAGATGGTTTCAACCAGAGATGACATCAAAGATGGCTGACAGAATGCATTACACACAGGGAATATAGCTTTCTGTCTTCTGAAGTATTTATCTGCTTCAGTTTCTTAAGCAGTTCAATGAGAATGAGCATAAGAATGGAGATCAATGTCACTGTGATAATTAAATCATTTAATTCATGGACCATTCCTCAAAATGTATCTGACCCAGAATAAGTGTTAATATAAATATTCCTTACTTCCTGGATTTAGGCTCTGAAGGTAAAGGATCCCATCCTGGTAAAACTGCTACTTTCAAAAAATTCTCCTGATTTTAAATGGAACAGCCAGCTCTTTTTTCCGGGCCTGAACCTAAGTGTACCTCACTAGAAATATACCTGGAGACACAGAGGAAGATGAGACAAATGATTGCAGGACAGCTGTCCGTGGGTGTGCACGACCTCCCCCAACCTGCCCTTGCCCCTGAGCCATGCGCCATCTCTGTTCAGTGTGTGAATCTGTTCCCGCACTCATTCTTTTATCTGCCACAAGGACAAGACAGCCTGTTTGTATCCTCTCTGCCAGCCAGATCATCCTGAGCCCTGGATGGAAATCGCCAACTCCACACCAGTGTTTCCATCAGGCTGCTGACGATGGCCATGTTTTGTAGAACTGTACCATGCAGGGCCATTATTCCATGTTACTATTATTCGTTCAACAAGTATGAGAATTAGCGAATTCTCATATTCTCAGCACTATCCTGGGTGGCTAACCTCAGGCTTTGATTGCCAAATGCAGATGGAAATGTTAAATATCTACTGTGAGGTCTGAAAATCCTAACCAGTAATTTGACGACACATCTCAGTCGTTCGTGTGAGCAGAGAGAAGCTTAACCTTTGAGAGAAACATTTAATAATGTGTTTTCCTCTCATCAACTTTTGCATAAAGTACACAGAAATAAATGTTTCAGTGAACTTGTAATATGTGAACCCCAACTTTCATCTTCCATGCTTTCCCCCACCACTAATTACTATAATTATCAGACCACAGCCAATCATCGTCATACAAACTGGTGGGTTTAGGACAAGCTTAAACTCCCCTTGACTTGGAGTAGATGGCAGGTGACACTCAAGAGAACAATTACCATGCTCTCTGAAAGCAAAGGGTCCACAAGGGCACACACCACGCTGTCCTCTCTGTTGAAATCTGTGCCCGTTGACAGAAAATAAAATAATCTCAAACATTTCCAAACAGCACAGAAATCTTAAATTGCATGGAAATTATACTCCAAATATCATCTACCCTAGAATGTTACAATTTGTGAAAATTGCTTTGGAGTTTTTAACCTCTGGGCTTGCAAAAGAAATGTCCTCTTATAATCAGGATCAGCAATACACATGGCATGATGGAGCTGAGGCTCTCAGGGAGATTTGGAAGCAGGGAAGGCCAGCTCCCCATGTGCAATTACCCAGTATTAAATGAGCATCTCAACTGATGTTTTAAACTTCGCCCGACCAACAGCAAAAGGCAGAAATCCTGTTACCTCAATGACGCAGCCACTCCTCCCATGATCCTCTTTCATGGACCTGAGGTGTAGCATTGCAATTTAATTCTAATTGTCTGCAATTGGAAGTAAACAGTGAACATTGCTAATATAGTCAAATGGATAAATGCCCAGAGCTAGAGTTCACATTACCCACTGTTCCCCAGAGTAACATAATACGGGCTGATAGTAGGAATTTTCTTTCGTGGGACTATATCCTTGTTTCCGTCTTGAAACTGCATTCTTGTCTGGGAATTTTAAATGTGTTTAACCAAAATAAAAATAAGAATAAAAAAGAAAAATGGACTGTATGGCACTGAGTAGCCTTTACTGAGTAGCCTTTCTGTATAGATTGCCAAAAGGTCCTCTCATAAGAGGAATTTATTTTATGTTGTCAAATGGAGAATACTCTAAATAAATTGAAATCAGAATTCATTGGTTTCTCTCTTCTAATAAGTAGATATTACTTTTTGGGGAGATTAGGATCATGAAGACAGTTCCTCTAGATATTGTGTTTTATAGTCATGGAAGGAAATGAAATTAAGATCATTGAAATCCTGGACAGAACCAGGTACTATACTTGGTGTCTATATGGATGATATGTGATTGCGTTTCCATAATAACCCCAACAGCCAGGACACACGTTTCTTTCTATCTACAATAAAATAAGAGCAGCACATCCCAGAGAAGAAGTGTCTTGTATGTATAGGTCAACAGTGCTGATCAGTATGTCAAACCCTTCACACACATAACTATACTGAATCCTTGAAACCACACATCCTGCGGAGTGCGGTGGAAGTAGGCATGCAAATACTGGGAGATTACTGAATGGAACATTTAAAATTAATGACTTGCTTGGGTATAAATTATTTTTATTGACTTCAATATTGAGCTCTACATTTTTCTCTGCTCCCCTCCCTGCCCAAGGTCCCCATGCTCCCAATTTACTCAGGAGATCTTGTCTTTTTCTACTTCCCATGTAGATCAGATTATGTATGTCTCTCTTAGGGTCTTCATTGTTGTCTAGGTTCTCTGGGATTATGATTTATGGGCTGGTTTTCTGCTCTTTATGTTTAAAAACCACTTATGAGTGAGTACATGTGATAATTATCTTTCTGGGTCTGGGTTACCCCACTCAAAATGATGTTATTAATGAATAAAATAATTTAGTTGATGTCAATGGTGATATTTCTCACGCGTCTCAATTCAAAATTTGACAGCCTATTCCCTCAAGTGGATATCTTTAGCCACCATTAATTCTTGCCTTTATAAATTAACACAGCAAATTTACCCATTTATTCCTTATTGTCCACAATTTATATTAGCATATAAGTTTAATGAAGGAAATGAATTTCATTTGGAATAAAACTTTTGACAATTTGATGTGGAAATTTGATGGTGCTTTCACTTGCAAAAATAAACAAACCAACAATAAACCAAGGTGTTCTTT
This sequence comes from Alexandromys fortis, assembly GCF_014885135.2. Classification (NCBI taxonomy): domain Eukaryota; kingdom Metazoa; phylum Chordata; class Mammalia; order Rodentia; family Cricetidae; genus Alexandromys; species Alexandromys fortis. The sequence goes on along the minus strand of NW_026067967.1, from coordinate 3,928,860 downwards.
CAAACCAGTTCATTACATTAATGATCCCTGGATTGCTTGCTCTGAGAGCTATATGATCTTTGAGGAAAGGTTATGCGTTCCTGTGTCAAAGAACATTTCCTCTATTGATTGTGAGACCTTTCTACAAACATAGATCTAAAAATACACAACAGCTTGGTGCTTCATAAATTACTATATTTTATGTAACTTTTGTCTAGCACATCACTCGAGGTATCAAAGGAAGCCTGGGTTAATTATTCTTCCTCTACACAGAAAGCAAATATTATTAATAACACTGCTTCATGTTTGATATAGCACTATATCCAAGATTCACTTTTGCATATTTTGAATATTTAAAGATTCAAGATCCTTCGGAATGGTTCCATTGTTTGATGTTAGGAGAAAATGATTTACATTCATTTTCTAAGTTCTAAGTCATATCTAGCTAGACCTAGGGTTTCTGCACACACTCAACAGCTCATTCAGAGTATCTCAGCAAGGGGCAGTGGAAACCCCTACTCTAGAGGCTGACACCCCTGTGGCAGTATAAGATCTAAGGTCAAAAAGATAGCTCTTGCGGTGTGGGATTCCCTCTGCATGCTGTGAATAACACTAATTAAGAAAGAACTGCTTTGAACCTATACCAGAGCAAGGCAGAACAGAAGTATGTGGGGAAGGCTGGACTAAATGCTGGAAGGAAGAAGGCAGAGTTGAGAAAGGAGCCATGAAACTGCTGCCAGAGACAGATGTGCTGAAACTTTGCTGGTAAGCCACTACCTCATGGTGGCACACAGATTAATAAAGATGGGCTAAAGTAAGCTGTAAGAGTTAGCCAATAAGAAGATAGAACTAATAAGTCAAGCAGTTATCTAATTAATACAGCTTCTGTGTGATTATTTCAGGGCTAAGCATCCAGGAACCAACTAAAGACCTCCTCCAACACTGTTCCTTAAATAGCCCCTGCCTAAACATTAGGAGATCAGTCACTGAGGCAACCTACAGAATTTCCTGGGTTTCTGGGCTCACGAGTGGATTTGTTCCTCTGCTTGCTTTTGATTGCCCTGCCAACCCACCCATAGCTCCTGATCACTAGCATTTTGGGATTTGATTAGTAGACATTTGGTTCCTTCAGTTTTTATGATCATTCTGATTGTGTTACTTTGTACCCTATGAATGGTTTATAAATCTTCAAATCAGGAAAATATATATTGCATATCTAAAAATACATATATCCGGGCAGTGGTGGCACATGCCTTTAATCCTAGCACTTGGGAGGCAGAGGCAGGCGGATCTCTGTGAGTTCAAGACCAGCCTGGTCTACAAGAGCTAGTTCCAGGACAGGCTCCAAAACCACAAAGAAACCCTGTCGAAAAACCAAATATATATATATATTCTCAGTTCCAATCTAAACCCTTTTCTTCCAGAATATCTATGGACAATTGCTTTAGCTTCTCCCAAAGATCAGTCAGCCTTCTCTTATTTTTCCCACTTCATATTACTGTCTTAAATTCAGATAGTTTCCAATGCTATACCTTTAGAAATTGCATTTTGTAATGTTTGTTTTTATTAGCCATGACCTTACTTTTTTTTGGTCCTTAGATCTTATATGTCTAACACTAGAAATTTCACTTGAGTCTACTCTTCATTTGAGTTCTTTATTCTGACTACCTCCCTTAAATCTTTAAGTTTCATTATAATATACAGTTCACATTGTTTTATCTAGGCAGTATCTTTTTTGCTTTAGCATTTTTCCAGGAACATTTTTCTTCTAATAATTGTTCATATTCTTCTTAATCTTTCATGGCTATAGACTTTTTCTTTTGTTTGTACATTCAGTATTTTCACACTGAGCATTCTGCTGATTTCCTTCTAAAGATGATATCATTTGTGATGTTGAAAGGTATTTTATGGTATGTCAGATTGAGTATATTCATGCTCGTTTTGACAGGTTTAGGAATATCTTTACTCTGTGAATTTAATAAACTCTTCTCTATTATGGCAGATTTAAAAGCTTGTCGTTTGCTCTATAATTCTGTATTTCTTCTTTGCTGTGCTCATTGAATAGCAGTTTATTTATATATTTATATATTATATATTTATTTATATGTAGTGAAGTATTCACCACAAGACAGAAAACCACAAAGCAGAATTATTTTGGTACACTTTTAAAAACAAATTTTTTAAATAGTGCATGGCTCCTCAATTTATATTTGCTTTAACTTATTTTCCTTCTGATCTCTGTCTCCCCAACTTGTCTAGATCACCTTGTTTCACTTGGAGTTACTATTCTTGAACCTCAGTGTAGAGAACATGCTGGATACACAGCCACAGAATTGTACACATTACCCTTGGTCTTTATTTTCTATCAAGGATTGTGAACTTCTGAAAATACAATTTTAATAGTCTAGTTTTCTAATTTTTTTTCTCAAGGTAGTCTGTGTGAGAATATTTGGCCTTCTGACTCGTATGCTTCTTCTTGGGACTCTTTTTTTCCTACTGGGTTGCCTTACTACTTTACACATGATAACATTTTCTTCATCTTTGATTGTTATCTTAGAAGTTTGTTCTTTTCTAATGAGAGACAGAAATAAATCAGATCTGCAGGAGGGGATGTGGGGAGGAACTGGACGGAGTAGAGGGAGGTGAAATTACAATCAGTACATATTGTATGTAAAAAGAATCTATTTTCAATAAAGGAAAAAATAATGAAAAAAGTGGAAGTCTAATCTCAGACTACATATATTCCAAATATATCTAAACTGAAGATGCTGACTCTCACACCCCTGAGGCAGGGAAGGAGCTAACTAAGCAGATATCTGGAGAAAGAGCTCTTTGGGAATAGTGATCTCATGTAACTGAAGGATCTATGGCACTTGAGTGTCTAGAAGTAGAAGGTTCAGGAAAGGAGAAGCAAGAATGGATTTTAAGAAAAGAACAGAAAATTAAAAGAACATAAGAGAAGATCAGGAGCTGAGGTCAAAGATGGTATTGGCTCAGGTTGAATATGGGAGTTTGTGCCATTTTCTAAAATGGGATTTGATTTCCATGTAAATGTAAAGTAAAACAATTCATCCAGTATATTTCATAGATGCTTCCCGCAATGCCATACATTTTACTCTCCTTTGTCCAGTATCAACTCACTGTAGCTGTGGACACTAAAATTTTCTTTTTCAATTGCTTTCTTGTTCATGTTTCATTTACGTTTCACATAATCCTCATAGCTGAACTATATGAATAGCTCTGATAAGCAAGCTTAAATTCAACTAGTATACAACTTTTGTACCTGTAAATCACTGTCTTTTATCTAATATTTGGACCCAAGATTTCTGGAATGAGGGTTCTCTAGAGATAAAACTGGGGAAATATTTCTAACAAAGGCAGTAGCAACTGTAGAGAAACAAGAAAAAAGTAAATGATCATCCATTGAGAGGTCTTGAGGATAGAGTATCATGAGGCACAAATACAAAATTTATGTCAAAAGGCTCAGTCTGGTGCTCAGTTTTAAGAAAGGTTTAGAGTTTAGGGGTATCTTTTGGGGAAGGAAAAAGCCGTAGCTAATAAACAAATTCAATTTGATGCCTTTTAATTAGGTTTCTGAACATGGCCTTGGTCAGCCATACTTTGGGTGAATATACATACGGTTTGTGGTGTCTGCACATGTCTACATAAATATATATGGCTCTCATTAATATATGAGATGCCACGCTCATAGTAGGGGAGAAATTCATAACTGTGTTTGGGCCTTATTGCTTTAATGAGTATTTAAAACAAATATACCAAAGAAACAATGTCACACACCTGTGATTAAATGAGTTTCTATACAGTCATTTAAATTCAATTTAACACATACACAAAAATCCAGTATAAATGGGTGCCTCAATCTATACAAACCTATAAAACAGACTTTAAAAAATTTTTTGAAAGCAAGGAATGGGTAAGATTTGGAACCCACTCCCTGCTGGCTTTGTGATTTTTCTCCTAAGCTCATTAGATGCTCTGTACCTCCTCCAGGGGATGAGGCTCATCTTCAGACAATGTTAAGTCATTCTCTTGAGCAGAGGTGAAAAAGCTATTTCCCCGCTGGAGTTTTCAAAGGCAAACATTTCCTGCAGGAAATCAAACATTTCTAGGGCTTGACAAGGTAGCTAAGAATATTCAGATTAGTAAGGAGCTGCCAGTGAAAGCTGCTGTATACCGCCACACACAGCCTTGCATCCCTCCTGGGGATGACAAAGATATTAGTTTCAAAGGAGGAAAAATATCTTGGCAAAACATCTTGCTGCAAATGCTGGTATTGTCCAAACAAGAATGGACAACCTCAGGTGATGGAGATTGGGCTCCCTAGCTGACTTAAAGATTAGTATATAAATATGTATTATTTATCCCTATTCCAAAAATAAGCATATGGTTAAATAAAGAAAACTGTGAAGTCCTAATTTTAGCTGTTTGTATTTCATAGATTAGCTTTTTTTTTCTTGTGTACATATTCTAAGAAAACTTGCATTTATCAGGTAAATTGATGTGCACCTCACATATATTCTAAACACATAAGCATAGCTCTCATCGCAGTGAGCCATAGTCCTGGTGCTGAGAATCAGTACCCCTTAATAAGCATATCAAAAACTATGGTATGAGCAGTGAAGAAGGCAGTCAGGGAGATGAGAAACAACAATTTCCTGGTGGATTTTCTTCTCTGTATGAAGCTCAAAAATGTTCTTGCTGAGGATGTAGCAACTGTTGTGCCAGATGCTGAGAGAAGGCCAACCATTTAGAACGTAGGAGAGATTTTTCTCCATCAAGGAAGCAAGCTCTAAAGCTCTCAACCTCAGTGTGCAAAAGGTTTTCTAACAGCTGAGCAAGGAAGAGGAAGTCTGTCCTACAAGGATGCTGAAGAGAGGCCAGACCTGGTGATGTCAATTCTTTTCATTCCGTTTTTTAGTTACTACACAGAACACCAAATAAACAACTGTGAAGTGGAAGTCAAGAATCAGACTTCCTGTGCATTCACCAAAACTTCTACCATCATACACTTTTCTTTCATCTAACTGTGTTGTGGGGAGAGGGCCCGCTTGTTTGTCCTGGCCTCCTGGATAGCTTAGCTCCTAAATAGGCATACAGAAACTGTATTAATTAAAACACTGCTTGGTCCATTAGCTCTAGTTTCTTATCGGCTAATTCTTATGTCTTAATTTAAACCATTTCTATTAATCTGTATATCACCACAAGTCATGGCCTACCAGAAAAGTTTCAGCACATCTACCTCCGGCAGCAGATCCATGGCATCTCTCCCTGGCTCTGCTTTCGTTCTTCCAGAATTCAGTTCTGTCTTCTCCACCTACCTAACTTCTGCCCTATCAAGCCCAAAGCATTTTCTTTATTCATTAACCAATGAAAGCCACACACAAACAAAAGGACCTCCTACACCATAACTGTATTCCCATTTAATTCCTAGAGCTGTGATTTTTTTTAAAAGGGTAGGAGTACAGACAGAGCAGGAATAAAAATTTTCACATTCCCATAGATGGGAGATCATTAGAATCGCTAGAAAACTTTCAGTTGGAGAAATTGCTCAGAGGTTAAAGGCACTGGCACTACTGAGGAGGATCTGAGTTCAGTTCCCAGGACATGAGTCAGGTACCTCACTACATCATATAACTTCTCCTCCAAATCAGTCTAAAGCTTCTGACTTCTTTGGGCACATCACTCAGGTGCACACATCCATAAGGACTACACATAACTGAAAATAAAATAAATCCTGAAAAATTTAAAACAGAAATCCATGAGACAAATTAAAAGTATTGTGGTAGTTTGAATGTAATTGACCACCATAAGCTCAAAGGTGTGACAGTGCAAGGAGGTGTGGTCTTGTTGAAGTAGGTTTGACCTTGCTGGAGAGAGTGCATCAGTATGGGGGCAGGCTTGGAGATCTCCCAGGCTCACCCTACAACTAGTTCAGGTCAGGTTCTATTGCCTGCAGGTTAATATGTGGTCCTCTCAGTTCCTTCTCCAGCACTGTGTGCGCCAGCATGCCACAATGTAGCACCATGGTGATAATAAATTAAACTTCTAAAAATATAAGGCACTCCAATTAAATGTCTTTCCTTTATAAGAGGTGTTATGGTCATGGTGTCTCTTCACAGTAACAAAAAACCCTATATGACAGAAGTTGGTACCAAGAACAGGGGCTTGCTTTGATAGATGTGAGTATGATTTTGTTTGAAGGAATATGGACGTGTGACTGTGGAATATAAAAAGCAATTAAAGTCAGGCAGTGGTGGTGCACACATTTAATCCTAGCACTCAAGAGAAGAGGTAGGCAGACATCTATGAGTTCAAGGCCAGCCTGGTCTAGTTCTAGGATAGGCTCCAAAGCTATACAGAGAAAACCTGTCTCAAAAAAAAATAAATAAATAAATAAATAAAAGAGGAAAAGAAAAGCACTTGAAAGCTTTAAGTACTAGATGATGGGTCAAACTAGTAGAAACATGGAACACAGTGATACTGAGTGTGATTTGATGAACTGTGGGGCCTAAATCAAGAGGTGTCAGAGGAAAAGAATATTAATATGTAGCCTAGAGATTGTTTTGTGATGTTTTGGTAAAAAATGTAGCTGTTTCTTGCCTCTGTCTGAAGTATTTATCTGAGACTAAAATGAAAAGATTTCGATTAATTCCATTGACAGAGGAAATCTCTGTCCTGTGGTTACTAGTGCACATGCCTATAAAGATTTATAATGAAAAGGAGTAAGATGAGAAAGTAAAAATACAAAATGTACAATTTGAGGAGAAAAAGAACACTGGGAAGTAGAATGGGACTAAATCCTGTGTTCAAAGAGACAAACAGGTTAAGAAATGGAATAAGAATGGTGACCTCATGGCAAGATCATACCTACCTAAGGTTCCAAGATGTTGGAGACATCAGAACCACGGGACACCTGCTGAGAAGGGTGGCACACGTGGAGCAGAATGAGCCCAAGAGAAAGAAGCAGGTGGCAATCAACAAGGTGAAAGAAGTTGGAGATTTGAAATGCTCTTTGGCATCAAATTTGAAGATGCAGAGACTTATGCTCAATCTTCACCTAGTTCAGTCCGTTTCCTATTGCCTTCAGGCCAAGATTTAGAACTCTCAGCTCCTTCTTTTGCACCATGTCTGCCTGCATACCACCATGTTGCACCATGATGAAAATGGACTAAAACTCTGAGAATGTAAGCCACCCCAATTAAGTGTTTTTTTTCTTATAGGAGTTTCCGTGGTTGTCATATCTCTTCACAGCCAATAGTGTGTTTATTATGTTCATTTTAATATTCATATATAGTATATTCACATATATTCATAGTATCCCATACAATGTCCATTATAAGCCACTTGAATACTCATTCATATGACTCACTTCTAATTACTCTACTTCTTGTATTTATTAATGCAAATTTTGTGTGGGCTTTGGTAGAGGATAAAAAATGTGTACAATGGCAGCTTCTCTAAACAAAATAATGCTTTGGAAAAAGTCCTCAACACCTTGGAAACTGGAATTCCAATGTGACAATTTGAATATCAGCTTTACTTTTTAAATTGGAGATAATCGATTGATACTCAATTATTAACTGACCTTGAAACTGTGTTGACCTTCTCTATGCCTCAGTCTTTTCAAATTAGACATAGTAAAATTACCATTTCACTAATACGGTGCATAACCTGGACGGAGAGAGCAGCCTCATGCATACAGCCTCGTTCTGATGCTCCAACAATTCTTTTTCTGCTTTTTCAAGGCAGGGTTTCTCTGTAGTTTTGAAACCTGTTCTGGAACTAGCTCTTGTAGAAACTCAGTGATTCCACCTGCCTCTGCCTCTCAAGTGCTAGGATTAAAGGCATGTGGTACCACTGCCCTGCTCATTCAGTTTTCTTTAAGACAAACCTGAAAATGCTGTAGGAAGTCTTCCAGCCAGTGGTTACCCACCCACTGAGGCGTGGCCTCTTATACTACTTATGCCAATGTAGAGTATGTGTCCGGCCTCTTTTCCAACTACAGGATTCAGTTTCTGATCTCCTTTTTCAGGAAAGGATTCTGATTTGTGAGCCTGTCCCTAAATAAATAACTGTCTATTTCTCAATTCTGAGCTAGTGTGGGATTTCTTTTCAGCGTCCTTCCACATGCAAAGAACTATCCATGCAAATAATTCTCCGTGTGAAATGTTTTGCTGAGTGCCATCTTCTTCTTACAGACAACAATACCAACTATGTAAACTGGGCGTAATGTTAACAGCTCCGGGCTTCTCAATCTGGGAGGGTGACAATAATATATTTTATTTCTTGATGCTTGCTACACACAAAAATTCTGAAGACAAAGCTTTCTACAAAAACCGCCCACTGAATTAGAGAGTATGTGTACATGGACAGAGATGATAAATATGTACGCACACATAATGTAGTTAAACAATTCTGTCAAACTGAGTGTGTCTGTGCATTTAGTTTCAGGTTCCCAGCTATAATAAAACTGTCCTGTGTTAACTCCTTACATCTATAACCCATCCAGTTTTTAGAAGATATGCTGAAGACCTTTGTCAGTGGGGGCTGCAGGGGGTTGGTTCAGGTCCCAAAGAGGATGTGTGGAATCTTCAGGGGGAGAAAAGAATGCTCTGGACAGAATCTGAAGGTGAACCAAGACAGCTGCCAGGAGTGTTTAATTAAAAAAGACTACAGCTTTTATACTCTATAGTTGCATATAGGATAAAATGGGAGAAAAGAGGCATTGGGGTGGGGTTTGTTTTGAGATAGCATTGACTTTGACAATAGGCACCAGTCATATGTTAATGAAAGGGTCACAAGTTCTTCTTGCTAGAGATGAGACTGACCTCTTTATCAAGCAGAAACTTTCCTCCAGCCCTCCCAGTCCTCCTGTGGAGACCCTTATCCAAATGCTTGTCCTTGAGAAAGGGACTTCTGGGAAGCAGACACTATATTTCATTTTCATAGTCTTACTATGTGAGCCTATTACCCTCATTGCTCCTAAAACGGAAGGTCTGCAAGCCTTACTCTTTTCCTTGATACCATACCATTTTAATTTCTCTGCATTCATTAACAGAACTCTTGTCCTTAATGGCCTCAGGCTCTGGATCTGAATTTTAGGCATTTCATCCTTGGGATCAGATATGTCTAGTAAATCTCTAACTTTCCTGGTCTTGGTATAAATAGAAAGGTACATTGGAATTCCAGGTTCCAAGTTGTTGAGAATTTTTTCCAAAGTATTGTTTTGCTTACAGAGGCTGCCGTTGTACACATTTTTATCCTTTACCAAACATCACACAAAATTTCCCAAAGGGAAAGGCATTGATTTTGAACATCATTAAAAATGAAAGGAGCAAGGTGCTGGAGAAGCATGGTCTGCAATGCTGCAATGCTGGAACTTTGTCAAGCAGCAGCGGCCACCATCTGGGCCATGCCAATCATGTGAGATTTGTCACCTGAGCAAATACTTTAGCATATGTCACCCTTGAAAGTTACTTTAATTCCTGTTTGTCATTTAATATGTGTCAAAAGTATGCCAAGACCATGCATCTTGAGAATAAACATAATACATTCTATGATTAGAATGATTTCTAGCCCATACTGAATGCCCATAGATCATTCATGTAGTTGTTACCATATTTATTTATTAGATCTTCACTTTGAACTATACCTACTAGAATTTTAAAGTAGCTGCATTTTAAAGTGACTTCAATTTGTGGTTAAATAGAAACTTTCTGTTATTGGTCAAGATGGAATAATTGGCAAGACCTTTTAGAAAAAGTAAATACTGAAGCCTCATGTTGTCTGTTATCCTGTCCATTATTCTTTCTGCTTTCTTCCCATGTGTCCTGGTCTACAGTGGCAATATTTACTTAAGGTATCCTTCCTTTCTTCTACCAGTTGATACTACATTTCCTTTGTACACTCTGCAATGGTAAAAATAAAACAGTGCCATTTCCCAAGGGGTGGCAGCAAGCAGCAGGCAAGAGGGGCAGTGGGCCCCAGACAGGGAGCTCTGCAGTGCGTGAGAGATTGGTGGTCAGCCAGTCGCATGAGGAGCCATGACAGGTGAGAGACAGAGACAGGTATGCCATGCAGAGTGATGTTGGATATTTATTTAGTGGGTTATGGAATGGAAGGAGAAATGGGGAAGGAAAGAAGGGGAAGAGCAGAAAGAGGCTTGCTCTTCCTTTCTATCTGTCACTGGAAAATCTAGCTTCTCCTCTCCTCTCACCCTCTCTTCTCTCTCTCTATTTCTCTCTCTCTCTTTCCCTCTCTCTGTGTTTGTCTCTCTCTTTCCCTCTCTATCTCTCTCGGTTTCTCTCTCTCTCTTTCTCTCTCTGCCTCTCTCATGCCTATCTGCCTCTGTCTCCTCTGTCTCTCAGCTGCTGGACAACTCTCTGCCTGGACCTGTTGCCTCTTGGGGACCACTGCCTGCTGGCCTTTGGGGAATGGTGCCATCTTATTTTTACCATTACATTGGTGCCCACTGCCACCCTTTGGGGAACTGCACAGCGCTGTTTTATTTTTAACATTGCACGCTCCATCCCTGTACTGTTAAATACAGTGAAAACTGCTTCTGAAGCAACTTATTTATGTACATCTCATTTTAGTGGAATTGAAGAGATCAGAGCCCGGGCTGTGACATGAAACAGAAAAAACAATCAGTCCCATTTCTGTCATTCAAAAGCACATAGGACACGTTCAGTCCACTAACATCCCAAGTCCGTGTCTCTTCCACAGAGGAAATACATGTGCTTCTTGATGAAGTCAAGATAAAATAGCAAAGTGTTTATCCTTAAAGATAAAAGAGAATAAGAACTTATGTTCATTAACTTTGACTATCTGGTGGCATTTTAACTATGTACATCATTTTGACTTTGGCAACATTCCCCACCTTGGATTTTAGTAATATAAGAGGTATCAATATATTGTCTATTTCTAATATTATTTGACACAAGTGCCACTCAGTATACAGCTTTTAGGTGAAGGCAAAATTTAATGATTTCCCCAACAGCAGAAATATTATAGTTCGTCTTGTTTAACAAAAGCAAACATAGGGACTCTTCATTATATTTAGCCAACAAAACGTGTAAAATACAGCTGAGTTTGAACTACATAATTGAGACAGTAGTTTAATAAAACATATACTATAAAATATTTGGAGCTTGTATACATTGCAAGTGAATTTCTTGAAGTCAAATACAAATATGCTGTGAACCATGAGTTTTCTCTGACAACCTTTCTTGGGAGCCTCATTTCAATCTATACATCTTTCTGTTCCAATGCCAAGGTTACAAATGGGGAATCAATTCAATCTATGTGACACCTGGCCAAGGTCATAATAAGCACCAATTAGGTTTAATAACTAAATTGTTCATCTGTTTGAGATAGCCATATTAAAATTCATTTTATACTGTCTACTATTATTAAATTAATAGTTATTGCTCAGATAAAAGAAACATAAATTAGTATTTCTTTTGTTTGAATTCAAGTATCAATAAAGTATTGTGTAAACCCTTCTTCAACAACAAATTTAAGTCATAATGCTGTGGTGACTCAGTCCTCGATTTTCCTCTGTTTATAGTTTTGTTTGAAAGAATAGTCTATGGGCTAGTTATGGTCACTGTAAGTAATTTCATTTGAGAAGTTAATTAGCTGGTGGAGTTAAGACTCACATCCATGACCCCACAGATACACCAGATCATATTAGTTAGTTATTGGACAATTTTTATCTATAAATCCCAGCACAGGTGATTCTTACTTATAGTATATAGGTTCTATAATACAGGTGTATTATTGAGTTATCTATTTGTTAGCAAGTGAAGATTATGCTCAGAGTTGGAAGTCAATAGACAGAGTAAGCCTTGTTAAATAAGAGCTCAACCTCTGTCAACAAAAGCCAGATTCATGGAGTTCTTAATTTTGATAAGTCACATATCTCTCAAGATTTCATTGAATTGTCCAAAAAAATATAGGGGTGGGAACAAATGAGCAGCCTCCTCCAACAATGATGCATCCAAGATCAATGCTCGCCAATATGGACCTTGATTCCTAGAAGCTGACCTTGTCATCCAATAGGAAGAAAGCTTCTGGATGGATTTGTAAACCGACACCTGGATTGTTGTAGAGAGGAAGGGTCATCACTACTAGAAATGTATTTTAATAAATCAGCATTTGAGTCTGGAATCATAGAACTAGAACTGATGATGCATGCAACTGTGTTTGAACATTTTCTATTGGAGAAAGTTCTGCTGCATTGTTTGCCCAAACTGGCCAGCTGGCCTCTTCAATGATATCTGCTTCATAGGAGAGATTTTCAATTTAGTACTCTAATGTGTGCTATACAACCTTCATCATTACCCAAGGCACTTTGGAAGGAAATTGTTCTAACCAAAGCACTTAACCTAAAATTTCATCTCTGTCATATCATAAAAGACAGAATACCTTATGATTCTTGCCCATAACTAATCTTTGCATATTTGAAAACAATCTTATCCCCAACTACTCTGTTCCTAACTAAAAAATGTGGAAATAATATGGAAAAGAGTTGCCATTGACCTAGGCTTCCATACATGTACATACACTAAAATGAATGATACACACAGTTGCACTTAGATGTACAGCTTTAAATCCTTATTCAAATGTATATATACCACATAGTATTGTAAATAAATTGAATGGTGATAATTATAAATATTGGTCATAACTAGTAATTTGAATATATGAAGGGAAAATTCACTTAAAATCTTCTACTTAATGTTGGAACTAAAGTTTCGTGAAAAGTAGTGTCCCTTCTGACCAAGATAGCCAAGCTCTGAGGTTGAAGCTCTGTTCTACAACTTTCCACATGTGACACTAGGGTCAGGTTTGTTGACCAATCCCCATCTTAATTTTATCAATAAAAGAGAAGAGATTGTAGATTATACTTTGTAAGTCAATGACATATTTTATAAAGATGGTCAAAACTATTTTTATTCTGATATATTTTCTACATACTTAATTATTCTGTTATCACATGGTATAGACTCTGCACCTTCCTGCTAACTGAGAATAAATAGGATAAGGTCCTAAACACTAACGGAATATCAGTCTTGGTTAATACTCCCCTCCCCCATACACAACACATTGTATTTCACATGGAGCTATGCCTTTTGGACTAGGTATTCTCATATAACAAGTCTGCATACCCTGAAACTGCCATGAGAAAGATCCTACACAATAATTGAGAGAGTTATCTGGAGAGCTGCAGTGGTCCACACTCCCTGACAATCCAGCCTTCACAGCTCACACAGGCAGAGCTCCTATCAATCATTGCACCATTAACTATCATCCATTCATCCTTAATCATCTCATAATCATACCCTGAATGCCAGAGTCCTAAGTGTGATTATGCAAAGATGCAGTAGAATTGACTCAGGATGAGCAAATCATGTGTTGATAAAGCATTTTATAAACAGAAATTAACTCCAATTGTAACAAGAGCATCTGAAGATTTGGTACACGGCTATGTCGCAGGTTCCTCTGCTAGATGGTCTGATTTAGTGAAGGTGTGGAAAGCTGAACTTGCATTTATACCGTGCTCCTGGATGCAGCTAAGATCTGGTCCCGGAAGCACACTTGCAAAACTCAGTACATAGCAACTCTCAATTCACTAATTTTATTCTATTGCTATTTATAGTACCCACGGCTTGCATTTTATAAAACATAATTAAACACTGACAATTCATTGAGTACAAAGGATACTTAGTTTTCCATCCATTTCACAGTCCGATTTCTCTTCTTTATCAAGTGTTGTTTATAATGGGTTTCAGACAAATAAACTTAACAAACACTTATGAGAAGCTTTGTAAACAACTCTTTCTTTCATTTATGGGTATGGAATGTCTTAAAAGAGACTAAATTTGATAGCAAAATTGAGAAATGAAGATTGAAGTTCATGTTTATTACTTCGAAACTTCTACTATATATAAGACAAAAATTAACACTGTCCTTTTCTAATGCTAGCCCATGGACCTACAGAAAGGAGAATGATTTCTATCTCTATTGTGTTTTCAATTCCTTTAAAATGGATGAGAGAAATAGTTGAAAGTAAAGTATTAATGGAGTACAAAAATAAGAATGGTCCTTAGATTCTTGTTGTGATCTCAGCTTATGGTTACTCTTTAGTTTGATAAAATTACTCAAAGAACTCTGCTCATGTACTCTTAAGATAATTAATATATCTTGTTCTTTCCCATGCAATCATTTGTAAGTCATACTAAAAATTAGAACTTTGATTTGTATACTATGCAATTTGCATGTAATGTGTGTTGGGAACCTTTGGCATTAAGAATGACGTAAGCATTCTTAAGTGCTTACGGGAAGGTAAAAGTGTAGGACATGCTCTCCTTGTCTTCATGAGAAACGCCACCCCCCTTTTTCAGGAAGACTGTATTTATGAGTGGAATGAGATTTGCCTTTCTTAACCAAATTTGGATCCTGTAAAATACTATTCTTAGTGTTCTCTGGTACTGTATTGATTTTGGCGAGAAGTGGAAAACTTACTGAGAGACTAGGGACTCGCTCCTCTGGTAAAGCTAATGTTCCATCTCTGGTGAGCCTCGATTATTTCCACACACCCATATTCCCCTTTAGATTTGGCAACTATGCTAGCATACTTCATCTTCTTTCATCTTATCACATATTTTCATTTGCATTTTCTTTCCTGGAAAATGTCCACCGTTTGTGTTTGCATAAAGTCTGCTTCATAGTTGCTATGACATCTGAAAGGATTTCTATAATTAATTATTCACAGTGCATTGTTATTATGTTATTTCAACATTTGCATAGGGAAATAGGCTGCAAGATGAATGGTACAGTTTGTGTGAACCTCAGCTTTGCATTACCCCCCAAACCTAAGCCGAGTGCCTGCTGCTTGACAGATATTAAATGTTTGTGAACAGAACAAAAGAAGGAAAATACACATGTTCCAAACAATTATGATAAAACAAAACTAGAATTGAAATAATTCTTAGCCCTGTAGACTAACAAAAGAGAACAGAGGCAGTGATTAAGCCAGTAATTAATTTTCAGCTCAGGATTACTTCAAGCGAGATGTAGAACTCTTGGTTTTGATGAACTCGTGTCAGATTGAGCTCCTCAAAGCTGGTCCACGCTCTTGTGGCAACAAGTGTACTGGGTACTCAAATATTCAAATACCCGCTGACCTTATTTATGAGACGCCTGACACTAAGTAGTCTCCAAGACATGCTTTTCAACTACATAGTATGCACTTGTATCTCATTAACAGTTGTAACAACCCTGTAAGATGTGAATTTATACCTGCTTTAATAAATAATTAAATCCCCAACGAGTTAAATTAGTTATCTAAAGTCAATCATTAAGAGGACAAGTTAGCATGCAAACCTGGGCATGCATCAAGACTAGCGGTCTTCTCCATCTTATAGAATATTGTGGTACTAACAGAAAGGAAAGAGACATAGCTTCCCGATGGTATACAATACAGTTTTTCAGGTACATTACATCCATACACTTACATTTACATTGTGGGGATCTAATGATATGTATAAACATAATACAAAGTGGGAGACAGCTCAGTATTAATAGTGATTGCTGCTCTTGAAGAGGACCTGTGTTAAGTTCCCAGAACCTATGTCTGGTGATTCAGGATTGCCTGTAACTCCAGCTCAAAGAGATTCTGCACCTTTTTCTGGCATTCATTTAAACTGTACTCCCATGTATGCACAGACGTGCACACACACACACACACTACATTCATAATTCAAAATTTATGCATCACACAATATATAGTCTCTACACATGAGCTTATTAGAATCAGCTAAAGATAAAAAATCTACAACTGTGTATATGTGTTTTAAAAAATAAGGCACCCAGAGCTCTGCATATTTACTAATGAAAACCTTTCCTGTCAGGTCTCTCATCCTGATAGGTTATAGTAACCAGGGTCTTTTTTTTATATTACATTTTTTTATTTTATTTATTTTTTTTATTGAGAATAAGAAAAAAAAGTTTCCGCCTCCTCCCAGCCTTCCATTT
>NW_026067967.1:3902874-3912781 GCF_014885135.2 Alexandromys fortis | reverse complement strand
CCCCCACTCCTCTCCCCCTCCCTCTCCAATCCGAAGAGCAGTCATGGTTCCCTGCCCTGTGGAAAGTCCAAGGTCCTCCCCCCTCAGTCCATGTCTAGAAGGTGAACATCCAACCTGGCTAGGCTCCCACCAAGCCTGAACATGAAGAAACCAGGGTCTTAAGGAAGACCCGGACTCGCTGAGCTGTGGTAGCAGAAGTGAGGGGCCAGAGGCAATTTTCTCACTATATGGTAGGAGCAGAATTAATGGGCACAAGGGGCATCATGTTGTGTCTGTGAAATGAGCTGAACATTCCATCAGCTATGCACACAATGTATCAAGAGACAGAAGATTTTCTGCAGAGTCTAGAGCAGTTAGAAAGCCCTGTGTTTCAGAAAGAGCAATTTTAATTTAATTAACACACAAAACTGTGATTGTTGGCTCTCTTCATTCCTCAGTCATCATGTTTTCACTTTGTGGTGGTGGACATGACAAAGTCAACCTCCAAGTAATGGGCACTCAAGCTATAGCACAGGAAGGACTTGCCTCAGGGTCATCTACAAGAGGGCTTCGTTTCCTCAATAAACAGTAGATTTTTATCCGAAACCTAGGACTTGTATGCAAATCATACTTCAATGCGCTAAGTCTGTGCTCAGATTATGATCATTCTTCACTTGCTCAGTCAACTTGTATGGACAACATACGTCCTCTGAGCCTAAGGCTCTTTATCTGCAAAACATTATAATAAGTAACCAGAAAAGTTAAGATCAAAGTCTCGGTACATAGTAATTATTCTGACCTTCCATTTCCCTTTCCTTCACATCCAATTCTTCTTCTTAAATCATCTGCATTATTTCCAGTCCTCTGAAAAAGAGTCTCATCTCCTCACCTTTCCTTTCTCCGCGTTACAGTTTCCAGTTTTGTTCTGCATGATGAATCACAGAATATTTCAGTACTAGTGCTATAACAAATACCCATGAGTGTTATTCCATTATAAATCAGGGACAATGCAGGCCTGTCTTCTTTATGGAAATGACACCAGTCTGCAAAGCATTGCTTTCTACAACACCAACACAAGAGAAGACAGGTAGGTAAGTGTGGGTCTTTGTCCATTTCAAAACATAAAGATGCCCTCCATTTATGATGATGTGTGCACTATTTATTTCACTGAAAGCGATTGGTTGCACGGAGAATGGATGAGGTGTCTGTTTTGTATAACATTATCAATTTACACAGTTATCTTTTTCAGTGGTGATAACTCATGGATGATTTCCACTCAGTTTGAAGCAACTACCATGTCACTGAAGCCATTATTTAGAACCATGTTCTAGTCTTCACTTTTTCATTATTAGAAGCATGAAAACTAAATATTGGTTGGATTTGAGGATAACAAGTATTTTCATTAGGGTCTGTGTAAAGACAAGAGCTACTTTGTAGTAGTGGTGGGATATAACCCTTGCTCTAGGAAGAAACTTTATGCCTACAGTCAGTATTGTTTTCTAGTCATCTAGAATGACTGTTTAGGTCTCTATCTGAATGTTTGTAGCTTAAGAAACAGCTGAATAAAGAAACACTACTTAATTTTAGTATTTTTGTATATATATTTGCCATTCTCCCCCTCACTGTGACCTCATACTTTGTCTGTAGTAACCCATTTGGCAGTAACTCTATACAAGAGCATTTAAGGAGGTCATTTTGGACATAATTTTCCCCTTCTGCCTATCTGCACTCTAGAATCTATCTTATCTTGAAAGATTTCTCATAGTCTTTCTCACAGGAAGCACTGCTGTGCTAGGTACCATGTTTTGCACTTTTCTGATATTATTTCACTTACTATGAATCACAGTGCTCACAGCTAGATAGATGTCTTTTCCTTGTTTAACAAAAGTAGAAAATATGGCCCTGTAAACTATCACACCCAAGGAAGGAATCAAAAGGATCTACAAACATGTTTAAGGTAGAATGAACGTTTTAGACAGAGTGGAAGACAAGTGATGTTTCCTTCCTCCACAGGAAAGGAAGAGAAATATTGTTCAAATGAATTCTGCTGAAAGAAAAATATAAATAAATAATATGGTGTATTTCATGAGTATACATTTACTTTAAATGTCTGAACAGTCTAATAATAATCATCATTTGATTTTTACATTTATATTTTGCTATTTTTACATATCATTGAGAAAACATTCCATGTTCTTAGTATGAGTAATCATAGTAAAGTTAATAATGAAAGTCACCTAAGAAAGAAGGTATTTAGCATTAAACTTACATAGTTGTCCCAGAATGGGAAATATTTGAAATATATTGATTTTCTTATGATAGAGTTGCCGATCTGTTTGGTGAGTCAACTGGTTTGCCATAAAGGGCATTGGGTCTTTCCCAATGCACAGTTTTGGCAAGACAGACACAATACCTAATAATATTGTAGTCTTTTTGTACTTACTCTCTTAAGACCGGATTCCCATGGAGTGAAATATGGAATGGAATTTAGTATGCAGTGTCTTTATTTGATTGAGAATTTGGGGGCCATACATGTGGAAGAGAAGCAGGATTTGACAGGAAAATCCCACTACACTGAGGCTGGATGTAACCTATAACTCCCCAATGGAGGGATTCAGAAATGATCTTCTAAACCCTCTATGGTAGTGTGGAGTGACATGGCTTTTATATATAAGGTAGGTCATTTACTGTGAGACATTCCAAAGAAAGGCTTGACTTTGTGAATGGCAGGCCTATGAAACTCAGGCAATGCCAAGGAAAGTTGAGAGCTGAAGGCCATACCCATGCAGAATGTATAAGCTGAGACAATATGTCTTTCACTAAAAATTTGTCTGGGTGATGGGGCTTGACAGTATCTGCCAAAGCCCAAATGACACAATCCTTCTTCTTGGGTGTCCTTGCAAAAGTAGAAATATTTCACAGTGAGAAGAAGATTCTCCCTTCCAGTTAGCTAGCATAGTGATTATCTGGTTATTTATTGCTTGATTTATTTATATATACTGTAGCTAATGTATAGTATTCACTGAGGAAAAAAAACAGCACAGATAAGGTGACTCAAACAACAGAAATTTGGAAATTTGTTGGCAACCAGAAATAGAATTTGTACCATAACAGAAATCACTCCAGCTAAGAACTGAATCTGAATTGTTGTACAGACTATGGCACTTTCTTCATTTCTTAATTTTTTCTGGTATAATAGGCTTGGAGATTGTTCTTTGACAGAGGAAGGGTAACACAAGGCTAATTTTGAATGGCCCCATTTATTTACTTTAATGTATATATTTTTTTAGAAATTTCTCCATTAATATATATCTGGGGCATACAATCTTAATTTCAAATACTTAATCTCCTGTAATGGTGCATTTAGCCTTTAAAATGTTCTGTTCTCAATATTATGCTTGTTGTACATGCATACATATGTCGAGCTAAGATGTATACAATTCTTTTCTCTAGAATTAGTCAAGAATAGCAATCTATACCTATTTAGGAACAAATTCTTTCATTTGTTTATAATAGATAATCATTCAACATAATTCATTACAAAGTATCTGCTTATAATCAGTACCTACTCTTTAACCTGCAATTCCATTTTTATATTTTACCCACCAAAAAAATGATATACTCAGAGACACCCATGTACACAAAGATGAGTCCAGAGCAAACTCATGTAAGATTTACGTCACAGATTATTCGTAAAACTCCAAAACTAGAAACAACCCAATGTATTGATATTAATAAGTTTTACATAAAATAATGTATAAACCATCTGATGCCTCCTCTTTCTCATCTCCCCTTTCCTTCTTGCCTCTAATTTATTCCTCCAATTATGCAATTGTTAATCTCCAAACCTTTACTCCTGGTTTAAGGATTTGATGTTAATAGTTTCTAAACGGAGCTGGTGCAGACACTCACAGCCAGACTTTATGTGGAGGGAGGAGGAGGAGCAGAGGAGACTGGAGAAAGGGGAAACTGTAGTTGGGATATATTGTTCGAGAGAAGAATCAATTTTCACTAAAAATGTTTTAAAATAATAATAAAAAAATGAGGGTTCTATCTCAACTCCTCCTGGTTGTTATGCATCTGTTAACATGGGCATTTGAGAAGTGGAAGCAGCCAGGCTGGGCTCCATAGATAAACACTGTCTTAATTCTGTCCCAAACTGTAACACTACAAATTGAACATACTTGTTAGTATCCTCAAAAATAATTTTAAGAGATAAAAAATTTACAAATTCACTAAATACAATAACCCACAAGGAACTCACTTCGATTTATCTACTTACTAGCCAGGAGATCTGTGCCAAAAATTCTTTATGAATTGTCTGACTTGGCTTACAAACTTTATCTATTAAGCATGATTTTTGAAATTAGGGTAAGCCTTGAGAGTATGCACACATAAATGACATAGAAGGCAGTGTGGACAAGTTCCCAAAACTTTGGCTGGAGCCAAAAGCACACTTCTTAGACAAAGCACACTTCTTAGAGGCCTTGAGAGAAGAATAGTGAGGTGTCCCACCTTGAGTGATGGCAGAAAGTGACTCCCCCCCATAAAAAGGCCAGAAGAGAAGCTGCCATTCAGGACATTACTGCCGTTACATGGGTCATGTGAGCGTCAAGTTAATTCTATTGTCTAAGACACTCGGGGACCTAATTTAAAACCGAGGTTCTTCTAAGTCTAGGATACTTTCACACACTTATCTCAGCTTTTATTTGTTCTTAAAATAGGTAAGATCAGACCACGGCAATTTTTTTAAAATGTGCTAGTTCTACCTTTATGCTCTCTATAATACCTAGACTGTCAACAAAGCATTTCTTCTATGATGAAATCAAGTAGTGTATTCATTACTTTTCTGCCTGTTTTGAATGCAAAGACAAGGATGAGAAGACACTGGGGTCTGGGATAAGACATCCTGAATACTTCCATTTGACAACGCAGTTAGGTAGAAAAGCTAAGGTACCTGAAGTTGAAATGTATTCTTTCAAACATGAACAACTTGCAAAGAAGTGTGATTTTCCTTCCTTAAGTTCCAAGGGATGATTCGTTTATAGTTTATGTAAACAAAGTCCTACTGTATATGATAAACTTCCAAGGTCATTATCTCCTATAAAATATACTTGTGTTTTAATTTTTAAAAAAAAAATAAATCTAATGAGCGACCAAGGATTTAACACAGGTCACTCGAGTTGGACATCACTGACACACAAGTTGAACAGGGGAAGCTCAAATGTCTTTTTAAGATTCATTACTTTGACCTGTAGGAATTTCTTTTCACCTCAATTTTACAATTCAGCATTTTGAAATTCTCCAGTTATAACAAGCTGTAAGCTACTCTTCGGTAAGGAATGGTGATGAATTTAAGCAAAGAATGAATGACATCTGTGGTAATGAAGAACAATTGTCGGTCAGCGTCCAGAGGCAACTCCTTCAGAGATTCTAGTCTCTGTCAAAGGTCTTGCGATAAGATGAAGTATTCAAAATTTTCAACAAATTTACTTCCAAAGGTATTTGACCAGTCATTTATCTATGTGGTGTTAAAAAAGGTAATACTCAATTCTGTCAAAAAAAAAAAAAACCTTTAACTGCATAGAAAAAAAGTATAAAAATGTGTATATTTAACTCTGTTGAAAAAGAAAGAAATGAAGGATAATATAAAAATTTCTTTCTTGCCTATAGTACAATCTGCAAATAATTTTCCAGGCACCAGCATCTACATGTAAATGGAACTGTGATGACTAATCTTAGTGATCAGTTTAATTGGGATTATGATCACCATCGAAACATCCCTCGTGTGTCTATGGGGCATGAACAGGAGGATTAACTGAAAAGGTCCACCCAAAATTAGGTGGCACAACCCTATGTGCTCATTCTCAGTCTGGTAAAACGAGAAAGCAAGCAGAACACCAGCATCCTTCCCCTTTTCTCTTACATATTATCAACACAATGCGACCGGCCGCCTTGGATTCTTTCCACTCTGCCTTTCTCTTCTCTCCATGCCGTACCATTTTCCCTCGGGATTTATGCAAACATAATCCCTTCTTCCCTCCAGTTGCTTCTTGTCGGATATTTGGTCATAGCATCAACAAAATTAACTAATGCCAAAACAGAAAAAAAATATTTTCTAAAGAATGACAAGGCAAATGACCCACAAAATACAATTTATAATAGTCAGACTTACCATTTACCGTATTTATGTTATTTATATGTCAGAATAATGATTGGTGCTGGGGATTTTTCAGCAAATTAAAAGGAAAATGCCCACCCTGCATAAGGAATGCAAATTAATTACAAGAGAGAAGAAATGAGTAGAATTAAATGTGACAAATAATATTTTTATCTTATTTTACTTATTTGTTGATCACGCATGTACCTCCTGGAGCATGTATGGACAGCACAGAATGGCTTGTGTGAGTTAATTACTTCCTCCTACCATGTGGGTTGTGGGATTTAACTCGGGGGATTGAAATGAAGGCCGAACTTTGAGGCACATGCCTTCCCCTGAGCCTCCAGCCCTTCCAGAGCATTTTTTATAATGAAGGAAAGGGATAAGTCTAAGAAAATAATAATTGATAGAAAATAGACTAAACTAAGGAGAGATATATGTGACACTTTGGGACAAGAAAATCCCAGGGAAAGAAAAGGGGAAGATACAAACAGTGAAAGGGCAAAGAAGAACTTCATGGTTTCTCAAGAACAAGAACTTTATTTCTGGGTACAAGTAAAAGGAAACCTTGTATACTGATAGTACATATGTATGTTAATTAGCCCTTTATGGAAAACAGTATGCAAATTACTCAAAATGAAAAGAAAACAAAAACAAAAAGGGCCAAAATAGAATTATCATAT
Source organism: Alexandromys fortis (assembly GCF_014885135.2). Taxonomy (NCBI): domain Eukaryota; kingdom Metazoa; phylum Chordata; class Mammalia; order Rodentia; family Cricetidae; genus Alexandromys; species Alexandromys fortis. Next base: position 3,905,959 of record NW_026067967.1, on the reverse strand, counting down.
GACCAACACCTCTACTTTTGGAAATACATGCAGGAAGGTAAAATTACTTATTCTTTACTTTGTGTGTAGAAAGGTAAATTATAATGTTTCAAGGAGGGATAAAATATTGCTTATATTTTAGTGAGTAATTTTGAGGTTCAAGTAAGTCAGCATATATTGCAATATTTTATCAAGAAGAAATTCATATAAATGTTTATGGTGACATTAAAATGAATATGAACAGTGAACATTAAGACAAAGCCCACAGCTGGCAGGAGGCAGTGTGGTGCTTATGTCTCTGAAGCTGCAGTAGACCAGATGGCGCACATTCCTCAAGTGGGTTAGCTATGTTTGAAGTAAGGATAAAAATTTGTGTGATGCTGATGATGCTAACAAAGCTGTTTCAATACATTTAGTGTTAATTGTAGGCTTAGCCAGCTTAAAATGCCATTCAATAAAAATTTAATTCCCATTAATTAGAAGAAAATTCTCCAACATGTGTGACACACATTTTCGATTTTTACACAGTCTAATAAAACAGAGAGAGGAAAGCTAGTGCACTGTTTCTAGCACTAAACCACAAAGATTGTAAATAATAGTCATTGTTTTAATGATATTTTAATAATAAAAAATAACTGCCAATTTTTTATGCCAGATTAGTAATTTGATGGTGATCAAATTTGACATTCATGGCTTTATTAATAACTAGGAATATCATACCATTAGCAGCTACATAAGGCACCGAGATTGACTCACACAATTTATCAATAAGACAGTATGAATTGTAATGAATACTGTAGTTGAGGGAAAATGCACTGTATCATTGATACCTATTTTTGTTGCCTATGTGCCTATTTTTCCTAACTATTGGGAACACATATGACTGTAGAAGATATTTATAAGCAACTCACTGAGACATAATTATTAGAATTTTCTCTCTTGAGGATAAAGACGCCATTCTTCTAAAGCAGTGGCTGAATATAGACTTTTCTATAGGATTCACAAAACCTGTATAGCAGGAACAGTCCTAGTAAAAGGACGGAAGTACCTTGTAACCACTTCACTTCTGCTACAGTCTCTTCATTCTCAATCTCTTTCTACTCCAGTCTGCCTCGCTTATACAGTGAGCCATTCTGAACTGTGTGGCCAACACATTTCCATGGTTACTTTATTAACCTTTAATATTTCTTGGTATTTTTACACTTTTGAAGAGACTATAATATTTTTTGGGAGCGACAACTCTATTTTTTTCCACAATTAATTATTATCCACACTAATCTCAGAGTCAGATAAGCACGGGGTGACTGTTACTTCTATTGCGTTCTTCTGATTCACTTGGAAATGGCCACTCAAGGAGAACATCTGACAAATTTAGACTGCTTGTCATGCTGCAGTGAGTTCAATGCCTTGCATTTGTACCAAGGACATCATTTTGAAAGTGAGTTAATGCCAATACTCTGCAAATTAGTCCAAAAAATATAAACAGGAGGAATACTGCCCAATTTGTTTTATGAGGCCAGCTTTACCCTGGTACCAAAACCACATAAAGACCCAACAAAGAAAAAGAATTACAAATTTCCCTTTTGAACCTAGTCACAAACATTCACAATAAAAATACTTGCAAACTGAATCCAAGAACACACCCAAAAGATTATCCACTATGATAAAAGTGAGTTGTATTCCAGATATGCAAGGATGGTTCAACATAGAGAAACTGTTAAATGTAACTTAACATACAAAGGAACTGAAAACAAAAGCCACTTGATATCTCATTAGATACAGAAAAGTCCTTTGACAAAATCTCTCAGAGAGATTAGGCCATACCTCAACATAATAAAGGCAGTTTACAGCAAGCCTATAGACAACATCAAATAAATGCAGAGATAAATCAAACAATTTGACTGAAATTAAAAACAAGACAAAGTTGTCTCCTCTCTTCACATCTCTTCAATATAGTCCTGTAAGTCTTAGATAAAGCAAAAAGAGAAATAAGGATAAGGAGAATAGAAATTAGAAAGAAATTAGGTCAAAGTATCTTCATTTGTAGATGGTATGATAGTATCTATAAGTTACCCTAAAATCATTCTGGGAAACTCTTACATCTGCTAAATACTTTCAGCAAAAAAGCGAAATACAAATATTAACTTGGAATTGTAGTGATTCTATGGACAAGTCATAAATGGGCAGAGAAAGAATTTAGGACAAAAACCCCTTTCACAATAGTTTCAAATAATATGAACATCTTGGAGTAATTCTAACCAAGTGAGTTAAAAGCTTGTATACTAAAGCCTTGAAGATACTGAAAATGAAACTGAAGAAGAGATCAGAAGATGGAAAGATCTAACATTGTTGGAGGACACCGCTTGTCTGTTCCTGGCCACCCAGACTCCTGAAATAACCACACAGAAACTTATTAATTAAATCACTGCTTGGCCAATCACTACAGCATATTACTAGCAAGTCCTTACATATTCAATTAACCCATTTTATTATTTTTTATTTTACCATAAGACTCATGGCCTATAGGCAAGGTTTCAACTGACAGCTTGCGTCTTTTTCCTCTGGCAGCTTCATGACATATCCTAACTTTGAATTCTTTCTCTCAGCATTCACTTTAGTCTTCACTGCCTAGCTATACTCCACCCTATCATAGACCAAAGCAGTTTCTTTATTAACCAATAAAACCAATGCATATACAAAGGACTTCCTACACCTTCCTATGGTCAAGGATAAGTAGGATTAGTATAGTAAAAATGGCTACTCATCAAATACTCATCAAAGTTACAACATAATTCTTCACTTGAAAGGACAATTATCAGCTTAATATGGAAACACACACACACACACAAAACACCAGAAAAACTTAAACAATCTTAAATATTAAAAGAACTGCTACAAGTATCACCATCCCCAATCTGAAGTAGTCATATAGAACTATAGTAATAAAAACAGTCCTTCAATGGAAGAATGGATGAAGAAAGTGTGGAATATATACACATTAGAATACTACTCAGCGGTAAAAAACAATGACTTCTCGAATTTTGCATGCAAATGGATGGAAATAGAACACACTATCCTGAGTGAGGTAACCCAGACCCAAAAAGAT
>NW_026067967.1:3882530-3891829 GCF_014885135.2 Alexandromys fortis | reverse complement strand
CTGTAATTCGGGTTCTTAGAGAAGCTAAATAAGAAGGAGATCCCAAAGAAAAACATATAGGCATCCTCCTGAATATTAACCTTCATCAGGCAATGAAAGGAGACAGAGACAGAGACCCACATTGGAGCATCGGACTGAAATCTCAAGGTGCAAATCAGGAGCAGAAGGAGAGAGAGCACGAGCAAGGAACTCAGGACCGCGAGGGGTGCACCCATACACTGAGACAATGGGGATGTTCTATCGGGAACTCACCAAGGCCAGCTGGCCTGGGTCTGAAAAAGCCTGGGTTAAAACCGGTCTCACTGAACATAGCGGGAGGGGGATGTGATTGGGGGAGGGGGAGGGAAAGGGGAGGCGGAGGTGGGGAAGAGAAAGAAATCTTTAATAAATTAAAAAAACACCCCCCCCCCAAAAAAAACAAAACCCTCCCCTCAAGGCTAAGGAATCTATTCAGGAGGTAGGAAGACTATAATATCTATAGGTGATGGATGACTTCAAAGAAACAGTGTCTTCTAGACAGGCAAAGGATAAATAAGAAAAAAAAAAACAGAAAATGAAAAAAGAGAAAAAGGAAGTCCACAAAAAATAGTATTAATATTGTTTTGTAAGGCCAACCACTGCACAACATGAGGTCTACATGGAATACCCAGTGTCACTCTATTAGAGAAAATTAATTTCCTGTTTTCCAATTATTGATAGCTCCTTTGTTTAGAGTAGAATATGGTGTCCATTCATACTGTCAGTGACATAACTCTGTCAGGTCTGCATGTATGCAGAGCCTGTGAGTGCTGCTAACATCTCTGAGAGTTCTTTGGAGAAAGAGAGAGAGAGAGAGAGAGAGAGAGAGAGAGAGAGAGAGAGAGAGAGAGAAACGATAAAGTTGGATTTGGAAGAAGATATTGGGCAGTGTCTGTCAGGAGTTGGGGGGGGAACAATCAAAATATATTATATGAAACAATATAATTAAGAAAATATATCAAATTATCTGTGTTCTAGCTCCTAAGACTTGTTAATTATCAATTCTTTTGAATACTAGAATAAATGCTAATTGCCTTCAAAATAAAATTATAATTTTGTATGAAATGTACACTTTTTGGAAGTCACCTTAATATACATACATATATATATAAACCTGTTTTGGATTTTTGAGTCTTCACTTTCATTTTTACTTCCAATTCTACTTTCTACACTTTTACTATTACAATACAGAAAAACTCTCTTGAAATTCAATAAGGGTATTTCAGTGTACAACTCATTTTGGGCAAATGACATTCAGAATTCTATTTGTAATCCATGATTAAATACTAACTTTTTACGGCCTTATAAGCTCTCTTTTGGAGTTAGTATGAATACCAACTTATATAAGATGCATTAAAATTTGATTTTCAATTCTAGCTTTTAATTTCTAAGATTGTTAAAAGCAGGGATGGATTACAAATTGCTTCCTGATTCCTTAGTAGAGAAATCAGTCTCTGTTGTCTTTAACAGGAAGTTAATGGCAAAAATCACCCCTTCAACAACTTTTAAAAGTACTTCCTGTTTGTTAGACAAAATGACACGGGCTGTAGATATGAAAATGTTTTGAATGTCTTTCCAAAATAGTGTAGTATCCACCAAAACATTTTGGTAGTTTGAAAAGTATAGCTCAGATTGATTTTGACTGTGCAATGTAAAAATGGTTATAGGGAGATAAAATAATAGTGAACACAGAGCTAATAGAGTCATACTTATTAACATGCATAATCATGAACAACAATGGAGTTCACTCTTTGACATTCGGCTTTCCAGTCACTAGAATGACCCTGATAACTATCAGAATTTATAACCAAATAACTACCGTTGGAAAAAACCTATTAGGCATGCATTGTATAATACACATTGTATAACAACTTTGTGTGTCAGGTTCCCAAAATGCAGAGATGAATAAAACATAGCTTTTGTCATCAAGAGACCATGATCTCATAGAGTAATAAACTTTAAGAAAATTTGCAGGAAATACAGATAGAGATCTGAGTTTTTTAAAATGTTGAGCCAAACAGGATAAACCACATTGGGTTTAGATACTTTGGAGAGGACAAGGCAAGTCCAGATCACGAATGACATGATTATAAGAGTAATCTGATAACACTGTTTATAAGGTATAGTTCTAAATAATCCTCCCCCCAAATAACAGTTTTCCTATACTCTTAAGAGCTATTCCTTATAATTCTGCTTTATAGAAGAGGTAACAGGGGCAAAATATATCACAAAGCTTGACTAAAGAATCCCTGTGAGGTATGGGATCCAAGAAAATTACACAACACCAAAACCTGGCAGAGACATACTAGAAAGAAGGTTTCTTTCAGATTTCAGGAAGTAAAGGCATCGACAGGGACCAGGCAAACTCAATTGAGAGAAGCAGAGTAGTTGTAACTAGTCAAGCAGGCATATATGAGCTTAGTGTAAACTGGCTAAGCTGCTATTTCTCTGCCTCAGGTTGCAAAAGATACTCAAAGTTGTTAAAAGTCAGATCTGGGTTTTATGCAAAATCTTCACTATGCAATAGAAAACCGGGTGTGTCACCACACAGCTGTAGTGAAGGCTGTACTTACCAGTCTAGCTAACTGGTGAGCCAGATACAGTGAGAGAGCCAATCTCAAAAACATATGTTAGAAGAAATCAGGAAGACACTTGATCTCTGAAAGCTACCTGCAACACACACACACAAACACACACACACACAAGCACACACACATATCACTTAATTCTCTTATGGGCAATATCTTCTAGGTATCAAAATGGTTCTGATTATTGGAAAACCTGATTATGATCTCTTTATTTAGAAGAGGAAATAAAAGAATCGTAAGCCTTCACTCCCCATTGTGAGGAAACAAATTGAATGTGGGTTGTGTGAGGGTCTGTCTCTCAATACACAATTACTGACATGAATCATCAAATACTAAATACACACTGTGTATGCTTTTTGTCACAGATGTTATCATTCTTTCCTGACAGGTAATAGAAATCATTCTTTTGAATGATTCATGAATACTTTGCAGTCTATACATTCCTGTAGCTGTTTCATCTCTGTTCTTATTCTGTTAAATATTATATTTAATTTACCCTAAGATAGTTTGTCAGACTAAAATCAAGGTGGGTTATGTGACAGGAACAATATATACAGAAAAAGCTAGTATAGCTGTTACATTTATTTAAAGAAAAACTTGTTCTTAAACCCACTGTCCTTCCAAGCAATGTCTACTTAAAATAGAAGAATTGTTGGCTTCAGGTAAATGACTCATTCCCATAGCAGTTATGTAGTGCCTTTGATTACAGCCCTGAGTGCACGTGACCTGTTCCTTCTTCACGAACACTTGCAATTTTGCACCTCAACCAAGAAGTCCCTTTTGGTAATGAGTCAGTTTGTCATCTGGGTGATACCCCACCATGAATCGAGTTGTAAATATGACATCTGTTTTGGTAAGTCTTGCTCTAGTCGTGACCAACAAAGACAATTTATACCACTCCTAGGAGACTTCCAAGTCACCATAACAAATCTTAGTAAACTATAGATGACCTTCTTACTCGGCAGATATTTACATTCAGGTCACGGTGGCAGTCAACTCCCAGTGTCACCACACCTTGTGACCAATATTTATATGATGTCGATGATTAGTATACTTATGAAGTTATGGGGAGGTAGAACTAGGAGTTGTGAGCAAACAAGGCTGGGAATGGGGAATAAATAACTCTATGGTTTCTTCTATCAGGCTGGTATTTTACAATCGTTTCTGGTTTATCTGAAAGACTTCATTCCTGTGTACTGCCTTTTGCATTCCATTGAAACACTGGATGCTGACAAACTGTGGTCCTTATCAGGATTATATAGTGATATGCAGGCTAATACTAAGAATTGACAAAAATCTTAGGCATCCAGTACTATGCAGCACAGGGATCTGCACATAAAAGAATACGGCTCTCTAGTGAGTGGCTCTCAAGTCTCTAAAGGACTCACAGAGCTATAAATCTTCAGCTCACTCAGTATCCATGATATGATTGCGGAACTAAGCACGGCCAGGAGCACAGAACTGCAAAGATCTGCTAAAATACTAAAAAGGTGAGAGGTGGTTAATGTATTTTCAGAAGCAGGAAGCTACAAATTCTTGCCCGGTTACAGGTGACTAGAATCGTTCTAGAGAGAATGTAAACCAAGCTTTAAGAGCTGAGGACTTGCCACTCAAACCTCTGTTACAAACGAGCCACTTCTGTTTAGAGATTCCGGCCCCATAAAGACCCCGAGTTGCTGTGCCTCAAGCACTGAGAAGATAGTTGCTAGCTTTGAAAACTTGAGGAGAAAATGTTTGCAAGTCCGGCCAAAGGAAATGCAGCTAGTCCTTTCATTCAGAGAAAACTCAGGGCAGTCACTCAAGGCAGGAACCTGGAGGTACGGTCTGAAACCTAGGCCATGCAGACGCCCTGTGTACAGGCGTGTTCTCCCTGGTGTTCTCTCTTAGTTTTCTTATATACCCCAAGACCACTTGCCTAGGGACAGCACCATCTTTAATGGACCTAGTCCTTCAATAAAAAGTTATTAATCAAGAAGATACCCCGGATACCTGCATACAATATAATTAAGGTTCTTCTCAACTGTGTTTCCCTCTTCAGAGAAAACCCCACCTTGTGTGTCAAGTTAGCAGAAATCTAACCATTCACAGTAATAAAGGGCTGTTATAGTTTTTCTCTTTACCCGACGAGGGCTCAGCTTTTCCTTAGAGAAGATGCACTTTTCACTTTGAATGTATTCAGTCAGGGGTTTTCTGTATTTCTCCATTTCTATTTCCACCCAAACCCTGGGAAGTGAAGTCGTATTGGGCTAAAATTAAGGTGAGAGAAAAAACAAAGCTATTTTGTATTCTTGAGTTTAAACACTGGTTAAAGCAGGATTCCTACTTTGCATCTGGTGACTCCTACTATGTGTGTCTTCCTTGATACCCTATCAATTATCAACCATGTTAACAGTAGTGCAAATCTGAGAGCTTTGTTCACTTGGCAGGGGGCTGAGCAGTTTATTGCAGTCTCACGTGCCATGAGCACATCATATTGACTAAATCTCCTCACCCTTACGAGCAGGCAAGTCTGCGAATCTCCACTTTCCAATTAGTCAACTTAATGAAGCTCTTTAAAGAAATCCATACAGCCTGCCTCTGCAGCCCTGACATTTAGGAACTTCTGAATAATGCTCCCGAGGCCCCTACTCCTTTGAAATATTGTGCTGTGGGTTCTGAAGTGCTGACTCTGAGACTTCCTGGACGGGGAAGGGAAAGGGAGACATTTGATCTTTACAAACCTCAGGATAAACACAGAAATGTCAGTTTTAACAATCAAGTTGACTGCAGCCATCTTCTTTACAGATGCCTTATACAAGAAAATGTATGGCTTTCCCAGTGAGGCAGAGTAGCTGGAGGAAAAATAGTGAGGAGAGTAAACAATAAGCCTAGAGCAGAATCTTATGATACCCACAGTAAGATGATTAAATAACTAAATATACTAAAACAGATAAACACACGCTATGCACACACACATACACATATGCGCACGCGCGCGCGCGCGCACACACACACACACACACACACACAGAAACAGACAGAGAATTGACTCCTCAAAACCTGAAAACCTACTGTATGTAATCTCTCGGTACAGTACTCTGTTTTTCTCTTCTGTGAAGAACAGATCACAATTTCTTGTTCATAGTTTATTCTTGACATTTGATTCAAGTGTGATCTACAAAAGATATGACATATGTTTATTAGCTATGGAGATAATCTAATGGATAAAAGCACTGGATACTCTTTCAGAGGTTCAATTCCCAGCACCCATGTAGCAGCTGATCACTGAAACTTCAGTTCCTAGGTGTCTAGCACCCTCTTCTGGCCTTCATTGGTATGCATTATGTACATAGTACACAGCCATGCATGCAGATAAAACACCCATACTTCGTACCCATGGAAAACAAACAGTGAAGTCTTGTAGTAAGTCCAAGGCCTTTCTGTACCATGAAGTTCCAGGCCAGCCTCGGTTACAGAGTGAAAGTGTCAAAAATAGAAGTGGGGGACCAGAGAGATGATGGATCAGTGGCTAATGGCACCTTTTGCTCTTACAGAGGACCTTAGTTTGGTTCACAGAACTTCATTGTAGATCACGCAAATGTACCATCTATTTCAAAATATTTGCAGAAAAGAATTTGAATGCTACCACCCAAAAGAAATCATAAATTTCTGAGGTGAAAGGAGTGTCTGACCTGATAGGATTACTTCTCTGTGCATGAATTAATCAAAACTTTGCATTATCCCATCAATACCTACAATGTCAGACTTTTACATATCAGTGAAAATAAATTTAATTTTAAAAATGAGGAATATAATAGTACCAAGAGGATTACATGAGAATTAAATGAGCTAATTTACAGCGAATCTCAAGAGTCCAGTGAGCATTAACTGGCATTCTTGTGCTAAGTATCTTATGTGTAATGGGTTTATAATTTCTATATACTTAGGATATTGATGGTATTATGTTTCATGCCTTTTGATATAACTAAAATCTCATTGTCTAAAAATTATAGTAACGAACCCAGTCATCAGCATTGTGTTATATTAATCATACCCTCCTGTCGTCATTGACTTGGCTTATAATTGGCTAATTATTTTCGGGATGATGACTATATACCTATTGCTTTCATATTGTTTTAATTCTCATCCCTTTGTGGATGAAAACTTCTATTGAATGATATTTCAATTTATTTTTTGAAAATTTCATACATGATATTTTGATCATATTCATTCTCCTCCTCTAACTCCTCCTAGAGTCTCCTCCAGCTCCTACCATGCAGTTCCATGATCTTACTCTCTCGCTCTTAATAAAATGGAGCACAGCTTGCCCTGGAGTGTGGGTCTTACACCCCGTGTTACTCCCTTGAAGAAAGCTAACTTTCTCTCTCCTCGCAGCTGTCAGGTGTCAATCACACGGCAAGATGTTTGTTCTCATGCTTGTTTCCTCTTGGCCATGGTCAATCTGTCTGGCTTAGGCTTGTGTGGACACAGTGCGAGCTTGTCCCAGTATCTGTTAGGTTTGACGTGTATCTTCCCTGTAGTGTCCGGAAAACACCATTTGAAATCATCTAACACTTCTGACTCTTAGAATTCTGTCAGACGGTGGTGGCGCACGCCTTTCATCCCAGCACTTGGAAGGCAGAGGCAGGCGGATCTCTGTGAGTTCCAGGCACCAAAGCTACACAGAAAAATCCTGTCTAGAACAGAAGCCAAGGGGGTGTGATACAGAAGTCACGTTTAGGGATGAGAATTCCAAGGCCTTCTATTTTGTTTTCTACATGTTCATCAGTTGTGACTCTTTATTAATTACCATCTACTGTAAGAAGATGAGATTTGAGCTAGGCACCATTGTATGGGTGTGACAATATGTCAGTAGGAGTAATTTTATTGCTACTGTCCCCTAACAGAGAAACAGTCGTTTATCCCCTACAGTCCACAATCTATATAGTCTCAATTTCCTGACCTTAATGACAGATTCAGGCATGGGTACCACTCATGAAGTGAACCTTAAACCCAATTTTTAAAAAGTGGATTTGTTTCCTCCCTAAACTTTCATTTAACAATAACGCCAGTGGGCATGTCTGCTAGGCAAATATGCAGTTATACTAATGGTTACTTTTTTATCCTCTGATAGGATATAGAGAATCTTCCCCACCATGAATGCTGGCCATTCGGGATGTAATTTCCAGAGGAGTGCCATCTTGATTTCCCATGCCCCACGACACATCTATGTGATACCATCAGTAGTGAGCTCTCACTATCAAGTTGTGGAGAGTAACCAAAAAGATTAGCAACGAAAATATTTGGTGTGAGGGTTAGAGTCCTATTTGCTAACAAAAGATGCTACTATTCCTGATTCTGGGGGTTTTATTTGGCAGGATACAATCTCCAATTTTGGTATTATTCTTCCTATTACACATTTATTCCACCTAAAATTTTTTTATACCTGTACAGGTTTTTTTGTTTGTTTGTTTGTTTGTTTGTTTGTTTTATTTTCGAGACAGGGTTTCTCCATAGCTGTTTTGGTTCAGGTCCTGAAACTAGCTCTTGTAGACCAGGCTGGCCTCAAACTCACAGAGATCCGCCTGCCTCTGCCTCCCAAGTGCTGGGATTAAAGGTGTGCGCCACCACTGCCAGGCTCCTGTACAGGTTTTAAGAAACTTCTACTGCAGTAGGTTTGCACATCATCCCTCAAATGGCCTTTATTGTTAGCTATCCCTCCCCATATTCTCCAGTCTAGCCCACATAGTTTTTCTTGTTTAAATTTCCGTATTTATTACAGTATAGTCTATCTTAACATGTTCAGAGGAGCTAATATTAATAATGCAATTAGCACAGATGCTAGAAGGATACAATGCGAGGGAACACTTTTTTATAGCTTGTGGGAGTAAAAAGCTGATACAGCCAGCATAAAAATCAGTGCTGAGAGGCCAAAGGACTCTACTTCTTCTACAGAGCTATTTGGCCATCCATGCTCATTATTTCTCTATTCATAATAGACAGAAAAAGAAAATGGTCTACACATGCTTAAGCTGATAAATTCATAATAAAAATGTGCTACATTTACAAAATTACTCTTTTTTAAATGAAGTTTGCAAGGAAATGGGAAAAATTACAAAGAATCATCCTTGGTGCGGTAACCCACACATAGGAAGACCCTGCTGCATGGCTTCTCTCACAAGGATGCTAAATTTCATTCTGTAGTTATGTGTGTTTAGAACGCCAACAGAGCTCTGATAGCTAGTCAAGGACCATGGTGGAGGATGGCCATCTTCTAAGGAAGGGAACGCAGCATGCAGTTTGGATGGAAATTTCTACCATGGCTTACTGGCTGTGCTGAATTCTTCCTTTTGAGTTCACAGCTACTGTTCTTTTTTTTATTTTATTGAGAATAAGAAAAAAAGTTTCCGCCTCCTCCCAGCCTCCCATTTCCCTCCCCCTCCCCCACTCTTCTCCCCCTCCCCCTCTCTTCTCCCCCTCCCCCCACTCCTCTCCCCCTCCCTCTCCTATCCAAAGAGCAGTCAGGGTTCCCTGCCCTGTGGAAAGTCCAAGGTCCTCCCCCCTCCCTCCATGTCTAGGAAGGTTAACATCCAAACTGGCTAGGCTCCCACCAAGCCAGAACATGAAGTAGGATCAAAACCCCTTGCCATTGACCTTGGCTTCTCATCAGTCCTCATTGTTCGCCATGATCAGAGAGTCCGGTTTTATCCCATG
>NW_026067967.1:3876158-3882267 GCF_014885135.2 Alexandromys fortis | reverse complement strand
TTCTAGCCATAAATAAAGGTCACGGAGTGTATACCTGGTGAACCTAACGAAGCTAAAGAAGAAGGTGAACCCAAGAAAAAACATATAGTTATCCTCTTGGCTAAGGGAAGTAGATAAAATTGCCGGGGACAAAATTGGGATCTTGGGGGTGGGGTGGGTTGGGGATAAGGGGGGACAGGGAGAGAAAAGTAAGAAGGGGAGGATTGGGGGAACTTGGGGAAACAGGAAGATTGGGATAAAGGAAGGTTGGATAGGGGAGCAGGGAAGCACATATCTTAGTTAAAAGAGCCACCTTAGTGTTGGCAAGAGACTGGAAACTAGAGTGGCTCCCAGGAGCCCAAGGCGATGTCCCCAGTTAGTCCCTTGACAGCTACTGTTCTTTTGAACATTTTATGAAGAGCCTCTGTGTTTTTTATTTAGTTTCCCTTTTGTCTCTCACCACTGAAAAATGTGCGCTACATCAGACTCACAGACCCCTTGTTTACTTTCACGCCTTTGAGGGTGCTTTGCTCTCCAGTGGTGTCTTTGGTCACTGTTCCTTGTCAGCACCTGAGGGTGACTTCCTCTTTCTTCACTAAACTCTGTACATAATGGGGATACAAAGACCGAAGAGCTGAGAGGAAGTCAGACAACATACTAGTTACATTCCCTCCTATCCTGTTTTCCATGTCAGATACATGCACACCTTAGAAAAATGGGTTGTGGTTTGGTTTACAGCTCTATGGCCGAACACTTGCCTATAATATGACAGACTCTGGGTTTGATGCACAGGACCACAAAAGAAAGGAAGAAAAAATAGAAAGGAAGAAAGGAAGAAGGATGGAAGGAAGAAAGAAAGAAAAGAAAGAAATTAATGAAAAAGGTGACTAAAACCTATGTTCACATAATAATACTATAATGTTTTTATTTTCAGCAGAATTTATTGTGTGTTTATTGTTTTATTTGCCTTTTTACTAGTTTACACAGTTTATTGTTTTTTGATTTTTCTACTTCATATTTAATTGTACTGCCAAGTGTGGAGGCTTGGGATTTAAAGACAACTCTTTGAGGCTGCTGTGTGCAAGTCTCCAGCACCAATCTCTGTATTATGGCATCTGCACATGACATTTCTCAATTCCCTCAACCCGTTTTGCTTTCTTATCCTGGAAAGACAAGAGATCATTGTTATCACTAGTTCTCTTATGAAAATGAGAGAAATTAAGCTTAGATATATTAAATCCATGCTCTAAAGTGCCCTGGTGATAATTTGATTTTGGACCCAACACAATTTCTACCATTTTATGCAATCCTGCATTTATGAGGAGAAAGATATTGCAAATATTTTCATAGTCATAATTGTGTTAAATAAATGAGCAAAAGGATTAAGGGAATGTTAAAATGGGAAAACTTGGTATTAAATTAGAATGTTTATTTCTAATTAGCTGCTGCAAACCACCTCTGTCCCATTAGTTTCATATTGTTCTAGATAAGTACTGCCACAAGCCAGCCAGATGCATCTGCTTAGATCAAATTATAGCAACTGATAGCAAACAAAATTTACAATGTAGTTTGGTCAGTTGATGGTTCTATACGCAGGAAAGAAGCTGTTCATTATGAATTCACAAGCAAGAATTTAAACTCCAGTTCTTATACTTTTATGACACAAATTTTATAAGTCCTGCTGTATATTACGTATGTATACATCACATGTCTGTCATGTGTGTATGTAAAAGTGCCTTCAGTATGCTGGACACAGTGGCATCTTAGCTACTACGACTTCTTAAGGCAAGACAATTTCTAAAATCACGGTTAAATTCAAGGCAAACCAAGGCAATATAGCAAAACTACACACAACAAACTGTGTGCATAATACATATTTAAAATTGTATTGTTATATGCATTATTATAATATTGAATGAGAAGTCAAAATTCTTAGAAAACATGGCACCCAAGACTGAGATAGGTAGCTCAGGATGTGAGAATATTTGCTGTACTAGAACTAAGAGTTGAAGCTGGAGGCCAGTATCCACATAGAAAGTGGAATGATTATAAGTGTGACCCTACTATTAGTTGTTCTTTGGAAGCCTGGGTTGATCATAATTTATTTATAAGTACTCTGAAGATATCAGTCAGTGATGTGGCTCCACATAATAAGATTGAAAAGAAGTTTGATATAAATCTATTTTTAGTGTTATTGCTATTAATTTTCAATTCCGGGAAGGCCACTAAATACAAGGGGACACGTCGCTAGACCTTTGGTGCCACAAGTTAATTCCAATTTTGTATACTTTATTTCTATGAACTACATTTATTCAGATTTATCATTCCTTCTCTTTATTAACTTTAGAATTGTTTGGATTCATTATAAAACTTTTAAACAACCGTGTATTTATTCTATGAATTCAGTTATTTTCATAATTATTGATCTATTTTATCATAGTTTTGAAATTTCGACTTGTTTATCTGTTTTAATAATTTATCATCTTTTTTCAGTATTAGAGTTCTGTGTATTAAATTTGACTCTACGATAGTGGCTTATTGGCGGTTATTTCATGTTGCCTTCCTGTTTTCATGCTTACTGTTAGTTTATACTTATAATTGTTTCATCTTTGGGTATGTATGTGAGTATATGTGCTTTTGTGTATGTATTTGTATGTGATATCACATGTGTGTACACGTGCGTATATGTTTATTTGTGTATTTGTGTATCTGTGCACTCACTCTATCATGTATCAAGGAAGGAGAGCTTTGACAACAGCCCAGCTCACGGCCCAGAACTCTGATAATGTAGCCCATCATCTCTTTTGGCTACATATCCCTGTTCATGTTCACTTCTCAGCTCGTGGCTCTCTATAACATGACACAACTTATTTTTCAAACAGGATAGTTGTACTGAAAAGATATTTTTGGGATTTAGACAGGTAGGTGAGGCCATTACCCAGGCTGCCTGTGTCTGGGAACAAAGAGAAATTGTACTTCCGACCTAACTAATACTCACAGCTTATAGGCAATTGCCTGAAACTCACATTAATCTCGCCTTTGTGGTAAAATTTTTAAATTTTGTTAAGATTCAACATGATTACATGTTTGTCTAAAATTAAAGTAACGATTTTTCTATATAAATCTGATGTATATAAAGTATAATTAAGCCATCTATTGCTCTATTGGTTTACAGATTCCTTTTTTCTATTTACCTGGACCTAAAAGAACTCAAGTAAAGTTGTGAGTCCATGACTATCTTCTTCGTTGTACCATGGAAATGTCTCTTTTTCCTTACTTCGCTTATGATTTGCACATATAGTAACACATTCAGAATCAACGCAACAGAGGAGTATTGTCTATATGAATATAACATGATGATGTTGCAGTATCAAAAAGAATAAGCTACTTCAGAAATCAGTGCACTGACACAGAAGGGTCCAACGTAGTCCATAGAGACTACGTGTTAAACATTTAAAACATGATAAAATATAGTGTTTGGATTCACAAATTTGACAGATTTTCAAATTTTGTGTCAACTTATGCAGAGACTTTACAGAGTAGATGATAAAACACTTTAAATATGTAAAAGTGGTTAAGAGATGGATTAAGAGATCACTTTGCTAGTTTACACTTATATCTCATTTCATTTCATTCTATGAATTAAAAAAGAGAAAATTAATTAATTAATTAGAAGTTTCTAACTTCCAGGAGGCCCAAATTGTAAATATTTTCATATGTTGGCTTTTGGAGTACAGTATGGAGAAAAAGATATGGATAGTCTTACCCAGAAGTGGACCCCACAAGCCACAATACAGACCTGCCAGCCGGTATGTTTCCAGTGTTATAATAGTATGATGGTTAAGGGCATAACAAGCTGCTTTCTGCATAAATTTGAAGCCTGCTCCAGAGAATGTATTTCATGATTGAAAGTCGCCCAGATAAAAACTCATAGGTCACAGGGTGGAACCTGCTACTGTTGTTTTAGCTAAATGGCATTTCGTCAAATAGTCTTTTAAATATTTCTGTTGTTCTCAGCCTTTCTCAGGTATGCTACTTTGAACAGTGGGTTGTGGTCAAAGCAAAGACTTCTATCTAGTCAAAATGCTAAAAATATATGTTTCTGAGCGTCAGTCGTAGATGAAGCATCTCTGTGGACCCCTCCTCAACTCAGCCTCCCAAGGCTCAAGAACATTGTGAATAAGAAGGAAGAAAGAATGTACGGACTTACAAATGGGACGAAGAATGAAGAAACACCTCCCTGCCATGACATTCCCATTGCAAATTGCATCTATAGTTACTTGTACAAGTCCTACAGGTAGATTTGCTGGATGAATCTAGCAAAAATCTTTAAATCAAGCACAGGTGGCAGAGAAGATGCTAAGAATCTGTTTTTAGCTGACGATCTTTTGCCAGTTATTAGATTCCAAGGGATAAAAAAAATCACTTTTCTTTATGGGTATGACTACTGACAAGTTGGTCATGTTTCAATGGGTAGCTGTACATCTATGTAGGAATGGGACACACTAACTGCATGCAGTTGGTTATTAATAAAAATAGATAAAGATGTAAACCACATCAGCATGCTAGCACACAGGCAAAGATTAAAGAACAAAGGATAGGTATTGGAGTAGACATTTTGCCATGAGAAATGGTGATGTTAATCTCATTTACTTCATGCAAAAAAAAGAACAAAAAATTTACAGTAAGTACAGATTAAAAATGACACAGGGAAAAGTAAAAGCCGTGTGATCTTTTAGGAAAACAGCTATGAGCCATAAATATGCAGGGAAAGGTGAGGTCACCAAAGATGGTTCAGTGTTTCTTGGTCTAAGATCCAGGTGAGTTTTTATTTTCATTTTAAGGGATTGATAAATGAAGATACTAGATCAAATGAATCAAGTGTTGCAGGAAACACAACGAAATCACTCTGCAATCATTAACTATATTTTCACCTTTTGATAGGAGACATTTTGGGTTGTGAATACATGTTGAATAACGAAGAACATTCAAGTACTTAGGTAGGTTCTGGAAATGTCTTTAACAATTTGAGAAAATCAACCAGAGTGAAAACATGTTCTTAGTTTACAATGCCATCTTTACAAATATTTGTCTGTCAGTGTTTAATTACCAGAAAATGGAAACTGTCAACACGCTTATTGAATTTGAGAAGTAAATCACCTTCTTTGATAAATGTTCAGTCGTAAGTTTCCCATGCTCAATTTGTATCCTAATTAGATCCAGAGTTTCAACTTGCATTGACGGGGTGAAAGAGCTTCAGGAAGGATTATTATGCTTTAAGTATTTTGTGAAGTAATTTCTATAATTTGATTAATTAATTAATCACAAGAAATTGACAGTTTACTATTTTATACATGAAAAAATACAGTGGCATGAAACTGAACATCCTGTCTAGGTAGTAAAAGGAAGTAAAAGACCTAGAAGCCATTCCTGCTTTCACCAAAATATGCTACTGACAACCCAATCCCTAGTTTCTGTCTGTAGACGATTAGCCTAGCATAGGAAATAGCATTTTAAGTTCAGCAAGAAAGTAAAACTCATAGACTCAATATGCCTGGGTTTAGGGTTTTAGCTGAATAATAAAAAGTCCCAACGTAGAATTTACATAACCTCTATGACCTCACTTTCTTTATCTGGGTAATAGGCATATTGTCTCCTACATAGCTGAATTCTGCTATAGCACGCATCATAATGACTGACATACAGAAGCTGCCTTGGGAAAGACTTCTACTGTCATTATCAGTGTCAGCTCAGGCATCCTGGCTACAGTGCCCATGAAGCTCCTTAGTTTTCTAGATACAATGACTTTCTTCACTTTGAGCAAGCAAACTTTACCATTTGTCAAAAAAAAAAAACTTTAGTATATATGACAATAATAGATTCTAGAATTCTAGCAAGTCTTACAAGTCCTTGCTAAAATAGTAGCAACCACCATTTTGTTTTTCCCATTATTATCTATTGTTTGTTCTTTACATCATTGGACATTAAACAGAGTCTGGGTAACTCAATGATGCTTTGGGAAGCACAGTTTCTGCTCAAACATGCTGTAGATCAAACCCAGGGCTTTGTGTCTGGAAGGGAAATTCTTTATTTAGTGAGTACTTGAGAAATCAGCAGAGAAGAGTTATAT
>NW_026067967.1:3828399-3876137 GCF_014885135.2 Alexandromys fortis | reverse complement strand
TATATGCATGTGTCTTATATAATCTGCTCACCTCAGTCTGTATCATGTTAATTGTATGCATGTTTTATAAGAAATTGATGTGCTATTCTCTGTTGACATTCTCTATGTAATGATCAAAATTCAGTTCATACCACGTGAAATGTTTTTTCTAATTATATAGCAGAAAAAAAGCATATCATCTTGAATCCCTATAAATTATAAGATAGGGTAAAAAACAAAATCAACGTTTATATTTTCCTCATATTACAAAGATATAAAGAAATTACTGGTAAATCATTCATAGTTCAGAAACAATCAGAAAGGAATTCTGAGAAGAGCAAGAGCTGCTAAATGCCTGTGCCCACAGCAAGAATAACTACTGTTGGGGAGAATTCCAGACAAGGGCTGCTGTTTACCAAAACGATTCTTTCTCCAAATTATCGAATAATGACAGCAACAAAACATCTCTACTTCGGGCAAATCTCATGAAATTACTTTTTTTTTCTTTTTTAATTTCAGGATCTCTGCTCAAGAAGCCTTCCAGAAAATAGTGCATGAGCTGTAATTTGGGTGCACATTACCAAAATGTACCTTCCCAGGTATGTTCTAACACTATCCACTAGAAAATAAAACATTTAAACCCAGTTTGCCATTCTTTGTGTGCTCATTTCTCCATTTCTTCATCTTGTATATACACTGTATTACATTGCATTATTGAAGAAAATACCCATGTGGTAAATATGTTCAAAATAATTCATTATATAAGTAAATGGTTTTTATCCTACAGAAAACTGTAAAAACAAGGTGCTATAGACTTATAGGCACAAGAAATAGAGGTTAATTCTAGAAACCAAGTCATTTGGGTCAGGCATTAAGATCCAAAACGGAAGTGACAGTGGTGATGTTCTCATGAGCTGTTAACTCAGAATTCAAGTTGTTTCCCTGTTATTTGAGCCTACCAATTTTTGGAACTTTTTCCCTATTACGTTTTATATACTTAACCTGAAATATTTTATCTTTTTGTCAACTAGTGCAGTCTCTAGCTTCAGTTTCTTTTCAATACCTTGTATATGCTAAATCTCCAGACAGAACTCACCATGGTCTAGCGAGCAGTCACACACATGGCATAGATTTCCACTGCCAATAAGTATTTTATGAATGTACTATATTTTCAACTATATCTTGTGAATTCAATAGGAATATAAACTGTATTTTCATATCTGTATCATGTCTGAAGTATTTAACATTCATTTGCATGAATTAATTAATTACTGAGGTAATTTTCTCAAGGCATAAGGTCACCAGCAATTGATGAGAGAGTCTTTAACTAGATCCCCAAGCTCTGAATCCCCAATGCAGGCCCACTCAGGCATTCTCAACAAACTGGGGTGTATCTGTACAGCATGGCATGGAATCACAAAGACAAAGGCAATTTACACTCAGTTTGAAGAGGGAGATAATATTGGTTCTCTCCATGCAAACTTGAGGAAATGTATTTGGAAAATGACATTCAATTTGGATCATCACCTAATTGCATAAACATGAGAACACACACACACAAAAAGAAAAAGAAGACATGCTAAGAAAATAAATGAGCTGGTTTAGCAGAGGAATTACAAGGAGTCACATCTGAATTCTCTACTTGACATAAAGGAGAAAAGCCATGTAGTATATAAACAAGGTGGTGGTGGTGGAAGATGCTCTATCGGAGCTAAGGGTAAAGTATTAAGGTCTTTATGAAAGTCAGTTAAAATTTTTGGTAGAAGTGATGTGTATCAGATACAGGTTTTAAAGTGTGTTCATATCCATTCTCTCAAACTGCAGAGGAAGGTAGGATAAAGCTGTTTGAGAATCCTTACTCAGAGTGGCCTCATTTGCTAAGAAGCATGCAGCTAGAGTTAGTGTGTCATCTGCTTCCTAGGAGCAGAGGGTTATAAACCACCACTGTGCAATCCACAACCAGTAATGGGTGAAGCTCTAAGGAACAACCCGAGAGAAAAAGAGGAGACTCCACCCTTGGAAAATTATTATTTTAAAGAGACCTGTCTATCCTCTCTCAGTTTTTCAAAAATGCTATATCTGATTTGGATGTATGCATCTTAATGATTCATCAGAAACTGATAATTTTTGCAAATCATGAGTACATGAGGAGTAGTTTTCATGAAAACCTCAGACACAACATATTCAGCAATATAAATAACCATATAACTAAATCCATGTTTATGTAGATTTATAATGTTGGTAACTAGTCACTTAAACATTCTTTAAGTCGATGTATGGATAGATGATGGATAGGTAGAT
Organism: Alexandromys fortis; assembly: GCF_014885135.2. Lineage (NCBI taxonomy): Eukaryota > Metazoa > Chordata > Mammalia > Rodentia > Cricetidae > Alexandromys > Alexandromys fortis. The sequence goes on along the minus strand of NW_026067967.1, from coordinate 3,873,857 downwards.
GATAGATGATAGACAGACAGACAGACAGACAGACAGACAGAATCTTTGATTCCTTCTGTTTCCATACAGCTCTTGGTATGCCATAATTCAGAACCTTATTGTTGCTTTCTATGAAAGTGATTCTGTTCTTGTGGTACACTCTGAATTATTATCTTTCCTAGCACATCTCTAGCTTACAAAATGCATAAGGGTTTTCTATTATCAACATCATTTAAATTCTGCCTCTTTCTTGAAGAAATAATAAGGTAATATGAAGAAAAGAGAAAAAGTCACAATCCACCGGTATTTTGATTTGTCACTCAAACACAAGATGGAATACAATGCCAATTAGTGCAAGTCTGGAGGGGTGTTGTCATTCTGGTGTCCATAAAGACTAGGGACACAACCTTGAACAATTATGTTTTATGTGTATTTGTGGGTAGCTTTCCTAAACCTCCAGATCTGAGGAAGGTTGAGGTATTGGCATATGTAACTTTGGTTTAGGAGATATTCTTTTCTGATTGGCATTCCTACAGTGAATTCCCACCTCCTAGATGGGAGCGGAGTTTTGAACATCACCCCGGGTGATGACCACAAAGCTGTCATTAGTTTGGATTTCTATTATCAAGCACAATCTTTCTTGAACCACGTCAACACTGTTGAAATGAAGAGGGTTCTGTCAGAGCAGTGTGTTAGGACCCAGAGAACGTCCTGGTTGAAGAACAGCTTCCCGAAATTTTGTTTGCCTCTCTTTTTTATTTTATTTATGGCCTGCTTTTAATTTGAAAGTACAAACTCTAAATTGTATTTCGTGGTTCAGAGCAGATAAAAGCAGAGCTCAACTACTGTCAGGTTCTTTATCATTTGTACCAATTGGATAAACTGGCAAATCTGACACTACTAAGCCTCAAAGCAGAGATTTTTTTAGAACATTTTGCAATGTTTAGCAGATTATCACAGACAAATTAATTTCAGGTCAGAGGTTGTCAGTTGCAATATGGGGAGCCTGTTTCCTCTAAATTTCTTACTACCTGAAATAGCCCAAGGTCTATTTCTTTTTCCTACTGAAGGAAATTTATCATTTGGCTCTTTAGAGAATTATATAGCTGGGAGAAATGTTAAATGTACTGATATTTAATAGTCAATATAACACTCATAGAAAAAGATCTAAATATATCTAAGCCTATGAAATCACAAAATAATTATCTTTTACTAGTAATTAATGTAAAGAAAATATTGGCTGTTAGCCGAGATTGTACTATAGAAATAAAGTTTAAAAAAGAAATTTTCTGTTTGATTTAAAATAGATTTCCCCCTCACATAATATATCCTAATTATGGACTACTCTCTTTCTATCCCTTCTACCTAACCTTCCATCTGGATCCACTCCCCTTTGTCTCTCATTAGAAAAGAAGCAGGCTTCTAAGTGATAATAATAAAGTTTAATATAATCAGATAAACCAAAACTAACACACCAGAATTGGACACAACAAACAAGTAAAAAGAAATGAGTCCAAGAAAAGGCACAAGACAGAGACTGACTGATTTGCACAGCACACTCAGGAATCTCATAAAAACACTGAACTTGAAGTAAAAGTATACAGGCAAAGGACCTGCAGCATAAAATTGTACATGAAAACTGAAATTTATGCCCTGGCAATGCTGAAGCATGCATGGACAGCCCATATATGGCGGTTCGACTAGACTGGCCAGGTCTCTTTCTCTAAAGGGCACCAGACCTCATTACAGATGGTTGTGAGCCTCCATGCGGTTGCTGGGAATTGAACTCTGGACCTTTGCAAGAGCAAGCAGTGCTCTTAACCACTGAGCCATCTCTCCAGCTCAATAGCATAAAATGAGGGAAACAAAAAATAAATAAATAAATATTAAAAACATGAAAAACCCTAACTGTATATTGTTAGACAAAGAATCCCCCAAAGACAATCTGGAGTTCCTGGAGTTCATTTGCTATTGGTCAGCTACTGCTGGGCATGAAGCCTACCAAGAAGTAGTTTGTTTTCCCAATGAGACTATGGTGGAGGAAATTAAATCTTCATTTGCAAGTAGCTACCCATTGTTAATTCCTTCTTTGCTAGAAATGGCGGGCATGGGAGGAGTTAGCTAGTTTTGGTGGGAGATGCCTATAAGGGAGAAGGCTCAAGCTATAAACAGACCCATGGAGGGAGCCACACTTAGCCGTCTTTGCACGTGTTCTTAATCTCTCCGGAAATGCTCTGGACTCCATGGAAAGCTTTCTCATTCTGCTTGAGCCTGGCCCGTGTGTTTAATGGTGTTCTCATTTCTTAATGGGCTAAGGCTTTGGAGGTCTTGACAGGGCTCTGCTCAGGACTTCATTCACTCTGTTCTTCTCTCTTTGCGGGCTTCCACTGCTACCCCCAATTAAGGTTCATATTCAAGTGATTTTTCAAATAATCTAGTCTCTCCTGTAATGCATGGGTGTGCCCAATTCAGAAAAGAAATTGGAAAAGCAGAGCTGACTCAGGGTATAAGACGATCCATTTGTGGGCAGCAGTCCCAGGTCAGCCCTGGGAGCCACAGCTCATCCTTTCCGACTTAGGTTATATGGCCGCTAGAATTTCCTTGCAGTGAATAATATTTGTATGCTGGCTGAATTCCGACTAATTTGAATATTAAAATATATGGATAAGAAATATGTAGAAAGTCTACAGGCATGTTGAGATATTTGGAAAGAATATTTTTGAAAAAAATCATTAAACTACAAATGGGATTTATAAATTAATTTTTTAAAATTGTCACAATTTGTATTAAATTTCTAAAACAAATACCCCAACCTCAGTGGCATAAAGTTTGGCAAAGAAAGACAATAAAACCAGAATTCCTTTGTGGCCTTGGGGAGAGGCATCACTCCAAACCTCAGCTCTGGCTTGAAGTTACAATCCTGTGAATTCTGTGGCCTGTCACCTCAGGCAGTACACAGAGCTTTTGCCAATCTAGCATTTTGCAATGTCAAATGAAGCTTGTGCTTTCTGTCCTATCCACCTGGGACTTGCTGTGAGTAATAAGGGAGCTTATAGAAGCCTGCCTCAGCCAAAGCACTTTGCTTAGCAGTCACACTTTTAACAAAGTAAGAAAGAGAGCAGCACAGCAGAATCGACTGTGGTTTTGTGCTGGATGCTTGATCTGCAGCTAACACTGAGCAGCTCAGTCCACTGCAGGGGACACAGATGCTTTCTTCCTCTTATGACGTGCATGGATGTAAATTGCAGACAATGGAACAATGTTGGCGTTGCACATAAAAGACTCATAGGAGGGTAAACAAAAAGCATATAATCAAGCTGCATACACTTTCAACTGCCTTTCTCTCTGAAGCATCAAAAATTATTTCCTGGAATAGGTAACATTTGATGATCAGGACCATTGAAAAATCCACGAAATACAACAACATTAGTCATGAGAACTAAGACACATATACCAAAGGAAACACACACAACAGATAGATACAAAGATCATGATGACTAGATCACCAGATTGGTAATTCTAATGATTATATTAGATAAACAAAGTACTAGTCTATTCTAGTCTTAAGAAACTTCATATTAAGTTTTTTTTCTGGTCAGAAAATAACAAAATAATTATTGAAAGTCATATGAAGTTTTAGAATTATTAGTATGTAGATAATACTAAAAGGTCAAGTTTGTGTTCTGTAGAACACTAAAGACAAATTTTAAAATGTCAGATATAAAACCAAGGTTATTCTTTTTTTTTTTTTTCGAGACAGGGTTTCTCTGTAGCTTTGGAGCCTGTCCTGGAACTAGCTCTTGTATACCAGGCTGGCCTCAAACTCACAGAGATCTGCCTGCCTCTGCCTCCTGAATGCTGGGATTAAAGGGTGTGTGCCACCACCGTCTAGCTAGTTATTCTATTTTTGCAGCAAATCTACAATGCATATGGTGGAAGTCAGAACTCAGGTTCTCAAATTAATTCTTGCACAATAAAATCTCTTCTCAACTAAACCAACTCCCCAGCTCCAGGTTTTATATTTTAAATGTTTCTAAAGTTTTCATTTTTGGCAGACAATAACTGAACCAAAGAAATTCTCTTTAGCTGCAATCCTTAACCTTATTCGTGGTCAGGGTCCTTTGGACTCATTCCCTGTTCTGTTATCACTCATCCTAACTATTTATTTATTGGGTGGTTTGGTACACTTATTCACTTTATGACATGAAGTAGGTCTTTTGTTTTAAATGCTTGCAAAGCTATCATCTCTCACCCAACCATCAGTTCTCTGTTTGAGATTAAATGATATACTCATTTGAGTAAGCGGGGGTTTGTCCCTCTTGATCTCTCCTTCTGAACTTAGTGTTTTCTTGATGGTCCCCAAAGGTCCTAAGAATGCTCAATATGCCTTGTTCAACTACCAATGAAATTAATGTGATGGAAATCATTGTTTTCTCATACACTGGAAAGTATCAAGAAGTCAAAGACTTGGAAATATTTCCTTCACAGATACTGAATTAGAATGTTGTACACACAGATTTCTATATACTGCTTCTTTTACATAATTTGGAAATCACTAGGATGCTAAGACGTTAAAATTGTCATAGAAATAATCAGGATCACAAAGCTAAATGATAAGTTATAGATTATAATTTTGTCACCCTGATCTTATTCTCTTGACCCTTGTGAGAGCTTATGTCATCTCTGATTTATCTCCATAAAATGGTTGAAGCAAAAATAAGATGACGAATATGGATGTCATACATTATTCCTTAGTTAAAAGGCAGTAAGAGGGAAATAACATAACATTTACAAGTATTTCCTATATGAACACCTTGCTAATTTTCTAGACTATAGGTTAAATCATAAATAGGATCATGAGGTTTTCTGTCAGTGTGGCTTCAGTCTTGAGATGGACCCCTTACACTTTGCTGTACCTTGATGACAAAAGCCCCCCCCTCAAATAAATGGATAGTTATATGACTGTCCATACTGGCTTAGAAAATACTTCAAAAGGGCAGAATAAATTACTAAAGAAAAAAAACAGAAAAAAAACACTCAGTTGTATGACTAGGACATATAGAGAGCATGGTAGAATTTTAAAATGTAAAATTTATAAATAATGTATGGACATGTTTTACAAAGATGAACAGCAAGAAGAATGGGACAGAGTCCATAGTGAGACATAGTCATCATGGCTGAGCAAATTTAAGTTGCAATGAGCTACATGTGGCTTTGAATATTTTTCAGTCTATGGGATATTTCCTATCCCATTTTTATTCATCTATATGTTAATCATTACTATATTCAGCATCTTAATAAATGTTTACCTGATGGTTTGCTATGTGCCCCATACCATGCATTAGTGCTTTACACTGAACAGTTTAATGGATTTACTAGATTTGTGCATGCAGAAAAGAACAAAATAATGACATTATTGTGTATTTCTAGCAATGTCTATTTTACGGATTCAGTTAAAACATGTGAATTTATACAATGATCTTGTCTGGAGAGCTGGGGAAGACATTTTCTGGTATTTGTGTTCTAACTACAAACCAAGTAGAGCAGGAGCTTATAAGATAGAATGTGGTAAAGAGGAGTGGGGACAACGAACACTGTAAGTGGTGTATGCGAACTATAGAGTGAGTGCACAGAGGAGGTGTGGATGGGTTCACATAGCGAGTTCAATATGATCCCAGTCACACTTTTAAAAGATGTCCATAGCTACAGTAGGGGAATATAGGAGAAGAGGCAGTCACAGAGTAGAAAACACAAGAAGAAAACTCAATAAGGCACTCAGACAATAGAAGGTACTTGCTTGGATTTAAATGATATGATGGGACGATGATAAAATACGAAGGGTGCTTTATATACTCTATGTGATGTAAAGATAAAATAAGATTACTGAAGAGAATGAAGAGGAAATAACATGACAGCACAGAATAAAGACAGAATGAAGAGAAGGGGTTCAGCTGGAGGATCAAACATGTAATGAAGTTCAGACTGTTTCAAAACCAATTTTACAAGCAAAATACATTGAGTAGATTGGCAGTTTTAGATCAGAGTGCTTTGCAAAGATAAGAGCGGGTAAGAGGTATAATAATCAGTGTCTAAAAGAGGAGTGGGGATGTCCACTTGTAAAGAAGTGGGAAATAACCAGGATATCATCTATGGAAAGGAAGAGGAATAGCTAAAGTTTGAAGCCCCAACTACCACCATGGAATTGCTGAAGAGGCCTACACATAAGGTATGAACTGTTAGCACCTGCTCTGCATCAAATTCCATTCTACTCGGCCTTGACAAAACCCCAAGTCTCTCTACACATGCATATCCACAGGCACAAAAATCATGAGCTAATCCGAATTCATTTTCTTCTTCACGATTCTAAAAATCAGCGAGAACACTTCATTTTCTTTTAAGAAAAGATTTATAAACATGTCACCAATTCACAATGTATTTTCTTTCTTTATAAGACTCACCCGACTCATTCAAGGATAAATGCCATATTAGTTGTAATAATAGGAGATCCATTAGTTACTCAGGAGGCTTGAGGGTCTTATATAATTAGTATGAAACGGATAGCTTTTCTGTGTGAACAATGGTGCACAGGTGTGAGAGCTTTATACCATTAGTGAGAATGGCAAAAGATAACCGTGTTTTAGCTTTTCATCATGACACAAGCTCCCTGATCTCATCACCAATTTATTATTTAAACCTGAGAAAATGAGCTGCTCCAATTCCAGAACAATTTATATCTGTATAATGAGATGAGCCAATTGGGTACAAGAAGACACTTTGGTATTTTCAGTCCCCATCACTTCTAAGAACATTTGAAGAGTAGTCACCGTGACAGTTGTCATCATCCTCTACTCTCAGTTATCATTTATGCATGAGTAGAAATTAATATTCAATATCCACTTCTAGGAGAACCAAAATATTGTAGCTCCCCAGCTCAAACTCTGCTGTGCTAAAAATAATTATGTATCTATGGAATTCGCTGCTGATGCTGTTGAACTTGATGTTTTAATTCTCTGCTTTCCTGCCCTGGCAGGTATCACTATCCTTTGGTTATGTAGAACAAAGACCCTTTGGTTATGTAGAACAACGATCTTCCAGACTGAGGTGTAACTCAAAGGTAAGAACAATTCTTGGCTCAAACGTGAAACACATTACCCGATGATGGCAAATGATTGTTTTTTTGGTATTTACATATGCCTACTTTTTGGATGGATTCCAAAATAATTCCTCTTCAACTTATTAGGGTCACTTTATACTACTAAAGACTACTTACTTAGATTGGGAAAGAAGAACACTAGAAGTTATTTTATGTATATATTCTGTATATTATTCTCCATATAATCCTGATCCTCATAAATGCTCAGCAGATTTTACTCTTGATAAGTCCTATTAGAGTGTGGGGCCAATACAGCATAACATACAAGGACAGAAGGTCTACACTTTACACACATATATGTGGGTAATAGTTGTGTGGCTTGGGTAGTCTCTGGGGTCCTGGCAGTAGGATCAGGATGTATTCCCAGTGCTTGAACTGGCACTTTGGAGCCCATTCTCTTTGGAGAGATACGTTGCTCAGCCTAGATATTGGTAGATATAGGAGCAGAGCCTCGGTTTTGCCTCAAAGTGATGTGTCAAACTTTGTTGACTATCCTTGGGAAGCCTTACCCTCTCTGAGGAGTGGATGGGGCTTGGGGTGGGGGTAAGGCAGGAGAAGTGGGAGAAGGGAAGGGAGCAGAAACTGGGATAGGTATGTTAAATGAGAAGATTGTTTTAAAAAATAAATTGAATAAAACATATATAAGAAGTAGATAAATGGATATAGAAATGGATCCTAGAAATAGAATAATATATAAAAAATCATGCAATTGAAGATTTCTGATGAAACGTAAAGACAACACATGGAAAAATCATAATCATTTCAATATTACCTACTGAACCAACTTTGGATACCTAGGTGTATCAATGTTATCTTATATTTTATATAATTAATTTTATATGCTATCAAATTGTATACAACATTTCACCAATGAATTTTTACTCTAAATTTATGAGATATATTTGATATTGTAGTTGCCTTTAATGAATTCCATTTTTTTCTGGTTTTGGTATATAGGTCACCACGACGTACAAATCTGATAGACAAACATACTGCCGGGCGGTGGTGGCGCACGCCTTTAATCCCAGCACTTGGGATACAGAGGCAGGCGGATCTCTGTGAGTTCTAGACCAGCCTGGTGTACAATAGCTAGTTCCAGAACAGGCTCCAAAACCACAGAGAAACCCTGTCTCGAAATACTTGCAGTAGTAAAACTTAAAGAAATAGCATTAAGAAAAAAATAAAGATGCCACATAGTCATCTTAATTACTGTGGAAAGTTATTCAACATATTTTAAAATTCCTTCATTATCAAAATTAAGTCATTTAGGTATAGAATAATCTAGAAAAATAAATCATATGTACTTAATAAAACCCATTTATTCATAATTTGCACTTAAATTCATATTCAATGGTGAAAACTGTAAAATCATTTTTAACAAAGTTCAGTAAAAAGCAAAGTCTCTGAGTCACCATATTCCTGTCCAGCCTAGTAGTGGAAGTACTAGCCAGGATATTCAGACAAGAAAATAACATTATCTGAATTACAAAGGAAGAAGTAAAATTATTTTTATTTGCAGATAATGTTACCCTAGGCAAAGAAAACACATGTTCTTGAATATTCTCTTCTACTCTTTTTCATGTCCATGGCATCTTTGCTTATTGTGTTTCAGGTTGGAGTGTTTCTGTAAGGACATACTCTTCTACTGAGATTCTTCAGGAACTTTCAGTAGATTCAGAGACAGATTTCTAGTAAAGTGGTTTTTGATCTTCATCAGTACTCTGGTCTGTCTTGGAATTTATTTCTCTGTCATTATTCTCTCCAGATTTTCCTATTACTGTCTACAAGATATTTAGCTTATTAGACTTTTTTCTACTTCTAGTCCTATTATTCTAGCTTACCTACCAAGTTTGGTTGTTTTACCTGGACTTGCAACATTTTCTTTTGAGACAGGACTTCACTGTGTAGCCCTGACTATCCTGAAATTGGCTCTGTAGATCGGGTTAGCCTTGAACTCAAAGAGATCCACCTGCCTTTGCCTTCCAAGTGCTGGGATTAAAAACGTGTGGCACCCTGATTCACATTTCCATTGAAAGCAGATGTGTTTTGCAATTTCTTTTCTGTTAGCCTGTCATGATATGCTAGAATAAATGAACATGGACAAGTAAATAGCCAATTACAAAGTGGTGAGAAATAAGGGGACCAAGCATCGTGTGGTTCCATAGCCAGTCATCAGTCCTTTAGTGAGATCAGATGTTTTATTATGAACTTCACAGGAACTATTCAGTGTACCCACCCAACTTAAATATGAATAAAATATGCACACTTGACTGTTGTGGGTGTTTCTATTCTCCCAACAAGAAGGTTAAATTATGAATTGAATTCTTATCATGTAAGAATGAAACTCTAGGTAGAATGTAGGTTTTCAATCCTCTTGGCCAGTTAGACCTATCAGATTAGGCTCTGCTACATGAGTTTTTCCCAAAATACTTACATGTGTAAAGATGTGTAGAGATTTACATATGTCTGTGGGTGCCACTATATATAGTAGTCAGAAGAAAACCTTTAAGAGTCATTCAACACATGACTTCCACTTTGTTGCTTTTTAGATGGGGTCTCTTTGAAACTTCTCCAACAGGTTAGGCTGGCTAGACGGCAATTCAGGCATTTGCCTTTCTCTGGCTCACCAGTGCTTATTCCCATGCCTGACTTTTATTTTTCTTTTAACCTAAGTTTATGACATTGAACTAATGTCCCATAAGCTTGCATGTGCAAACACTTTGTTGAATAAACCATCTTTCCACCTATCCAAATTCTTTTCACGGTGTCATATCTTCATGGTTATTATTCTTTGCCATTTATAAAAGAACCTTGTACTAAAAGATTTCTTTAAAGTTATTTTCCTTTGTGAGAATCCCTATGTTCATAACAAATGATAATTAGTGCTTTCCCCTCATTTGTATGACTTTCCTTAGTTTTCTTTTAGACCAGGATAAAGATCCCAGGTAAATCGGAGAATGGTGGAAGCCACTGTCACCCTCCACTGTACTCCATGATGAGACAGCAGAGTCAAACATTTGAAGGAACATTCATTTACTTACAGGTTTAATTTACATTGAGGTGACATTTTACTACATGGCCTAGATGGCCCAGGCTGTTTCTGGCATGCATAGGTTTCAGTGACCCTATGCCTCAAGACTTTTAATTTTTATTTTTAGTTCAGATTCTAACTTTTTCTACATCCCCATTGCACCACAACACCAAGTGTTTGTAGATGCTAAATATAATCACTACCCTGTCTTCATTTACATTTCGACTACTAATCCCTTGAGTGGACATATTTTCACCAAGATAGTGAAGACAGTGACCTCTGATGTCTACTCTTGAGTCATTGCAGCCTGTTCTTATTGGACAGACTCAGTAATCTCTCTGCAAAGCATTTTTGATTTACTTATAACATGACAAATATATCAGTGAGCTCCAAATTTCTTCAAGAAGAAGTCTAAATCCTGTAACATGACAGCGATGGCCCACTCTAATCTGGACTTCTCTCTCCAACTTCAATTCCTCATTTTTCCTCTAACTTTTCCCTTATGAGCCCTTCACGGACATGATGTTCATAGTCTGCTGTATCATGCTTTTAGGTTTTTGATTCTAGCATGTTCAAGGTCATACAGTGTAGAGTTTCTCACCCTCCATGGAGGGAAGCAATGTGAAGCCACCCTTACCTCTAAGTAGAAGCACATAGGCACCTTTCTTTTCAAAGGCACCCTGTCTTCACAAGATACTTGTCAAAATACTTGACTTTGTTTTGTCTTAGCGATACAATCTCAGTTGTATTCAAATACATGCCCCAATGCATTCCACATTGGTGACATTCATTGAATTATGTCTGAAAGAATTATTATACAAATTGAAAGTCGTTTTACTAATAATCGGCTTCGGCACAACACCGTGCCTCGCTTGTTAGTAATTTCTTCACAGACCAGGGCCATTTCCTTTCTTTCCATTTTACAATATGGACTCGGAAACCCTCCCAACAAGCTGACTTTTCAGGAGCTGAATTGCATCAATTTGGCAAACTTATAATGGGTTTGCCTTATTCATCACCTTGTTTTATTCAGCATCTTCGGTTGTAAATTCCTTTCACGGGGTTTCTATGGCTTAATGATAACCAGAAATGACTCAAGCAGTTAAAGAATTCACTTCATTAGTGCAGAGTGCACTGATTTGCATCACAAAACAATTCATTTAAATACAGAAATCTGCTCTGCATGTCTCTTCTTCATGTCTAGTGTAATTGCACTGTTATTAATGCAAACTCTCAAGGTATCCATCTTACCTTTCTTCTTCTCCACCTGTCAGGGATGGTGAAGACCAATATTGTGTCTTTGATTGTGTAGTGCAGAGGGGCCAATGGAATATAGTTAAAGGTGTTCTTTAATTACACTGTCTTCATGTTTTCATTTAAATAAAAGTTTCGACTCAATGGCCACCATCTTATAATGGCAGGAACATAAAAGAGACATGAGTATAAGTCTTATTTTCATTTTATTTTCTAACTTCTTGTACATTATGCCAATCTGCTCTCCTTTTGCCTTTCCCATTCTCTTCATGCAAGGTTTTCAAGTGACGATGTTAAGAAGGTATAAGCGATAGTTTTTAAAAGTGTTTGAGGATCTTATGGAAATGCATGTGCCTTAAATTCAACAGACTAGAATAACTAGAATAACTAGAATAGACTGTGCTATCTGCATATTTTAAAGGAACCTCTTATTCAGTTGTAAAGTATCAGAAGAAGATGGGATGGGCGTATGAAGATAAATATATTGGGAAATTTGTAAACAAGATTAGTGCCCCAAAGAAAAGATCACTAATACACCCATATATGAGAGAGAGAGAGAGAGAGAGAGAGAGAGAGAGAGAGAGAGAGAGAGAGGGAGAGGGAGAGGGAGAGAGGAGAGAAGAGAACGAGAGAGAGGATGAGGGCGAGAGAATTTGGTTTTTCTGTCTGATTTTGCCATGTGTACATACAGTTAAATTTGTTCCTCTAAAAATCAGAAAACAATCCCTAACAATTGGCTCTGGTATGATGAACATAAGAACAGATCTGCCTGCACCTTGATATTGCATACATAAACAACCAGAAATGTGAGAAACAATACATACATATATATCTAATACATGTGTTTGTGTATGTGTATATATATATATATATATATATGCATGTGTATACATTTCTATATCACAGTGCAAACAATTTAGACACCTTGTAAAGGGAGGTTAATATCAAAATTATAAAGTATCTCAAATCTTCATATCTAATGCCTTATTCTTTTTTAGATGGAATCAGTGTTTTTTCAGTTATATAATTATGGTCAGTCTATAAGAAAAATCATGTGTCATTTACATATTGATTGACATCCATTCATAGTAAAGGTATAACTTATGTAGTACTGAGTACCTATTATAAAGGTATTAGATGGGTTCATAAACTTAGGATTTCATTGTAAGACAGGTGGAAGTGAAAATCCCTAGCTCACATGTCTTGAGAACCCACAAACTGGCATGCCCTGGGGAAGCTCTTTGTGGTAAACTGAATGAGAATTGTCACCAGAGTATTATATATTTGCATATTCACGCCCAAGTTGGTGGAACTGTTTGAAAGGATTAGGAGGTGTGGTCTTTTTGAAAGACTTGTGTCACTAGGGGCAGGCTTTGAGGCTTTCAAACCCCTTGTGTGAGTCCCAATATCGTCTCTCTGCCTCATGGTTATGGATAAAAAATGTGACCACTAAGCTGCTTCTTTTTTTCTACCATCCTAGACTCTAATCCTCTGGAATGATAAACCAAATTAAATGTTTGTTTTTATAAATTGCCTTGGTCTTCGGTTTTTATATAATGTACATATAGTCCCAGGAATAGGAAAATTATGAAGACATGATTGCTCAATCTGATATGTGAATGTCATTGTGACTTTGGTGAAAATGACTGCATAAGCTAGAGAGGAGAAAACTAAGGACTAGAGAACACAGTTGAATTTCGGCTCAATAGTGTTAGCAGTCAATTCCATAGACTCTGAATCTCTGGGAGTATGCCTACTGCAAATTCCCTTGATTACCTTACTTGAGGATGGAAGACCCAACTGCACTGATAGTGTCATTATCTGGTTAGGGTTTTAGACACCACAAATAGAGAAAGGCAATGTGTAGCTCTATGCCATTGTTGCCCTGTGACTTCCAATTCTGAATGCAATGTAACCGGCTGCTCGAAACAACTGGTGCCTTGGTGTCCTCATCATAATGGAACGTGTCCTTGATTTGTACATATTCCTTGAGATGCTTTTGCTAGAATATTTTATCACAACTACTAGAAAAGGACTGATGTCACCTTTAAAATGTCATATTTCAATCTAAAGAACCAAATCCATAAATCTCATCTTTACTAAAGTCAATGTTTTCTAACAGTAATTACATTTTTCTGTACCCAAAATTATTACATTATAATGGAGAATCTGATAATTTAAGAAAAAAATAAAAGCTTCTGACTGCTCTTGGACAGTCAGTATTCCCTGAACATACTAAATCATGTATGACTTTATAAGTTGATCTTGCCTCTTTAACATTGACTCGATATTAACATAGAGCTTTGGTTTAACGACTTTGTCATTGGATTTAAGACCTGATGCTCATGGGAGGATTTTAAATGTAGTACTGCAACCTTTCCAGTGCCCATGGCTGGGAAGGTTAGAAGTCCTAGTATAAAAAAATTGCAATTGTTGTTTGTTAAATTGCCACACCGTCAAATTGATTTCTAAATCTTATATCTGAAGCCTAGAGTGCTTTCCTAACTTGGATCTTGAAGCTTTTTTTTTTTTCAGTGTGTAATTTTGAGAGGCATACCTGACTACAATGATTAGAAGAAACTTCATTCAAGCTCTAAATGAAACATTTTCATCACCCCTCTGTGAAGGCTCAGCAAACACTGCTGAAGAAGAGTCAGAATGAATGCAAGAGCTGGAGGATGAGATGAAGTTCTGCTAAATGCTGCTGTCTGGTCATGAAATGGCTATGCCTACATAAGATGAGAGCAGAACAGGGTGTTAATGAGTTTCCCACCAGGTGGTGGTGATGCATGCCCTTTAATCCCAGCACTCGGGAGGCAGACGCAGGTGGATCTCTGTGAGTTAGAGGCCAGCACAAGATCTAGTTTCAGGACAATCCCAAAGCTACAGAGAACCCTGTCTTGAAAAACAGTTTTCCATGAGGAGCAACATGATCTGTATCTTCAGGACTTGCATCAAAGTAAATTTCATAGTAAATGCTCACTCTAAGCTTGGGATATAGATACTCAATTAATAGCCAATATTAGTATACTATATTATTTTTCATGCCATGTGGAAGTTAATTGTATTACGACTTATAACTCCATGATCTGTCAAATATCGAAGAAGACAATCTCGAACTGGTGTGAGGTATAGAATATTATAGATTATGTACCAAACCACAGGTATAATAAGGGCTAGCATGAGGTAACAGAGACAATTTCAAACACTAAGGTAGAATTTTCAGGGAAGAAGATTATTAATGAGAATGGAATGGTCGTATTTGGTTAAATCATGTCTATGCTGTTGACAACTTTTCAGAAAGGTTGTTCTTCATTTACTCCATTTGCCAGCTGACAATTCAAGAAATACCTTGATCCTTCTTTATGATCTACTAAGCGTGTAGTCAAAGAGAGCGACAGTAAAGGAAGATAGGAGAATAAATAATGGGTTTAGGCAGGACAAGCATGAAAGACATCCAAAGAGAGAGGAAACTGACTCCAACAACTAACTCCAAAACAACAAAAACTTACCCATGAACCTGACTGTATAACATATCTAATGCCAACTTTATTATGTAACAGATTTTGCAATCAAGAATTCAATGCTGAGAGTTCTCTACAGTTTCCTCATTATCGCCCTTTGTGCTAATGCGTCCCCACGACAGGTGCTACAGGTGCAGATGTTTTGGCATCAAACAGGTAAGACTCTTGCCAGAAAGACTTACCACCCAGCATGACGCCCAGCCTCAATCAGACTCCAATCTTGATTCTTAATAAGTCTTTCTTGTTGTGAGAATTCTCAACTCATTTTAGGGATGAGACCTGGAAAATTAATGATTCCCTGCCCGCCTGAACAGAGCTCGTGCCTGGAGAATAACAATCGACACTCAAGCCTCTCCTGTCTGTCTTGTTTTCACTAATCACCCTAGGGCCAACTTGGCTGTAAAAATCTCCTATGCATTGTGCAGTGTCATATTGGAGGAAGTTGTTAAATTGTTTAAATATATTTTATGCAATGTTTCAAATAAATATATACCTAAAGAAGGTTCAGGTTACAGTCTATATATATGAATAAAGTAAGTCAGAAATCCAATAACAGCTACTCTTCATAAACAAAGACAACAGACATTCTGAACATTTTATCACACATGCCTTTGGCTTTTCTTTATACAATTCCTTGGGATATACTGTGTATAAACACCTTTCCTAGTAACCTCATGACTAGTATGGGCAGACATTTTACCCTGCTGAACCATCTCACCAGTACACTGCCCTTGTGAGAATTGTGATTTTACACCTAAAATTCCATTCTGGATGTGCTGCAGAATTCAGTACTAGTCATGAGGTTACTAAGAAAGTGACGTCTACAAGTTGTCCTCCGACACCCGTGAGGCCGTTGTGGCACATGCATGGTCACACACATAGACACACATATATAAACAAAAAGGAGTAAATTTCAAACAGGCTAATAGAAGTAGATAGTAGTTCTGGCAACTGTGAGAACTCAAGGAAATTGCTTCTTTTTTTTTTTATCATTTCCAGTCCTATCTTGGAAAACTTAGTGGCAATCATGGTATAGGCTCTCTGCAGACATCTTCCCATGAGACTTATGTATGCAGTCCAGATGCTGGGATTTCTCATAGAGACACTGTTTAAAATCACCAGATTTTACATACATACATAAATAAATATAAGCAGACACACACAAATATACAAATTGTGCTTTTTATCACTAATCTCATATTTTAAATATTCATTATGTTGTTTGAGCAGATGCCAATGATTCAACAAAACCTTTATTGAGATGTGGGCCCTAATATGTTTTCTTACACCAGGATGTTGAGTCTACATTCTTATGAACTTCCAGAGAACACAAATTCTTGGTCAGTGAGTTAAGGATTCTCTCTAAATTACAATTTTGAAAATGGATAAAATATGCATCATGTTCATGCATTACACTGAAGAAAGGAGATTGGAACATGGCAGAAAAACAACACAGACAGACACACAAAATAAGTTTAAGGTTACAAAAATAAAAAGTTTAAGGTTAAAAAAAAATCCCACAAGCCTACAAGTCACCTTCACAGCAAGGTCATGGCGGCAACACTCTGATGGCAAATGATTCCTCCAAAAGTGGGTACAAAGCGAGCTGGAGAGATGGCTCAGAGGAGGAAGCGCTTGTTGCACAATCACATGGACCTGCTTTATGACCCCCAAAATAAACACCAAGGCAAGGTGAGCAGCATTGTGATCTGCCTGTAACCCCAGGACATGGGAGGCAGAGACTTACGGATCCTAAATAAAGTGCCAGCCAGACTGATGAACGCTAGACTCACCTGAGAGGCCCTGCTTCAGTGAACAAAGTAGAAATCAATCAAGGGTGATACCTGGTAATAATCTCTGGACTCCATATGGATGTGCATTCGTGGACTTACACACACACACACACACACACACACACACGTTCACCTTGGCAGATATGAATGCATATGCAATGACTACATACATATGCAAATATAAAAACAGTTAGACACACCAATGAACACAAAAGCATAAAACAATTCAAAAACAAAACTAAGAAGAAACAAAGGAGCCAGATTACAGGCATCGGTGAAAGTGTATAATACCAAAGAGACACTGAAGTATTCCTCTGTGAGTCGCCACCTTCTCACACTATGACATAGATACAATCTGTTTCTGTATAAAGTCATGGGGTTATGCATGGTATTTGCTTAAATGAATACTGCCTAGAAGAAAAGATAAATTCCTTTGCTCCATTTTAGCATGCTATCTCCATCTATTTTCTATAGCAGTCACAAAGTACTTGATACTAGGTTTAAGTGCAAGAATATTGTATGTGCATATAAGGAGGACTTCCATGCTGTAATTTAATGCAGACTGGGAATCAGTTAGGAAAATAAGAACCTGAAAATCAGGTCTCTTTTTATACAGCTGTCCCTAGCATCTTAAAGTTCCCATGCTCCTTATCCCATTTTATACCAGTTTTCACCCACTGCCAAAGGCTACCACCACATCTTCACCATTAGCTTTTATAACATGGACTATTTAGACAGGACACATTCCGACCACAATTCTACTCCTTTGACTCAGAAAAGAAAAGCAGAATATCCATTTTCATCTCCAAAAATGGCTGTATCTTTTGGATGTTAGACCATTTTAGAGAGTGCCTTTGCTCAGAATAATGTGGTCTTGTTTGTAACTATCAGAAAGAACACTTTGTTTTAAAGCAAGATAGAACTGGTTTCAAATCCTCCAGCTTCTTATCAGCAGTTAAGCACTTTATCAGAAGCATCCACGTCCCGTGGTATAGGCTGTTTGGTAGAATAGCTAACTGGATAATGGATCACAGAACAAACCTGGGATTATCATTAAGTGTATGGAGAGGTTCAAGACTCAGCTTACAACCTTCTGCTTTCTATCGTTCTTGTGTTTTTTCCTTTCCCGTTTACATGTCTTCTGTAAGGAATAAACCACTGGAAGGTGGAACTGGTAGGAAGTTCAATTAATCAGACTGTTGCTCTTAAAACGCTTGACTCTGAGCGAAGTTCTGAATATTGCGAACTCAATCAAGATCCCAAGCTGTGCCTGGCTCAGGCAGCCCTCTTTACAAACAACATTTTAAAGGACCTCAATGCTATGGTTCTTCATGTATACACCAGAGAAATGTAGTTATTCCAGGACTTTATAGCTGAGGGGCAAAAGAAACTTTCAAAGTTTCCATTTAGTCAGTAACAATATTTCTAAACTGCTCCCTGGCCAACAAATTTGCTTTGCCAGGTGTCAAGCAGAGAAAAAAAACACGTGTTCTGCTTAGCTGTGGGATAACCTCTCTGACCCAGAGCTACCAGTGGAATTATGGTTTGTAAAGCTGGGTTAAGCACATTCCAATATCTTAACACATTTGGCATGGCATCTCCATTTAGTTAGACTTTATACTAATGTTAATGGTTTGATATTCACACTAGTGGCTCAAATATTTTTCTTTGTACTTGTATATGTTTTGGTATTGTGTTTTATTTTGTATAGAACAATTATTTAAGAGTGGTAGAGCTAGATCACGTGACAACACTGCTAATCTGGTATGTAAACTTCCATTTGGTTCTTTCTAGTTGCTGTATTCCGAATAGCATGCTGACTGTGAGCCACTGGCCACCACTCTCTACATCTAAAAATAATTGAAAGTATGTTACACAACTTTTATTTCTAGAAACATGTCTGCTCTTGTCTAGAGAAAGCAACAGACTTACCTCAAGGGAAATTATAGCTGAGTCAGGGAGCAGAAGACAATCTGGACAACCTGTCTCAGTAATGATTAGCAAAGAGAAAAGGGCCCTAAGGAAAAATAACAATGGGTAGTTTATTTTATTTTGGGCAAAAAGCTTATGTCATTTATTATATTTTTCTATTTTCTTTTATTGCAAATAGATTTTTTTCATACAATCTCTTCTGATTAGGATTTCCATGAGCTCATTCCTCTGAGATCCTCCTCATCCCACCTCACCTACCCTCCACTTAAAAAAAAAAAATTACCATCTTTGAGTGAGGAAGAAAGTCAAGAAGGGAGGTGCTTGATTTTGTTGACAGCAGTTGGCAGACAATGGAGCTGGCAGCACCGGATGAAATGTTCCTGCCTATTCTGTTCAAGGTGGATCTCCCTTTGGTCATGCTAAGACTGATTACATCACTGCTCTGCTGTAGAAGCCTGCTTTCTTTCTATAATTTCTCCCAGCAGTGAGCCACACAGACTTGGATATCAACAAGCACTTAAGCCAGATATGTGGATACATCAGTATTCACCCTTTTTGTCTGCAGCATTCACAGACTGAGGTTTGGTGAATGCTCTTTTGTTTTTCCTGTAGTATTCTGACAAATCTATCCCTCTCGGCAACCACACTGTTACCTCTCTGGATCGTTAAGACTGATATAAGTTATTTCAGAAGTCATCTAAGCTACTTGAAGTCAGTATCCACCAACTCTGGGATAGGCTCTATATCTGAATAGTTCTACTTGGGCTGTAGAGATAGCTCAGTAGGTAAGAGCACTTGTCGCTCTTCCGGAAGACCTCAGTTGCCAAGACCATCCACTGGGGCTCTACTGGCTTCTATAGGAACCTGCACTTTTGCAAAAGACAGAAACATATACACAAAAATAAAAATAAAAATAAATTTTATCCAAATAGTCCTGATAAGTAAAAATGCATTCCATTTCCATTTTAGTAACCTTCGATGCCTTCCTGTGTTTCCCAGTCCAATGTATTTGGTGGAATTTGCATTATCTGACTGAAACGTTTGACTCTCATGGCAATTTAACAAATAATTTTACTAAAACAATTTTCTTTTAGATATGTAATTTGACTATGTGCCTTATTTTTTCTATACATTAATCCGACTGAGTGTATAAAACTTCTTCATTTCCCACATTTCTGAGGTCTTAGCTGAGTCATCAAACACATAAAATTTTTTTGCATGTATGTGTGTACACCAAGATTAGACAGTTATTTGAAGGTATTCAGATATTAACTTTTGCTTTTGCTAATTTCTACTACGTAACATATTTGAATGAAAACTTAATAGCAAATATTTTCATTGAAACTTCAACTTACACCATTAAAAGCCTAATTATCTGTACCCTTTACACCTTAATTCCATCTTTCATAAAGGAAACCAGGACTGTTTGATGTCATAGCCTCAATACTACTATAAGTTTGCCTTTAGTAAAAGGCTCAGCTTTTAGAAAAATAAAAGACTAAGAAAATTCTGTGTTCTAGGTTAGTAGTATACAAATCTAGGCTGCAATTCATAATAGGACTTTTTGACTTTCACACTAAGACCAAGAAAATTATAAAAACAAATTTGAAAATTTTTCTAGAAAATATTTGATCTTATAGACAACTCTAAGGCCATAAATTAAAAATATTGCCTTGCTTCATCTTTGGATGTTATATAAATGTAGCTTGTGAACATTACATTTGTTCTATTTGTGTATATGTAATATGTTCTAAAATGGTAGATTTTACCTTTCTTAAATATAAGTTGCCAACCTGACTAACTAAAGAGCAATAAGTAATTTAGATCACCCAGGCATAACTCAGTTCAAAGTTATCAATCTTCGAAATACTTATTTTCTCAGTTTCAAATTTATTATGGTAAATAAACACAGAGCAGATTGAAGTCATTATCATGCCTAAATAAAGAAAAGATCTGTGACTTGTAGCTCATTAATAGATGTATCAAATAAGATGACAGTCAACGAGCTACCCCAAAATCAGTTTCACAGGATAAGAACAATGCATTTTGGAGCCTAGATCCAAATGATAAGGATCACAGAAACAATTATTTTAAGTATGATACTTCAACTTTTGTCTTATCCATCCATATGATGCAGCTGCTTCCCATACCTCCAATTTATTGAGAAGTAAATGAAGCAAAATCTAGCTTAGTGTAGCATAATAGTGGAATGAAACTTCTTTACATTGATAGGTACACCATCAGACGCGGTACTGATGACTTTTAATATAGTTTCATTTGAGACTATATTCATGAGTAGTCATGACACAAGGGACCTCAGGCTCAGCAATGGACGTTTACATACCAAATAAGTGGTAGAAACAGTTTTATAAGCAAATTCAGTATTTTAAATTTTAATAACTTTCATTTGTTTTAGTGTAATTTCAATTACTCCATAGAGATGAATAATTGAACAAGAATGAATATTTTCCATAATGCTCTTTTAAAGATTCTGTACCTACATAGGTCCCCCCCCCCCAATTTTTTGTTGAAATGTTGAGGATAGGCATCATAGTAAATCCTAGAACTAAGAACCAACTTAATCACTTCTTAGGAAAAAAAAATCAATCTCACTGTTTGGTCAGAAATCAGAGGATAAATGAGGTTTCTTCCTGCTACACATTTTCCTGATGCATATATAATATCAATCACAATCGTTCTTGATGACTCAGTGGAGAAAAGAGCAGGAGCATCTTCAACATCCAGCAGGAAGCCTAAGCTGCTGCTTATTCCAGGCATTATTTGAAAAGGAAGAAGTTTGCGGGAGGGCACAGATTAGTCCTCTTGCCTTGATGCTCACAGAGTACCTTGGCGAAGATCAAACTCCCCCAGCTCATTCTAATGCTGTGCGCCATCTACATCACAGGTATAAATTGAGCCAAATCCTTACCTAGCACAGGCAGGAAATATATGTTCACTATTCAGAGGATGGGTGAAATTTACTTTTGTGAAGAATATTTTTGTTTCAAAGTGAGGTGAAAGTTTCTTTCAACTTCTAAATGATAGGGAGTGGTTATTTCCCATGTCTACTGCAGCAAAGTACTAAGAGCCAAATGGTGCTCAGGGCTTCATCTTTTGGATCTAACCACTACCAGTTCTGGGAGAAGATTGGTGATAAATCTTGCTTGGTGAATCTTCTAGTACTAAATAATCACTGTTTTACCTAATAGACAATGAGTGATCCCGTATGATATCAATAAACAACAATTAATAGAATAACAATATACCTCAGCTCATATGAATTTATATATCCATATGAAATCTACACACCATCAAACATTCAATTACACTTTCAAAGCCTTTATAAATGTATATTACATGTGAAAAGCAACTTTCTTGCCTGGATATGTGATACCCACTGCCGATTCTTGACAATAAGGTATTATTGATACCTGGCATTGTGTAAATACTAGTGGAGTACATGAATGTGAATCTATCTTTGCTTTTTTAGGATTGAAATTTCTTTCTATCCTTCCCTTAACACACACAAACACACACACACACACACACACACACGAGCATGTTTCATAAATATATAGATATCTGTACCTACACAGGGAGGTTTCTTATTTTTCTCTGTGTCTCTAGTGACCTGACCTCTCTGACCTGTCCTTAAATAAATACAGTTCCGTGACGGCATGTTTTTCTGATGAAGTAAATCCTTTTTTATGAAGGCTTTTGCTTTCACTACAGAATTTTTTTTGCTTTTGTTTTTCTCCAAACTATTCTTCTTTGTAATCAAGAGTAGTTGCTAAGAAATACACTGTGACTATCTACCATTATAGACATTTTATACAACTATTTATATGATGGTACTTAAAATATGCCAGATACCTTGCCTTTCTTTTATCTTTCTGTCTTTCATTCTCTGTTCTCACTCTTACACAATTTATTTTATATTTTTGGCAATGTCGTTGAGCTAAGGGATGTACTGATAGTGCGAAAAACTTAAGTGAGTCATAAATGCCTTCCAAAGGTTAGCATTTCAGTCATTAGAATGTGCACAAACAGTCCTCTTCTCACGTATAATGGAGAAAATCCAGGAGAGGGAGGAGGGGGGGAAAGGGAGACGGGGAGGGGAATGGGAGGCAGGGAGAAGGCGGAAATTTTTTTTCCAATAAAAAATTATATTTAAAAAGAAAAAGAAAAAAAAAGGGCAGAGGAGGAGTAAATTTAGTCTCCCTTCATGATCCAGGGGAGCCATCATCTCCTCCTTTGAACCACTAGGAATCCTGGCTCAACCTTTCCTCAGCAGATTGACACATACAACCTAGTTCCTATGTCTCTGGACTTGGATTGAATTATAATATCAGCTAGTTTATGGAAGGTCATGGATCTCAGATTATATGAAATTATAATAATAAGCTATTTGGTTTGTTTCACAGGAAAACTGAGTCTCTAATATCTAGTGTCTATCTGTCTGTACTTTTTGATCTTTTTTTGATTACCCCTGAGTAGACACTATTATTATGCTATTTTAATGTGCTTGCAGTCACACAGATAGGAAGCTTGCAGAATCACAATCATAAAGTCACAAAGTGCATCATCCAATTTCATGCCTTTAATCACTCTCTATACTTCTTTTTGAGCAAAGTATCAATGTACCTTTGATAATAATAATGTCTATCTAATTCTAATAATACTTGTGTTACCATCTTTTTTAACTAATGCTGAAATAAACAGTGAATTTAAATTGAACATTCAGAAACTACCTATGGTCAGATTTTGTCTGTGTAAAATTTTTAAAAGCCATATCCATTAAATTTTGTATTGTGGAGCCTACAATATAATTATTAACTTTGATATATTTAAAAGCGTTTCACCTGTTTCTTCCAACAAGAATTGAAATGTCTTGTAGACAGTTAACATGCCTCCTTCAATAATGAGCCTATTCATTATATATAAGAATTAACATTGATCATGGTCCTTTTTTTAATATAAAATAAGTCCCATTTCAGCAGTCATGCTTCTATGTATGCCAACAGCTAAGATAGGAATGAGGTTTAAAAAAAAAAAGACATTGGCTATGACAAGAGAATTTTAAACAAAAAGTAACTAGAGATTTAAAGAAAATTTATGGCTCTGGGTTATTATTCAGACAGCATGAAATTGAGAAGTAATTTGGTCTTGCGGGTAAAACACAGGAAAGTCAGGAATTGTGAGCTCTTTACTTTAAGTACTATTTTATATAACTTTTCCCACATAGCTTCTCAGTCTATGAAATGGGGATCATTTAAATGTTGTCCAAAAGAGGAATCAAATTTAACACTAAGCAACTCATACAAAAAGTATTAAACAAATATACATTACTCATAAAAAATCTCATCATCTGACTCTTTGTTATTCATTGTGTGTGTCCATAAACCAGCTACATCAGCATTGTCTTTAGCATCTTCGAAACACAGACTCTCTGGTCTCCTCCCAGAGCTGTGACATCAGAATCTGCTATTTAAAAAAAATCTTTATGCACAATAGGGGCATATTGAGATATTTTAAGAGCAACCTAGCTCTGAGCTGGTCGGATCCAGTGTCTCTCCTCCAAGAGTGGACCAATGCAATGAGAGAGCACCTATCATCAGGTGTACTGTGCTTGGTGCGAAAGGCTCTAAGCTGGTCTGGCCAGAGATGTTCTCGGGGCCTGGGGCCAGGCAAGAAGCCCTGCAGGGAGTAAGTAACTTCAGCTGGAGTCCTTGGGTTCCCTCTTTATTTCTGAACCTGAATAGGACAGGCAGGTTGAAAAGGATTGGAGAGGCAAACCCCTGGGTGCATACAGGTTCTGCCTCTAGTCCTCAGTACCAGGCACTCAGAGTGGGAGGTGGCAAGGCTGGCTTCCAGGTGGGAAAGATGGCCCCACAACTGCTGATCTTGGAGCATGCTAACCACAAATCCCCATGGTGGGTCCCTGCTGTGGGAGCACATTCTACTCCTTCAGCCAATAGCCTTTAAGATACCAGCCCACTTGGGCATGGTCTCTTATAGTATAAAAAGCAGTGGTAACCCTGCACCCACTCTCTTGTTTCTGGCTTCCACTTCCTGCTGCTATACACTAGTCCTCTGAGACAAGAGGACTGTTTTTTTTTTTTTTTTTTTTTTTTTTTAGGAGAGTCATCTGTAAGTTTTCCCCTTAAATAAATAACCCTTTTATTATCCATAATTATGAACTGGTGTGGGATGTTTTGTGACTTACCCCTTCAGGTCCCCAGTTGGAGGTATAAAGGGGCAAAGAAGATACACCCTCCCAAGCCAGGTATTGTACAGAAAGTGAACTTTTGTGTTAGAACTAGAGGGAACAGATGGAGTAAGATAACAGTGGTCAGCTGAGAAAGAAGTGCTGGCTCACACAGTTTGGAAAGGTCAAAGGCCAGATAGTATGAACAGAACTTTATGTGATGATGGAGATGTACACACCTGTGTATTCTAGTATAGTACAGCCACGTTGGTTCAATTAAATATTCAAATGTGGCTAGCAAGATTGAAACATACAATTTTTAAATTTGTAGAGTCACAGACATCCTAAAAAAAAAAAAAAAAAAAAAATAAAAAAAAAAAAAAAAAAAAAAAAAAAAAAAAAAAAAAAAAAAAAAAAAAACACGGCAGAATGAAACTACAGAATGACTACCAGAACTGCTGGAGTATTTTTCCTTTCCTAACCATAAATTCACTACAGCCACTATCAAGAAATCCCTAAAGTTCGAGGATCCGCAAGAGCATGAAGAACAGATGCTATAAATGGGCAATGGGGATGAAGAAGATCAGGAGTAGATTAAAGGCTGCTCTGGCCAATTCACCATGGTCCTAGACTACAAAGGAAGCTTCATGGACTTCTGGTAGATGGTGATCTCCTGGGGTGACTAAACAAGAAAGTCATTCCTGTCTACTCTGACATTCATGTGGACAAAAGCAAATAGATGCAGAGGTCCTTATGTCCTCCCAGGATCTTATGCAGATTGGCTGCTGAACCATCAAATTCTGCTCAATCAGCAGGAACGGGACTGGAGGCATGCACATCTCCTACACCTACTATTCTGGCTCACCTGACTGCTGTATCTGCCAGGCAGCATATGTATCCCTTCACATGAACAAAGGGAACCTCTGCTATGTTTGACCTCATCTCTGCTGTATTGAATAATTGTGCCCACAAAGCCTGAAAATCCTTCATCAACTAGAGCTTAATGCTTCTTTGGCAAGCCTATAATTCCATCTGTGGGAAATTGGGCAAGTCACACAATAAATGCCACCTACTTGATTACTTAGACCAGCATCAGGAACACAGCTTGAACCATCCTGGAATTTCTGTCTTCACACCCACACCAAGGATAAATGCTACTTATAAACTCCCTTGTTGCTGTCCCTTCTTACTTCTACCCAACCACTTCCATTCATTTTTGTGTTTATGTATGTAGCCTTATAGAGAGGAACCCAGCAATAGCCCCAATTATGCCAGAGACTGACTTTCAGTATAGGCTATATTGAATATTAAATTATTATTTCATACTAAAAATGCTTGAGAAGTATGGGTCCTATTGATATGTAAGATCAACTACTCCCATTTTAATCAATTTCTCTTCCAAACTCCAAACCTCCATCAGTATATTTAACAATGTTTTGCTGATTGGGGTGAGAATGCCCCCCTTAGGCTCATATATTTGTATGCTTAGTCCGTAGTTGGTGTATTGTTTGGAAGCATTTGGAGGATATAAGTCAATAATGGATGGCTTTAAGGTTTCAAAAGAATATACTAAGCCCAATCTTTGTCTCTCTGTCTCCTCCCTGTCTGTCTTTCTTCCCTTGGACGTTTGTACCATTTTTTCTAGTTCATTTTAGTTTATTGAGGCAAGCCTATTTAATCTTTTTCTAAAACATAAATTTAAATTATCTTTAGCATCACTGAAATTTAAAATCAAAAAACATTCTTACTTAGTCACAAAATATACATGTGAATGAAACTAACATTCACAATTTTTATAAGAGTCACGGTTCAAAAGTAACTAGAGTACTAGTGTACTCTTAACACTCCTCCTATAGCCAGATCTTCTTGTGTTTCTTAGATTCCTCAAGTCAAGTATGCCTGGCAATCTTCTAAAGTCAAAACCATCACTGCACTTTCTCCTCAAAGTCAACTTTACTATGAGGTATCCAGGAGTCTATCAACATTTCATTCCTGAGTTTCTCTTTTGTTTCTTACTCAACAAGTTTGTGCTATATGAAAAGGCTTATGCTAGTGTTTATACTGGAGAGACCTGAACAAGATCTGACATCCAGCAGGCAGGATGACCTTGAAAAGACAAGCTAACCACAGAGCCCTGAAAGTTGAAGTTGTGGGTCCTATGTGATGATCATCACTGTCTCCACTTGGCTAAGTATTTGTCCTTTGATACTTTAATGTCTCTTGCCATGTCTCTCTGACACCACAAACATGTTATTTTCCACTAAATAATACTATACTTGCTAACTTACAAACAGATTTGAAGTAATCCTAAAATAACTCAATCTCCATCCATTTCTTGATGCTCAAAGTGGATACACATGCCTTGAAAGGGCACCTCAGAGCTCACAGAAACAGAAAATGGCAGATGCTTACAAAAGTAGAAATAGTTTATTTTAAAAATAATTTTAATATTTTATCTTTCTCTGACTATGAGTATATCAAAAATACACAATAATAAAAGAAAAATATCTATTTTTTAGAATACATTAGTATTTTATATATTTTGTTTTAAATTTTATTTAATATATAAGTAGAGTAGGGGGCAGTCCCAAAAATTTGAGTACAATGAAACTCAGGATGAATGTAATATGAGTTCAAGCTTGGGAAACGGGTTCTCAACTTATTTACCTCCAAAAGTCAGTTGTTGTGTAGATTCTGAAAATCAATCATAATTTCTCAACTATTTTAGTGTATTTACTTGTAATATAAATTTGTAAAATGCATTTGTTACTCTCTAGACTAAAATAACTTGATATTCACCTGTCACTAGAAAGAACAATACCATTAGGCAATAATTGAAAGTGGAACAAAGATATTTCTACCACAATAATTGCCATTATTATCATTCATACTGTTTTACCCAGCTAACTGAAGAAACAGTATAAATGTGGAGGCCCAAAAAATGTGAACCTATTTCCTCCTTATCTGAAGTTCAGAGAGTTTGAGGTTGATCTACATTTTTGGCAACAACCAGGGCTATACATCCTGCCCCAGGATGTGGTTACTTGGTTCTTTTGACATTAAGATAGCCCATACAGGGTAGATCCACTCCACCCTTACAAATGATCAGGATATACTTCTGTTCCTTCTTTTGAAACTGAAGGTTTGACTTTGGAAGTGGCTGCCTTCAGGATATTTGGTCTAGGGTAGGTTCACTGCCTGAACACAGAATGATAGTGACCTGATATCTCAAGTTATTGAAGCAATTAACTGTTCAATTTGCCCTTTGTCTCATGAAAGAAGTCTTTTGCTGCCTTCCTTCCCCTTTTTATATTGGGATATAAAGGTATACGGAAAACTAAACACAAGGGTTTTCAGTATTCACAGGAACTCCCTCCCAGTACTGTCCTATGCTTTCTGTTTCATTATTTTTACTTGCATCCGCATCCTCTTTACTACTTTTATGATCTCCATGCCCCTCCCTGGTAAGTGGTATTTTTGTTAGGCTGGTCTCCGACATATAATTTATTGGACAGAGATGGAAGTAAAAGCATTCCTGTATCTTTTCTTGTTTAGTTAAAGGAAACACACTTTGCCTATAATATCACTTTTTTCTTTCTTTTAACTGCTGAAATTATTTATTCTACCTTTCAACTTTACACACTGCCTCTAATCTACATTTAAAACTTTTTTAAATTTATTTATTTATTTATTTATTAAAGATTTCTGTCTCTTCCCCACCGCCGCCTCCCCTTTCCCTCCCCCTCCCCCAATCAAGTCCCCTCCCTCATCAGCCCAAAAAGCAATCAGGGTTCTCTGCCCTGTGGGAAGTCCAAGGACCACCCACCTCCATCCAGGTCTAGTAAGGTGAGCATCCACGAAACTGCCTAGGCTCCCACGAAACCAATAGGTCCAGTAGAATCAAAAACCCGTTGCCATTGTTCTTGAGGTCTCAGTAGTCCTCCTTGTCCGCTATGTTCAGCGAGACCAGTTTTGACCCAGGCTTTTTCAGACCCAGGCCANGATAGAACATCCCCATTGTCTCAGTGTATGGGTGCACCCCTCGCGGTCCTGAGTTCCTTGCTTGTGCTCTCTCTCCTTCTGCTCCTGATTTGGACCTTGAGATTTCAGTCCGGTGCTCCAATGTGGGTCTCTGTCTCTGTCTCCTTTCATTGCCTGATGAAGTTTAATATTCAGGAGGATGCCTATATGATTTTCTTTGGGTTCTCCTTCTCTAAGAACCCGAATTATAGGTTCAATGTCCTTTATTTATGGCTAGAAACCAAATATAGTAGCCCACCGCTAATACTGTCTGGAGGGGCCGGACCTAGAGGTAGAAGCATAGAGACTTAGGATAGAACCAAACATGACTGGGAAGTGGGGAAAGTCAATGAAATTGTTCCTAATAATTTTCTGCTATGCTCATAGATTGGTGTCTACTCCAATTGTTATCAGAATTGTTTATTCAGCAACTAATAGAAACAGAGACCTACCGCCTAACGTTGCGGAGCTTAGGAAACCCTGCAGAAGAGTGGGAGGAAGAATTTTAGGAACAAGAAGGGTGAAGAACATCACAAGAGAACACACAGAATCAACTAATCTGGGTTCATAGTAGTTCATGGAGACTGAACCAACAACCAGGGAGCCTACATAAGACTAACCTAGGTCTTCTGCATATATATTACAATTGGGAAGCTTGGTCTTCTTGGGGGACTTCTAACAGTGTGAGCAGGGGTTGTCTCTGATTTTGGTGACTGCTTTTGGAACCCTTCCTTTCACCAAGTTGCCTTGGCTAGCCTTATTCTGCTGTGTTGTTTTTGCTTTATTATTATATTGTAAGTATCATATATTTATCACTTAGAATCCTCTTTGTTTTCTGATGACAGAAATAAAGGGATAAGAACCAGATAAGATTATGGTGGGGCTAGAAGGAGTAGAAGGAGGAGAAAATGTAGTCAAGACATAAAATGTGAGGGAATTTATATTTTTTCTGTTTTCAATAAGATGAAAAATAAATACATAAATAGAAATAAGAGAAAACATAAAAAAACAAAGAATGAAACTGGGCTGCACACAGTATTTCCTCTTTGTTTGTAGAACCTAATGACCTTTTAATTTTCATTTTAATACTGAAAAGTGTATATAAATTAATACATGCATCATACATGCATACATACACACCACACACAAATACACACACAGACCACACACACATGCACACACCACACATACATCATAAACACACATACACACACACACACACACACACACACACACACATCTAGACACAGGGTTCTCCATGTAGCCCAGGTCTTGAACTTTCAGTCCTGATACTCAGCCTTCTGTGTTCTGAGATTATAGATCTGTGCCCGAATATCCAGATTATTAATGTCCTGATCAATATGGCAGTATGGCGTTCATATGGGCACAGAGGATTTTCTTCTACTCTCCTCCAACTAAACGATTGTATATACCTGCATAGGTTATCTATTGCATCTTCCCTTGAACACTGTACCAGTAAAAATTTAGTACATAAAAAAGCATCCCTTTTCCCAATACGATAACTTCATCATGCCTGGGAATAGCAATTCCAACTCTTCTTACAGGCATTGTTTTTAATTTCTTGATGCTTCCTTCTGTACAATCTATGAATCCTTCTAATAACTCAAGACAACCTGAATTGTAGTCTACATGCATGCACTTATCTGTGCCATTTGTCTCTAAATGAAGTCACCCATCCCACCAACATCAGCTTTTCTTGTAAAGTCTTTCATTTCACTTTCCAGTTTCCCATTCCCCAGAAGTTAGCGCCACATCAGGTCACTTTTGTAGAACCCGGGAGTAAGTAACACTATCAAGTGTCATCTCTGTACCTCTATTATTTGGTGATTATCCTTATTCATGTCACTCACTATTCACTATTAAAGGCTTAGTCTGTGATGGTATTGCCAACCATTTGCTTTAGATTATGGAGGTCTCTTGCCTACCCATAAGATTTTTGGGAGTGCTGTTCCCACTTCCTCAAAACCTTGTCCATTGCCTAGTGGCTTGGTGAAAGAA
Source organism: Alexandromys fortis (assembly GCF_014885135.2). NCBI lineage: Eukaryota > Metazoa > Chordata > Mammalia > Rodentia > Cricetidae > Alexandromys > Alexandromys fortis. The sequence goes on along the minus strand of NW_026067967.1, from coordinate 3,842,944 downwards.
CTTTTCATATTTATACTCTTATGCTGTCTTCTGCAAACATGTACCATTTTCTCTCTACCTTGTTTATGGTTTATAGGCATTTGATCAATCTTATCATTATATTCAATGGCATCGATGACAGTCTTACTTTGGTTTTTTTTTCTTCAAAGCTCAGAGTATGCATATCTTTCTAGGCTCACGAATATTTCCCAGAGGTCATTTTGAAAGTTAAATCTTATTGCAAAAGAAACCATTCCTATGTTAATACACATCAATAGATATGTTAGTACATTTCTTGATTAATCTTTAATCCTTTTATGGATTGTGCTATCTTCAAAATTTGTTTAGTCTCTTCTAAAGCAAGTCACACTTTGGCTTGATCTTTTCACTTCCTTCCTAAATGAAGAGAGCCCAAGTAACCACAATTCATTATAAGTTTATATTGGCTACTGGATATGTAGGCAAGAATAAAGATCCTGGGAAGACTCCTCTGATTCTGCTAGATAACACAGTCTTTATCATATTAAAGTAGTCTGGGAGCATCAGTGTTTGACTGATAAAGTGCATCCTTCTTTAATCTCAAGAGTCTCCATAGAAGGCAGAGGTCTAACATTTATAAACATGTTAAGTATCTTTATCCCAAGCTTCCTGATATCACTTTTTCCTGTTTGAGGTTCTGACCTTGGTATAGCAGAATTGTTAGGGTTTGAAAATTTAATGACTTCTTGTTTTAAACTCCATGACTCATATAATTAAATTCTGGGCCTGATCTTCATTTTTCTCTGCCCTGCAAGTACAGAAGTTGAGAATCTCTTTCTATGATGTCTAGGAAGCCCTGTATCTTTTACAATTTTCTTTCTATTGATGATTTAAAGTCTCCTGTCTTTAATTTTCAATTATAATTCATTGATAGGACCCAGAAAAATAACTCCATGGCACTTAAAATGTTTCTTTCCACAAACATCCCTAATACAGAAGCAAGTGTTCCAGTGAGTTTTTTACTACCCTCTAGCCCATTAAAGCTCACATTAAAAAACAGGGTTCAGTCTATCACCATACAGTCAGCTAGAAATGAAGAACTCCAAATCTCATTTCAAACCTGATCACCAGGACTACTCCATTGACCAATCAGAGAAGAGATGGATTGTTAAGTGCAAAACTGTGCACAGGAGGTATGTTGTCAAGTATAAGAGGGCTCAGCATAACCTACAAATAGCTCTCAATCTGGATACAATTTTGATGTTTTCATGAATTAAGTAAATAGTCCTTACATTTGAAAGTCCCTTATCTATCACTCATTATAAATGGGCTTCTCCAAACAGAAAGCAAACCCAAGACAAGTTATTATAGACCCAAAACATAATTATTCAGCTTTTAAAACCAGTAGGAGAGGAATTTTAAAATCTACTGCTAAATAATGTGAAAGTATTTTTTAAAAACCTTGATATCATGTAACTATGTTTCATTGAGTTTATTCCTCAAACCTACAGTGAATCTCTCTCAGAATCTACTGGGTCTGTATTAAGATGCTCAAACTCTAATCTTTCTGCTTTGATTATACTTCCTTCAAAAATTCATATCTTTACCAGGATTCTTCATGTTTTATAACTAAACACCATTTATATTCTGTTCAGAATCCTCAGAATTTATATTATGTGTAAACATGTAGTTATATAAAAATTTTCTCCCTGCATACATATGTCAAGTTTCCATTCCATTATTTTCAATATATGATGTATTTGTATTTTGGAAAAGTAGTATATTTAATGTTCAGAAATATTGAAATCAAATTATGGAATATGAAATAAATGATCCGTATTTATTTATCACACATTTCTTAAACATCCAGTTGAAAACTACAACATGAGCCACATATAATGGCTTCTTATCATTTGGGAGGCTGAGACAGGAGAATTGCAATGTGGTTACACAGTATTTTTGAGGAAGTCTTGGATATATAGTAAGACTCTATCTCTAAAATTCCAAAGAAATAATGATGTGAAAGTTCTCTCTGTATGCTGTGATTACCATTGGTTAATAAAGGAATTGCTTCAGGCCTATAGCAGAGTTATAGGGGAACAGAGCTAGGCAGGGAAAACTAAATGATTGCTGGAAAAAAGAAGGGCAGAGTCAAAGAGAAGCCATGGAGCTGCTGAAGAAGACAGATGTGCTAAAACTTTGCTGGTTGCCATAACCTCGTGGTGATGCACAGATCAATGAAGATGGGTTAAATTAATATGTAAGAGTTATCCAATCAGAAGTTAGAGCTAATGGGCCAAACAGCGATTTAAATAATACAGTTTCTCCATGATTATTTCTGTTCTGGACGGCAGGGACAAACAAGTGGCTCTCTACTCCTACAAAATAAAAATTAACAACTAAAATATCAAGAAGAAGAGAATAGTTAACATAAAACAGCTTTGAGAAGCAAGCAATAAAGTATCTAGGCCTTGCTGGCAGTGGCAGCCACAAATTGTCTTTGAATTTAAAGTTCTTTAAGCAATAAAAACAAGCAGAGAACAACTACATTTTATACATAAAATTTATGTTTGATTAGTGCCGTATATATTTAGTCATGAATTGCTAGGTTGTAAGTTCTTGAAATCAGGGATAATATTTCTAAATCATACTATGTCTCAAACCTAAGATCTGTCATAGAAAGGTAACCTGTCAGGCATCTTAAAAGTATACTCAAAGTAAATAAAGAATTTTTGAATATCAAAACCAAGGAGAACACTGAACATTACAACTGATAAGTATTTTATTTTTAATCCTTTATCTCCTCATTATGACATTACTGTCTCAAGTATTAGTGTTTCCAATAATTGTTTTCTAAAATATTTTGGATTCAAAAATCAACTAAGGCACACAACTTGGTTAATTGACATAAATGCTATGTCTTTTGTAGGAACCTCATGTTAAGGTGATACCTTCAAAATCAGAATAATTTCTGTCCATAAAATAAGCAAAAGCAACTAAGATAGAGACTTCAGATATAAAGTCCAAAGCTAATGGGGTAGAAATCAATAACACACTCCATTTGTGTTAGACTCAAAGCCTCCCTTATGAAGTAGACAGAGATCTGAGGTAAGACCTTATGCCAAAGACAGGGTTATTTGTTTACTTATTTATTTTATCAATAAGGAAAAAGTAGTAGGGTTTTATGAATTTTACATTGATAAAATTCATAAAGAACGAACTAGTTTAGGGGAAAACAGAAATAATTTATTTCCCTTAAAATACAGAAATATCCCAATGAACTTATAGTCGTAGAAAGTCAATGCACTTTTAAATAAAGTCAACTTGAAATCAGAATGCCATCGTGGACCAGGTACAAAGCACAGGCTTGAAATATGTAAAGTGGAAAGACAGCACACTTCAGTTCGCCTGTTGACGGGCTTGTAATCTGGGGGAAGGAAGCAGAGCCTAGCTGTTTGATAGGTGCTCATCACCTCAGAAGGAATGATCCATCACATCAGAATCATCTGCTTCCTACAAAGACCCAAACGGTCAATAGACGCAAGACTGTGTTGGAAATCAAAGCCTTCCCACCAGTATTTACACCACTTCAATGTCTCTGGATTGGTGGGTGAGGTTGTCACTGAGGTAGAAGAAACTCTAAGGTAATATAGCCTGGCAAAATAGATTTCAACACTAAACATAAAGGTATCTAAGTTACATAAGAATGATAAAAAGTTCTCATTATTTTCTTTTCATTTTAATCTACCATATACTCTGGGAATTCATTATTCATTGCTTTTTTTCCTCTGTATTTTTATGATTTCAAAAGAGTTGATAATAATTACTAACCTCGGTGTATAGAAGAGCCATTTTACATGGTTTTATTGTAATAGATACGCTTTAGACCAAAGAAGTTGAAAGCATTAATGCGATAAAATACAATTATGCAGCTGAACTAACCCTTGAATTATTGATGCAGTATTGACTAATTTCATATCTTCTATAACAAATGGGCAGAACACACATTTACAGGTTAGCAAGCCCTACCAAGAGTAGAAGTGCACAGTAGCTGAGCCCATAAACCCAGTAATTTTATTACCATATGTTTTATTAAAATTCACTAGATTGCATCAGAGACACAAGGTCAAAAAGGAGCAGCAGCAAAAGTAGGTATTTCACCCCAGTTCAAACACATTTAAACAGTTATAAAAACAATGCTCGTTATATAATGCATGTCATTTTAATGATCAACATCCACTTGTGAGGAACTTAAACATGCAGTTAACAACTAATTACTCCAAAGACATTGTTTACGCAACAGACAATTGAAAAATGGTGCTAAACTACAGACAACTCACGGGTCTTCATTTTTAAGACACGCATATATTATTTCTGTGCACATATTTATTATTTATGTTCACACAACACTTTTTTCTTCATAACTAGTTTACACTTAGAATAGAAACAATGTGTCAAGCTCCTTGTAGCAGCACTGAATTTTCTGAAGACGTTGTTAGGAAATAAATATGTACAAACTTATTTTCAAAACATTAATTGGTTTCTAAAGAAAGACAGAAATAATTTTGGTTTTCTGTATACAGGTATTGTACATGCAATGTGAATGCAGTTTCATGTGTTTAAATAGAGAAATGCAGACTTCTACAAAAGATAACAGTACATATTCTCAGTCTTTTAGATCCAATATGACTTTGGGGAAGTTATTATACAATAAAACTGTGAGATCAGAAGTGGTCAACTAAAATGTTGAACTTTCATCGATTTTATATTATTGCAAGTCATGAAGACCTTATGAGTTACAAGTCCAGTATGTGTTTTCTGACATTCACAGAGAGGATTGCACATCTTCATAGAAATTTTGCTGGGCTGTGGTGGTGCACACCTTTAATCCCAGCACTCGGGAGACAGAGGCAGGCGGATCTCTGTGAGTTCGAGACCAGCCTGGTCTACAAGAGCTAGTTCCAGGACAGGCTCCAAAACCACAGAGAAACCCTGTCTTGAAAAAACAAAAACAAAAACAAAAAAAAAAGAAAGAAATTTGGGGACACTCTATCAGTTGATAATTTTATAAGATATTAATCTCAGATACTACTGACTGAAAGAGTGTTTTAAAAATACACAAAATATGTCATGTTTTCTGATTTTCTCCTACAGATTAAATTTTCTGCATTCCACTGAATGATATCTTTTAAGTCCAGCTGAAATACCAATCAGGTGTATACAAGTGTGGCTTTATTGAAGAAAGAGACCATGCTAACTTAATTATTTCTTAAATTATTCTTAATTATTGCTCAAACTAGAGCAGTGTGTCTCCAAATAATGCAGGCCCAGGTCGCCAAGGCTGTGGTAGAGTATCAAGTCTGGATCTAGGTTTGCAGCAGAACATGAACCTGAGGAAGATAGGAGAAGAAAGTTCAGTGCTGCTATGGCCACTTTAACTGGCAAGGTTTGGCATGTTTGTGTATCTATCATTGTTCCTTCCCTGTGCTTTCCTGTGCACCCTTGGGAGAAATTGTTTACTACTGCTTGTGGCACTCAGCACAACAGTCTTATCATTATCTGTTAGGAATGAGAATTCAGGAGCTCTGCCTCAAACTGCTGAATTACACAATCCTATGCATGAAGCCTGAAACAATGTATTTACAAAACTATAGGCAATTATTATATTCTTTAAGTTTAAAAACTCTGTGGATAAAATCCATGTGATAGAAACTGAGAGTATATTAGATCAAATTTTACTTTTATTGGTTGCAGAATGTTTAGACTAAATAAAAACAGAATAAATAGATAAACTGGAAAATTAAAAAATGAGAAAACCCTGGTATCTGGAGTCATATTTTTACACTGTAGCTATCATTTTAACTATGAGAGCAAGGTTTTTTGCATATAGTCAGTTAAAGGACCATGGATATGATGGGCAATATAGTGGTCACTGCTGTAGACTCATGTTTCTGGTTCAACTTTATATATAGCCATTGCATCTAGAAAGAAAAAAAAGCCATTTCCTTGTATACACAAGTCTATTAGGAAATTCTCGTGTTGCCGCTTTTTTCCCGTTTTAATATTAGAGAACTGAGTGACAAATTTGATGGTCTATACAATGCACATTCAGAATTTGATTAACCTTTTAGATTATTGGTAGTTTTGGTGGATTTAGAAAAGAATGGCCCCCACTCCATGTTCCTGTGTAGGGTGGAACTATTTGAACACGTGCTCTTCAGTGAATTGTAATATTTGGAGGAAGATTTGGAAACTTTAGGAGGTAAAGCTTTTTTTTTCCAGAAGTATGTCACTGGGGAGGCTTTCGTAGTCTGTAGCTTTGAAACACTTTCAATTTTCTCTTTCTCTGCTTTCTGTTTGCATTTGGAAGTGTGATCTTCAGCCTCCTTTTTTGATTAACGGTTGACATGCAGTCCCTGCCATTATGTGTTCTAATGTTTGCAGCTGTAGACCAACATAAACTCGTCTTTAGTACCCGATACATAGACTTTTTCACAGAAATAGAAAAAGATACTAAATCCGCAATTGATATTTATATAAGGAACTATGTCAGGCGTGTGTAATGAATTGATCTTCTGCTTTAGAGAGGAAGTTTAATGAGATAGAGAAAAAGAAGAAGAAAAGCAAAGAAAAAAAGCACTGACTGAGAAAAAGGAGACAAGGTGGACACAGGTGGACACAGAAAGGGACTTATGCATCAGACTGGAGCTGAACTTTGAGATCCTCAAAAAATTCCATTGTTATCCTTTACACTCCTTTACCAATGCATATTTACGATGAACAGGTATATTTTTTTATCAATCATACTCTGAAAGATACTTATCCACTCTTCGATGCTAGTTGGTGAAGTCTGAGAAAAAGTCTATGTTTTTGAGGATGGACATGGACTATATCAAGGCAGGGGAAAGAAACTGCACCACAAGAAAAACATATCACAAAAGGAAAGGCTCACCAGGAACACACTCATCTGCCTAGCATGATCTCACGTGCCCACCCCTGAGATGCTGAGATGCTAGAAGCCAAGTGAGTGCCTTTGCGGTAACCTGGACAATGCCTTGATGCAAACAAACAAAAAAAAAAAAACTAGAAGAAAATGAAGATAAAATAACTAAGGAGCAGAAACAGCAGAGGATATCACGTTTTGTATTTTATGTTCCCGAGTAATGATACCCAACATCCCTGAGCTTCCAGTTAAATGAAGTTTAATTTACCATTTATTCTCTCAGATCCCATTGTTCATACCCCGCTCTTCTGTTGTTGTCTCTCCCGACCTAGTCTGTACAGAGCATGTGATTAATGCAGCATTTATGTTTGTCTCTGAAATGTTCATGAAACAAACAGAAATGGTCCCCCAAATGACCTTTGCTGAACCTCTTGGTACCTTTCCCCCAAATGGATGCTTTAGCATTACAAATCACTTTCATTTTCCCTGTTGCCTGACAGAGAGGTTTGAATCTCTTTAGCAAGTCTCCAGCTCCAAACACACGTTTTTTAAAGGATCAAATAAAGTTCATGGTGGCTTATCTCAATTTCCCAGGGATAACTCACATTTTAAAATGAGAAAGCCAGAATAAATCAACAGCAATAGTTTGGAGGTCTCTATTCAAGCCTTCCTGTCTCTATTCCAAAAGGCATCTGAGGCAAGGTTTCAAGGATATAGGAGGTGAGCAGTCAAGATATTAAAGAGGTGACAAGCAGGGGATTGGGCAAAGCATCCTACCTAAGAAAAGATGGGGCCTGGAAGCTAATCAAATCTCTGCCTGGAGAGGTGTTATTAAATAAGACCACACCACAATGGGAATGGCAGGAACCAGCACCCGAAAACTGTCAAAAAGCATTTGAGAAGACTATGACAGAGAAGAAGATAGATAAATGTTAAAATTGGTGTTGTTACAGGAAATTATAATACAGAACTGTTTTTAACATCTTGTTGAAAGTGACCATTACACTGTGAATTATACATTTGCATCTTGCATTCACAGAGCCTACAGGTGCACGTTGAATTGATGCTCACATTTAAGGATGAAACTGCAGTTCAGAGACATCATAAAAAAGTATTCTGTTGATGAACTTTCAATACCAGGTTTCACTTATTTCAATAGTAAGATGGCCACTCAATATGACTGATATATTTTTTCAGTCAAAATAGCATATTACAACATTCTATAACTAACTTAAAAATACATACTTCATGTTTTTCCTAGAGTACAAAGCTGTATATGAGTATGTTGAGTCAACTCCTTAATTTTTCAGCTCCTGTGTGTCCTAACTCTGCAAAATTGAGGTCATGTGAAAGTCTGTCTCACAAATGAGTAGCAAAGATAGAATGAGTTATGCATCAACCCATGAGAACCACGGCTGTGATGTACAAGACATTTCATGTGTGATGTTTTTCTGTATTATCCCTACAATGTGTGTGGGGATGTCAATGATAACAAAGACCGCTGACCATTACTGTGGTAGTGATATGGTTTGAGCTAGGCATGAGTCTGATATAGAAACAAATACTAAATGCAAAAATAGAGGAAAATGAATAATAAAGAATGAATCCAATGAAGTGTAACAGAGTTGACTAAAGTTGTTTTCCTGAAATAGGACCCCACTATGAATAGGTATTGAGATGTTGATAAAGGCTAGATGGCACAAAAAGCTTGTTCATATCAAGTAGTGGAACTCTCTCACTTGTATAGTAATTCAGCAATTTCAGCATTCTCAATCTGTAGATAAGTGAACCGAGTCTCAGAGGGGTAAAATAACATTCACGCTTTAGAACTTTGATTGCATAATAGCTGATTACTTTGCTAAAAGGCACACATTACAATGGAGCCTACATTTGTTCTCTCTAACTCATAGCTGAGCTATTTCCATGGAGCACAGCACTAGAGCACCTCCATGGAGCACAGTACTAGAGCACCTCCATGGAGCTTAGCACTAATAAGCATCCTCTTAAAGTAGATACTCAGAGCAAAGATTTGAGTGGTATATGGAAGCTTCCTTGAAACTGTAGAAAACTTGAGTCCTGATGTCACATACCTGGCATCTTCCAGGATACAAGAGCAAATGGTTTTTAATTGTAATATTCATTTTACAGAAAATACTACACAGACTGACCACTCCTAAAGCTGCAAATCTTTGAAATCTTAATTAAAATGCTATCTCCTTCAGGGGGATCTTTCCACGGCCTCAGTTAGACTTAACATCACTATCATCTGTGTTCCCAAGCTTCTTTGATTATAATTGTAGAATAAACACACAAAACTTGAATTGAATGCTTTTCTAGTCTATAGAAATGTAAATTCTTAAAGGCAGCTGACATTTGAGAATAGTACAACTCACAAATACAGATCTACATACAAATCCTGAGTTTAAAAATTATTGGTTTATTGACTTAGACACAATTTTTACCTTTTCCATACCAGAGATACTTTGTCTTAAGAGAAGATATTTTATCGTAACATTTTAATTGATTCTATCTATGATTACAGAGATGGTAAGGCATCAAAATGATTATAAAATTTGCAATTTTAGAAGTCATCACCTAAAACTAATACACACTGTTGGTTAAGTGGAATTTCTTGCAAAGTCTAGAATATGTTTTCTATAATCTTTAAATCATGCTACCCAAAGTATTTCCCATAACTAAAATGAGAGGTAATTTATTGTTTCTTCATGGATTGACCACATCACTATAAAAACTACCCTGAATAGAAATTTCCCAAAAAGTTTAAATACAATTTCCAAATATATTATCTTTCTTATAGCCACACAGAGGGCATTAAAACATGCATGTATAGACCATTATGTAAATAACATTCCTGAGCTAAGACAATAGTTTCACTAATTAAATAAACAAAATGTGATTCACTTTGATCTTTTGCCTCTGGTTCCCTACTCCTTAGTGGCACTGGAGTGCGTGCCATGTCTTGTCCTGTCTTGATATAATCCTGCCAAGAATATTTGTCTTATTTAATGTTGCATCACCCAAGATACTTTTCTTCATCTTCTAGGAGTGCATAGGGGGTTTTCTTCCTAAGGAACAACTTCTTAAGAAGCCATAAAAGAATAATTTTGAATTATGCTCTTTGAGTGTTTCAGTCATGCATTTTAGCTCTAGGTAGACACTCTAGGTCAGTTCTGGAATGCATAAGGTAAATAATAAATGTGCATTTTAAACGAATGAACAAAAATCATTGAGGTGCACATTGTCTCATTTCTGTTGTAAAGAGCATGGATGATGTACAAACTTCTACTCTTATCTTTGCTAGATGAGCTGAAAGAGGGAGATGTTAAATCCCAATAGCATCTTCATCTCATCCTGTTTTATTATACTGCTCCCTTATGAGTGTGTTTGTCCTGACATTGAGGGGTATGTATTACTAGAGCACAACACAATCTATGTCAGGGTCAGTAAATATTTTGAGAATGTGTGCTACGTAGTTTATAAAATCAAAATTTTACATGATTTTTTTAAAATTTTAAAGTATCATTTAGTAATGCAGACACAAGAGAACAGTGTTCTCTTCAATCTGATGAGTACCCTTCCACTTCCATGCATTAAAATAAAGATGAAACATTTTATATTTAGGCATAATTACTTCTTTTATACTTTCAATTATTTTAAAATTTAAATCAATTTGTCATTGTGGCATGAATGAAAGAAGCAACATTAAAGTGTTATTCACAGTGCTTTCTCTTAATCCAAATGTGATTATCTAAATGGTCTCCTTATGGGTGTTGATAGTTATATGAATCTGTTTACACATAAGCATAAAATACTAGAGTCAAATTCAATACTGACTTGTTTGTGTGCTATGTCGTATCATAAGAATTCATCCATATTGTCAACCAACGCTATTTAAATTCTCATTTCAAATGATATAGCAAATAATTGACCCACTAATTTATTAAAGTTTTCCTGCTTATTTATATTAGCAGAGTCAATGGCATTCTTTACCTATCTCTTTTTTATTTTTGTAAAGTGTCAGCTACTCTTTAGAAAGCTATCATCATACACAAACTTTTATTACCTTATTACTGCCTTCTACTGAAGAATATTAATGATATCTGAAATACATACTCCTAGTGTGTGTTGTCTCTCATTTTCTGGGTGGGTTTCTGTACATGTGTTCCTATGTTTGAACATGCTTTTCTAAACTGATTGCGTGAAGGCAAAAACCTTGCTTGTATTGCTTTTATTCTTTGTTAATCACAATAATGCTACATGTATTCTTTTTTATAAGTGTGAAGTGAATTATAAAAGAATAAATTGATAAACAAGTTCACAGAGTAATCAAGGACCAATTTTTGCACTTCAGTATAATATCAGAAATTAATAATAAATATATTATTCATAATATACTTTGTATAAAGTTTGAAGTAATATTTATTATATTACTTCTTAAATTTTCATTTTAATAATATAGAAGATAATCAGGGAATCTACATTTCTGCCATTCAAAATAAAAACTTTTATATAATTTTTAATTCTTTAAACTCATTGAAGTTCATAGCAAATTATAAATTAATTAGTATATAGCCTGCACAAGTATTAAATTTATATGGTTATTTTACTCTATGTAGTATGTATATTAGAATACCACTCCAAAGCTTTTTCTTAGGTATGAAGAACACTATGCATAGCTTATGAAATTTATGAGCTACTCATTCTGCATTCAGAAAAATATGTTGAAAGCATCATGCTACCCACAAAAGAAGGTTAAAATGCTGAATGCAGAGGACATTATTTACATGGATTTTAATTGCCATAGAAAAGTATAACCATAAATCCATATGTCATACTGAAAGCATTGTAGAATAAAAATGCTTTTCAATGCCTATTTCAAGGTTGACCGTGTCTGGCTATTACAACCAAAGTGGCTTTTTGTGCTGAGGGGACAATGCAAAAATGCTAATAAAATTTTTAGGCTACCAAAACATTAGGAAAAAGATACAATAAAATCTCTTAGAGATCAGCTCTAACCTCTCCAAAGTACTCAGCAAACATACCCTCAAATAAAATAATTTCTATTACTATGCAATTATTTTTAGTTCATGAAGCATTAACTTTATTAATGGTATATGTAACATGATTATTTAATGTCTTTTAACTTGGACATTCAAAATATGACTTGGAAATCAAAATAATCTACCTTTCTAGACCCTGACTAACTCTTTCATAAAATAAAACACAATGACACTAATAACTCAACTCTCTTGGGATAAAGGAAAACATGTAAAAAGTTCTCAGGAGACTGTGACATACTAGGTGCTTAGTTACGTGGATCTCTGTTCTGAACGGTGGTAGATGGTCCACTCTGAATGACCACCTTATAATTGCACACTTAAACCATAATATCAGAAATGCTGTATCACTACACAAGCAGGCTCATTAAAAGCTGCATACATTTTGAGTGGTGTGTGTGTGTGTGTGTGTGTGTGTGTGTGTGTGTGTATGTGAAAACAACACTTTAATTGGTAATAACCACACTGTGGGGAGGTAAAGGGAAATTCAAGTAAACAACTTTGAAGCCCAAAATAAATAAATTACTGTTAATCCAGCTCATTAGAATTTCAGAAGCATTTATAGCTTTAAATATAACCTGATTAGAGGCCCAAGATCTAATAGCAAGAGGGAAAATTACAAGCCTTGTCTTATTTCTTGAAAACTCAGCAAGCAATGATTTTGTTGGCTCCTAATTGGCTTGGTGAAGGCCACACCCGCATACCAGAAGCAATCACAGTGGTCTACATCATAGGAGACTAATCTCAACCCACATGTCACTATTGGGGTTTTATATATTAAGAGAAAATGGATTTATCTATAGATACTAAACATGTAAAATTCCATCAGACAGGAGCACTACTCTCAAAAGTAGCCAAACCAGTACTTCATTGTCAAGCAATGCATTTCCACTCCAAGGAATGAAAGAAACTTTATGCAGATAATACAGGTAATATGGGAATTTATTATAGGTTTCAAATTTAGAATGGAACTCATTTCTGTTTTACTGAATATTCAATAACCTCATCTGAAATTCATCTTTAGTACTAACAAAGACTAAGTCACTGTTACATTTCCAGAAAAAGAGAAACTATTAATAATATGAAGAATTTCTTATAGGACTAATGATTCACTTTCTCTTACCTCTTTTCTAATCTGTTGTGTGACTTTTCTTGGACAGATGTAAACCAACATCAGGGTCTCCCACGGAACTCATTAGGGATAAATGAAAGAAAATCTTCCACTCAAACCTTGTTTGGTGAATCAATGTGTTTACTGGGGATATGTCAGGAAGCATACACAAGATGTTAGTTACAAGGTCATGGGTAACTCAAAGACAGCTCTCTGATAATTCCAATCCAGCATGTGTAGGGTGTTTGAAGCTCCCTACCTAACGGCAAGGCATCTCTACTGAAGAGCTATTGACTACCATTTAAATGAACTTGACAAGTAGAAATTCTAGTGCTGGGAATGAGTTGCCTCTTTGGGAGTTGTTTTCCAGTGAGGTCCTAATAGACCCCAAAACACCACAATGTTTTCAATACTATTTCTCATTCTCCAGAACTTGAAGGTGAGACAATATTTCTAAGGACCAACTACTTGAATTAAGGAACATACAGATACTAACATGATACTTACCTGGAACCTTCATTCCTACCAGAGAGCATTAACAGTGTGGGAAGCTACTTTGTTTAATGGCCAAGGGGAAAATGTATTATCAATATTACCCAGATGTCAACTCTGGGAACTGTAGTAACTGATCTGGGAAATCATGCCCATGGGTGGACTATTGCCCAAACATCATGGGAGTAGCCAGCCAGTCACTTACTGTGATGACATAGATGTCTCAACCCTCATCATTGAAGCTTCTATGCCCAGAAGATGGTGATTAGCAAAGAGGTCCACAATTGGTCAAGGGACAGAGAATAAGAGACTGCAGAATTCCCTGTCTTAAACAGAACAGTTTTATCATATCCCTCCTTCCAAGACTCAGGGGTCATTGCAGAAGAGGGGTGAAAAAACTGTAAAAGCCAAGGCAGAGATGGTTACAAGATGACTAAAAGAAAAAAGTGACTTACAGACTAGAAACCTGAATATGTAAATTTACAGTAGTTCTTATAACATGCAAAAGGTATGTACAAGTTCAGTTCAGAAGAACACAAGAAGATAGAGAGGAGAGCTGAGCATAAGATACTACTCCTAGCTGCAGGGAAAAGGCAAGTCGGCTGTCTTTAATGATCGTCCCTGAAAAGTTGATAATATTCCAGTGAAAGGGCAGACATCAAAGAAAACATTGGCAATATAAACTGGGTGTGATGTGTGAAATAAAATAAGGACACAAAGATGACTATGGAAAGGGGATAGATCTGGGATTAACTTGAGGGGTGAATATGATTAAGCATACTGTAAGAAATCTCAAAGTATAATTAAAAATTATTAAACAGTAAATCCTACAAAAGCTAGTTCTAGGACAGGCTCCAAAGCTACAGAGAAACCCTGTCTCAAAACACACACACACACACACACACACACACACACACATATATATGTGTGTGTATATATGTGTATATATATATGTGTGTGTGT
>NW_026067967.1:3766852-3828378 GCF_014885135.2 Alexandromys fortis | reverse complement strand
AATGGGTCTCATGAGTCTCATAATTCAGAGCCCTCACCAGCAACTCAAATGGAGGCATCTCATGCTTTGGTCATATTTTGTGGGGATCATTGTCATCCTAAGAGGTATAATTTCACGTAAATTTTATATATATTATATACTTATTAATATATATTAATAAAATTTGTACATATATATGTGTGTGTGCCATATATAATTTTTGGTAAAGTTAACACGATGGATTTTACTAAATATCCCTGCTTATTCATCGGTGTGACACAGGTACAAACCCAGAGAAACAGCACTGCCATGGTAGTAAGGTTAAACCCAGAGTCTCTCATCACCACTATAAAGGGATTTGTCCCTTCCAGACTCAGTCTTTTTTCCACCCAGTATTCATAGATCCTGTTATCTCCTCATTTAATTATATTTTTTTCTATTTCTATGACAATTAAATTATACAAAAGGCTGGGACACTGCAAGTGGAATTATACAGAACTTTGTTCAGATTGATCTAGTCACCACTGAGATTAATCTATAAGGTGGTTTGCAACAGTAGTTTGTTAAAGTTTGTTAAAATTGTGTTGCTGAATAATGTTCTAGCATATGGATATGACACAGTTTCCACATTAGTGAATCTGCTGATAGGCATTAAAGTTCATCCCTACTGTGGGCTTATCAACAAAGAAATTAAAAATATGTAAATATTGTTTTTTAAAATTCTTTTAAAATAGCTTTTGTTAAGCTCTACATTTTCTCTGCTCTTCTCCCTCCCTCTCCCCTCCCCTTCTCCCCTCTCCCATGATCCCCATGCTCCCAATTTACTCAGGAGATATTGTCTTTTTCTAGTTCCCATGTAGATTAGATCTATGTATGTCTCTCTTAGGGTTCTCTTTGATGTCTAGGTTCTCTGGGATTGTGACTTGTAGGCTGATTTTTCTTTACTTTATGTCTAAAAGCCACTTATGAGTGAGTACATTTTATATTGTCTTTCTGGGTTTGGGTTACCTCACTCAATATAATGCTTTTTAGATCCATCTATTTGCTTGCAAATTTCAAGATGTCATTTTTTTCTGCTGTGTAGCATTCCACTGTGTAAATGTACCACATTCTTCTTATCCATTCTTCTGTCAAGGGGCATTTAGGTTGTTTCCAGCTTCTGGCTATGACAAACAATGCTACTGCGAACATAGTTGAGCACATATCCTTGTGGTACAATTGAGCATCATTGAGTATAAACCGAAAAGTGGTATTGCTGGAACTTGAGGTATGGATGTAGGTTTTTTGCATTGTATAGAAAGCCTATTCATGTGTTATTGTGAAGGTCACAGGACAACTAGGCAGAGTTATTTTTTTATTCTATCCTGTTGGTCCTGGGGTTCTCATTCAGATTATCAAGCTTTACAGCCGTTGTTTTTACCAGCAGTTGCTCTTCTACCAGTCTAGGTCTGAATCTTCAAGAAGTTATTCCTAACATATTTCCCTGTATCATCTACCCATGTTTGACATTTCAGTTATTCTGATAGGCATATACCATAAAATTGCATTTATTTATTGTGTTAAGTTCTTTTTTTTTTTACTGAGTTGGTTTTTCTTCTGTAGATTCTCTCAAGTGAAATATCTATTGTTTTGTTCTTGTTTGGGTCATCCAATTTTTAATTATTTTGAGGAATATTTTAATATTTTAGCCCAGATGATTTATGACTCATACAGTCTGTAAATTTCTTGTACACTATTCCTGTAGCAGGCTTCAATAATTAACACTGATTTTAGAGCAGTGGTTCTCAACCTATCTAATGTTGCAATCTTTTAATACAGTTCCTCATGCTATGGTGACCCCAACCTTAAAATTACTTCATTGCTACCTCACAACTATAACTATGCTACTGCTATGAATTTTAATGTAAATATCTGATATGCAGGTTGTCTGATATGCAACCACTGCACGAGGATTGTTTAGCCGCTAAGGGATCACAACCCACTAAGAGAATCTCTGCTTTAGAGGAACAGAAGCTTCCAATTTTTATGAAGATCAAGGGACTTACTATCTTATAGATAATAGTTTTTTTTTGTTATGTCTAAAAGATTCTGCTGAATCCAAAATCATAAGTGGCTTCTAATGAACTTTTGAGTTTTCAAAATATAAGGTCCCATGTTTCTGTCTCTTTCCAATATAGATGTATTATATGTGATATGAAACACAGACTGAGATGTTCATATTTTGCCATCAGTAGCCAATTTTGCTGAAGTTTTTACTTTGTAGGTTATATCAGATTTTCCACACAGGTAAAATCAGGTTCCCCCTTTGACATACAGTTCCTGTCGAACATTCTATGACATCAGTAAACTAAAGAACTGACAATGGAAAACTTCTTGTTCAGGGCTGCGGGCTCTGCATCTCACAGGGGCACGAGTCCGGTAGCACACTCACCTCCAACAAGAAGCTAAAGATCAAGTTTACTCACTCCTTCAACATGGCTGCTTCTTTGGCATGCAATGTGGCACGTAACTCTTAACAATATCATGTATACTTCATAGTTTCTGGATACAAAAAAAGTTTGTGAGTTATAAACCATGTCTTAGTTATAGTTCTTCTTTTTCTTTTTTATTATTTCACTTACAGTTCTGCATCTCTGCCTATTATCAAAGGAAGCTGGGGTAGGAACTTAAGCAGAGCAAGAACATGGAGGCAGAAATGGAAGCAGAACTCAGGGAGGGAGGCTGCTTACTGAATTGTTGTTCATGGCTTACTCACCTTGAGTTCTTGTAGCTCACGAAAACAACATCTCAGAGGGGTGCCACCAACAGTAAACTATCCTCTATATTAGTGATCAAGAAATGGACCACAGACTAGTCACAGAGAAATATAGCCAGAGAATTCGCTCAGTTGAGATTTCCTTTCTTCAAAATACTCCTGGCTTGTATCAGCCTCCAACTGACATAAAATAAGTCAGCACAGTGGATATATAGGCAACATAGCAATATGTCAAAGTTTTTATTTGTTTTGTTTTTTAATATGGCATTCCTCAAGCAAGTTACTCAGAAGCAATAAGATTTGAAATGAAGCAGAGGATGAAAAAAGTAAAATAATAATAATAATAATAATAATAATAATAATAATAATAATAATAATATAGTGTCCATAGTTCATTTCCTCTGGGTTGACCATCTAAGAAAAAGCACCGGAGAAGGCAACTGAGTTTGTGCCATATCCAAAAGAGGTAACACCATCTAGTCAGCTTGAGGATCAAGCAGATAAAACACTAAGGTTTGAAAGAGAGCTTCATGCTTGGGGGAAAGTTCTACAATGCTACTACAGAGCATATGGGAGAAAATGCAGGATAAACCATGGGGAAATAGGACAGGGTTGTGGTGGCAGGGTATTGGCATTCATAGTCTGTTCTAAGGTGACTTTAAGGAGATTTTATTTATTTATCTATTTATTTATTTATGTTTTTGAGTGCTCGAATTGTATGTATGTCTGCATGACGAAAGAGTTATCTGAAGAGACCATCAGATATCCTTATAGATGGTTATGAGCCACCATGTAGGTATGAGGCATTAAACTCAGGACCTCTGAAAGAGCAGCTAATGCTCTTATCCACTGAGCCATCTCTCTAACCCTCTGTAAGTAGATCCCAATTCATTGTCTATATCATATCATCCATGAAAATTCTGAAGCATGTGTATGCTCAAATAAGACTTTCAGAGTTAAGTTATGTAGTAATTTTATATTATGAACCAAGTCCCTAATGATATAAAGTAATAATAGCTGGGCTTTTATATAACTAAGTATCAATGTCAAAAAAGCAATGATAGTGCAAATTCACTAAAAAGCAAAATTAGTAGTGGGTATATACTTAATACTATATTTTATTATTTCTAGTATTTTCTGGAATTGCAAAGCTCAAAAAGTTAATCTTTATCCAATGTAAAATTATATTTTAATCATCTGTAATAGCTACTTATACAAGTTACTTATTGAGTTGACACAGTCTAAGAGTAGTGATAAACTATTTTATAATTATATGGTATGTCAACTATGCTTATGGGTCATTGACTAGTAGGAGGAGCCATACAGACTTACAGGGGTCGGACCAAAACATTGCATGATGAGAAATGCAGAACGGGAGACAACAGGCAGTGTTTAAGAAAAAAGATAACAGCACACTAGGTCTGTATACGATTGGTCATATTTGGCAAAAGTAGTTCATTTGGTTACGTAGTTGTCTATTAGTAGTTATTTAGGCTTCCTGAATTTTATTGTTTTACTGCTACCACTGTCCAGGAAATAACAAGCCTTACATATATTTATGTGGGGTTTCTCACATGTGGATGTATATTTTGTAACTGAGAAATATCAGAACTCATAAAGGAGTTATTTGGAGTAGACGACTGGTTTAGAAACTTTCTGCAGGAGAATTGGGAGTCATCAGCCAGGCTTCCCACACCGAATCTGGACATCAATATGAAACATATTATACCATTTAAAATGTATCGTAAATGATCTATCAAAATAATGATAGTGTCATGGTCTTATTTTGTATTTGAAGTTTACTTATCTGGTAAGCAGGTAGCCATATTCAATGCTCTTTTTGAGGGCAGTTTCAGGAAAAGAAAATCTATACTTTTTTGTTCAGAAAGCAAAGTCCAGGTACTCATTTTTATGTGTTCTTTGACACCAGAGACATGGGCACTTAACTCAGGCTGGATCAAAAGTTTTTCCTAGAAATTTAAATGTGGCTATCATGACTCAAAGTCTCAACAAGAAAGAACTTTATGTAGTGGTAATCAGCTTCCAGAGTGAGAATGTCAAGTTTCCAGTGCATGTCCAGCATTGTCAGCATCTGATGGCTCCCATGGTGGAGATTTTGTCATGGTTGCTGAGACCACTGAACCTTTAGTTTATATCTATTCTCTTGGCTCAGTTATCATAGCTTTCTATAGCTCCATGAATTATTAACTATCTTTCATAAATTCCTTTTCTACTTGAATCCACATGAATTGATTTTTATTGCTCACAAGTAAGAAATCTGACAGATAAAACTCCATTAAAATATGAAAAATGAAATGATCAGGAAATTCAATTAATTCACCAAGAACATATACCCTGTCAGTGGCTAGCTGTTAGAAGCTAGTGCAATTAAAACTTGGTCTCAGAATATTTTAATATCAGAGATTGTCTCCATTCACCATATTCTGTCAAGTGTAACTATTTCTAAACGAGAAGATATTATTATCAAAGTAAACTATTCCTATTTAAAAATGTAGAAGAAATAAACCTTGACCCTGCATCATAGACCCTGCTTCTATCAACCAATATCCCAAAGAGTATCTTGTGACATTTACTGATAGTCAACCAATCAGCTAATGTAAACACATCTTGTGTCAAATCCTTATGTGAATCGCATATTTCAGAAAGAACAATTAAATGTTATTTTGGAAAACCTGTACAAATAAGCAGAAAGAGTACCTACTTATTCACAGTTCATAAATGCAATGAACTAAAATGTAATCTGCTATACATTCAATCTCATGATTTGGGAGAGTTCAATGGGAAATATTACAACTTTTTCTACACTGGTGAGACTGTCAAACATCATCTCTAGGTAAATTCTTTGAATGGTCACCAAATGCTACATATTTCATCCTGTTTTAGAGTCACCCCGTAAACATATGAATTGAGTTTTGGCCATGAAATAAGAGCAGAAATGTGACAATGCACACCCAGCCCTGGTTCGTTAAAATATAATATGTGTTCTTCCATTTCACTTCTCCATCAGACATTTAAGGCTGGATCTCAAAATGCAGACACTAGAAACTCAAAGATCTTGTGTAGAGAAGAACCTTTGTCGAGAATCATCTCATATGAACTAAATCTTGTGTGAGAAATGAATAAGCCTTTATGAAGTACATTACTCTCATCTCTCCATCTCTGTCTCTGTCTCTTTCTCATGTGAGAGTTTGTGTGTGTGTGTGTGTGTGTGTGTGTGTGTGTTGAGAATACGCAATCACATGCCCATGTTTATTTTACACTTGGAAAATGTTAGAGAAAAATACCATGAATAAGATAACCCTTGTTTTTTAAGTACCTGAGAAAGACTGCCATTGTCAGGATGGTCAAAGCATTTAGATTTAAATTTGATCTATCAAAGTTGCAAATGCATACATTTAACTTGATAATTTGGGACTTACATAATTAAAGTTAGTAGAGAAAAACTACTGCCTTATCGAACTTAAAGTATTGATAGAATTGATAATGTGTGAGAACTTCAAGTTTCAGAGATGCCATCAAGATACCAGAGGTTATATACCATGTAAAGTGAAGACTCTGAATTTGGACTTAGGTCTGTCTAGATGTTTCAAGACACAGTGATAGGGTGAATATCTGTCTAGATGTTTCAAGACACAGTGATAGGGTGAATATAGTCATCACATAAAGACACACATAATAAATCCAAATATCCTATATTTTCTGTGGTTACTGTATCTATAATCCAGATTTCTTTAATTAATATTGTTGAGCCTTAAAATATTAAATCTATCTTCTCTGATGAGATTTCGACCAAAAATTTTTGCAAATGAAACAGCATATTACCAAGTCATATATGGTCATTTTGTTTACTTAAATAAAAAAGTGTTAGCTTCAAAGAATGGACTAAACTATTTATTTAATGTTAAACAATATTCTATATCTTAATCGGCTTTCCCTCTTCATGTAGTTGATATAATCTATAAGACAAATGGAAAAACTATTAATGTTTACGTTTTTCCTAATTTTCAATAACAAGAAAATCCATTTAACAAATAGTGTTTTAGATCACATTGACTGATTTTTGCATCAGTCTATTGTACAGAAATATTCAGTGCTTGCCGATGGTATTCTCACAACAGAAACAATACCGGATCATGGCTCTTAGTTTGTTAGTTCATGTATTAAGAATAATGACACTGATGTATCTTTCTTTTTTTTTTCATTCAAAGCCTTCATTCTTCAATTTGCAACCATGTTTTTGCAGTCTGGAGACACTGCTATCTGTTACTGATGGATCTGTGGATAAGCCTTTCAGGAAATGGAAACACTGGATAAAAAGGTAGAGAATGGGTGCTATAAAGCAGAGTTTATTCAACTGAAATATGGATTTTTCTACTGGATTTTTTCTTTTTAAACAAAGGCATTTGTTTGGCATTGATACCATGTCACCATGTCAAGGGTTAGCTTTTCTTTCCCTAGAAGTCAGCGTGGTACCCCGGAATTTAAGACATATCTTTTATTAGTTGAAAATATCTATAGGTAGAAATATCACCTAGAAGTTGAAACATCTCTCTAGTGGTATGTTTGGTGTCGCTTCTCAATTTTAAATGTTGTGGTATATTTGTAGGTGTAGACTCTTGCCCTGTAACTATAGAGATTCAAAATAATGGCAATATACTTAATTTGAATGTAGAATTTTTTTAAAATCAATTTTAATCTACAAAGTGTAATTTAACACAAAGATACATTGTATTTTTATTAAATAATATATAGATAAAGGTATATATTAATTTATGCATGAATATGTACATAATATTTTTCCTAATAAGCTTATATATTATATGTGTATAAGTATCTTCTGACTGGTTCCATAGCAAGACACTATGTAGGAATAATGCTCAAAAACATTCCTTTCTGAAAGAATATGAAAGGCTCACCAATGTTCAAAAAATAAAATTCACAAGTCTCTGGATTTCCTGAAACTTACAAGATTTACGATGCCCGTCTTCAAGATTTATCAGCAAGAACAGTCGCTATGGATAAATGACTTCCACTGGCACGGCTGTAAGCTGGGAAGCCAGCACTATGGACCGAGCTCTTCCATCAGCACCAATTCCAGGATGGGCGTTTTGGCCATACAGCTAGCTGTGTGTCAGTCATCCCTCTTCTTACAAGGAACAACAGACAGGTAAGTCCCTCTGCCCACTACTCTCAGTGCTGCTCCAAACTAGACTCGAATACAACCATCTTCTTCTCCTACTATCATGGTACTATCTGGGTTTAAAAGACATTTATTTCTCTCTTCCCAGAAATGTCATACAACACAGGACCCCCAAACTACTAAGAATAACGACAATATAGGAAAAAAAAGCTCTTAGAATATTAGTGTAGCTTCAAAATGCAAAAGTTACAGTGAGAGAAATCTCTGAAATCAAATAAAGTTTAAGTAAAGATCCTATTTTCACAGTAGTAGTACTGGTGGTAGAGGACTATCAACACCACAGGAAAACCAGGGCAGTGTCAACAGACAGCAGCACCAATGCTTCAATCTCTTTCAACCCAGGGCCAGGGCTGAACAGCAAGAAACAGTACCCACAGATGAGAAAAAACTCTTTCCAAAATGTCTGCCTTTCACCTCTGTGGTTTGACTTTGTCAGCAATGATTAACACAATTCGCTGCACGACTACACTTGGTACTTTCTTTTCCTTGCCTGACTTTAACCTGCGCATTGAGCTAAGGCACAATTAGGTGAACGTGGCACGAGCATCCCATTTTGGAAATTCTCTGACTTCCCAGTGAGTCAGTCTTAGAGTGAAGCTCCATGTTGCAGCCTCTATGGATGGAAGGATTTTCATAAAGCCCAGAAAATGGAGCCAGTCCACATTTGGTTTTCACAGACTTGGTCCATGAAGACCAAATTGTGGACCTTGGAAAACTGTAACGTGGCATCCCAAAACTGAAGCCCTGGGCTCTAGAACAAATCCTTTGTCTAAAAGCATTTGACAGGACTGAGCTTGGACCGGCTAGGACTTCTCCTATTTGCATGACTATGGTTTGCATGGCAGTGATTGACAAGGCAGAGATTTCCGACCTGGCAGTTTTGTGCACTCTAACTCATGGTAACCTTTGAGAGCTTTTCACTGGCTTATCAAACCTATCTACATTCTCATGGCACCAGGTACTTGACCGGAAGGTGATCATGCTCACAGGTAAATTCACCCTAACAAGACAAGGATTTCCTCCTACTGGAGGCACCCTCCCAAAACCAGCCCTTGGTTACCCTGTAAGCACCATTCATTGAATTCAGTAGAGTAGTTTGTTCATCTTCAGCATACATTTCTTTTCCTCAAAATAGTAGTGGCAGGTCTACTGCACCCTAAGAGACCATTCATGTTTTACTCTTAGAAGTCACTGCTTTGAATATTCATTGAGTAGAGGTCATTATGTTACTTCAGATAACACTGATTTTGAGTCCAGCAACTAGAGCAACAATAATCATCTCTAGGATTTTACTCCGCATTTAAGGGATGACCTAACAGTCATTCCTTCTCTCTGTTAATGCACTGTGGGGAAGAACTGTGCTTTTTCCTAATTTCTTCCCCTTTGGATTCAACAATAAGATTGATCTTTGGAGAAGCAAAGTCACCTCTATGAATTCTGTATTTACTACGTATTACAAGAGCTTATATACAAACTGTTATACTATTCATTTTCAGTAGAATATGATGGTCTTTCTCATTTGACAGCTCAACTGATTCTGGAATCAGAGAGATAAGATACTAGACACACATGTAAAGATTTTGATATTATTATCGTTATTATTTGATTATTTAAAGTGGAATGATACAACCTAATGTGAGAGGCAGGTTACAGTGACAGCCAGAAGAGAGGTTTGAAGGAAATCACTTTGGTTTTTGCTTGCTTGCCTTTGTGCAGGCCCACTGCCATATTAGCAAACTCACCTGCCCTGTTTAAGTTTGCTACCAGCTGTAGCCACCCCTGCTGATGACAGGCTTGGCTACTACCAGCACCTAGCTTCTTAAGCCCTCCAAGGTGGATTGCAGTAGAGGTGCTCTCCAGGACTCTCCGAGCCTTCAACATCAGACTTGTGGAATAAGCAGTCACTGTGTTCTCTGTCTCTTTAACACAGAGACAGCTACTGTTGACCAGCACAGCTGGATTTATGAAAACTAATCTAATAACACCCTTTACCATAGCAAATCAATGGTTTTTATTCCTCCAGGGAGCGCCTACTAATGCATCTACAAACACATCAGCCTGATGAAATACAAATTATAAACTGTATAGACTTGATGAAGTATGCAAAAGACTCACATGCAAATGACGGTCCGCACATACATCCCCACCTCACTCTCTCTTGTCCCCTTGTCCCTGAGTTCTACCTTACCAACATCTTGTAGTTGGCACCTGCACATGCATCATGAGTGGCTGCACTTGATGACAAGGTATGACTTTATACCTTAAATTTGGTGAAATCATCCAAAGTTTACTAAGTATGTGATGTAAGCTGGTCATTTTTTCCCTTTCATCCTAGTTAACGCAAGCATCGAAGACATAGCAATAAAACTGAACGTGTGACTTTAAAGCGTGCCTTTCACTACGTGCTTCACCGTCCCTTTGTTTCTCGATGATAATTATCACTGGGAGGAGAGCTTATTATCTCATCAAGCTGGTGTTCCACACTTTTATGACCTCTCAAATATTACTGACTACTCTGACTGCATCTTATTTTTCAATATTAAAATGACAGCACAATGCACAATAAGGCTCTTTGTACACCTAAGCCTTTGTCTTCAAAATATTATTCATACTGTGTGCCATCAAGATGTGCCGATATGTCAAAGGAGGAGTGGCCATTCTTTTGGCTCTTGGAAGGAGTTTATAAATGACTTTCAAAAAAATTTCCCCAGGCTGGCATTCACCAGTGAAGAATGTGCGGTTTAAAAATATCTAGTGAACAACATATTCTATATTACAGTAGGTACCTACCACCATCACAGCCCAGAACTTCCTTTTTTTTTATGCTCCAACCACGTTGGCTGCCACCACTGTATTTCTCTTCCTTACCATAGCCCTGTTTTCTTCAGTCTAGAGTTGATTACTCTTAGTCTAAGTAACACAAAATATTCAAACTTGACTAACACATAACATGAACTTTGAATGGCAATAATACTTGCAATCCTAGCACTCAGGAGATGGAGGCAGTGTTATCACTTCACGTTTGAGGCTAGTTCCTGCAACCTACTACATCGTGAGTTTATTGCTAGCTTGTGCTATACAGGGAGACTTTTGTTATAAATAAATAATGAAACAAAACATACTTGTCATCAGGTGGTGGTAGCACATACATTGTTTTAATCCAAGCACTCAAGAGGCAGAGGCAGGTGAGTTCAAGGCCAGTCTATTCTCCAGAGCAAGTTCCAGGACAGGCAAGGATAGATAAAGAGAAATGCTTTCTCCAAAAACAAAGAAAAATGTATTTCTTTGTTCAAAGACTATATATGCCTTAACTTTCCATGACTTTAAACAGACAATTCAGGTGTTTTAAGAAGTGAACTTCCTCCACTGAAGACTATGTGGAGAATTTTACATGAATAACAAACTCTTCAGTAATCCAGGCCACACACCAGATTTCACTACTATCTGTCACTATTAATTCTCTACTCAACTTCATATAGAATATAGGAGGATCTCTTTCTCTCTGTCTCTCTCTGTCTCTGTCTCTCTCCTCTCTTTGCTTTATTCTTATAAGCACTCATTGCAGAAATTAAAACTCAAACCGCTAGCCCCTGTTCGTTTGCCACATGACACAGGCTTCCGGTGACATTCAGCTAATGAATTTTCTTCATGATTAACTACCCATTATACATGGCCATTATCATAGATACACGCTCAGCCCATGCAATCCGCCTTACAAGCAAGGTGGCTGTGAAAAGGCTCATTAATAAAAGTGAGCCAGGAAAGTATCCTTTTATGAAGTCAGAGAAAAGTGGAGCGTGAAAATATGATTCACAATCAAACAAATTGCCGGAACACAAAGCACACTCAGCCGTGCTAGGATGGCAATTCTTTACTTTGAAAATAGAAGGCAAAAGTTAGGAAATTAGGTAATGAATTCAGTCTAGGAATAAGGGAGAGAAGGCAGAAAGAAACAAGAACAAGACTCAAAAGCTTCCCACTTACTGTTATTCTTCAAATGAATAGTCTCATTCATTTGCTTAGCTTGTCAGAAGCCTCTGAAGAATTTACAGGCTGGGAAACCTTTCACCATTGCTTAATCTTTAGTGACACCTGGTGGCCTAAATTACTTAGGTAGGAGCTGGAACTCTACAAGCTCATTATAAACACATTTTATGCTGTTTAGTTGGCACCTGTTGTTACTTGGCCACCTTTAAGAAACAAACCATTTTTTTCTTGTATTCCAGTGTTAATTATGCATGCAGGATATAGGGGAACTGCAAGATATAGGTTTATAAAATCTGTGTTAATGTTTTATATTGGGACTCCAACAGTTTATAGACTTGCCTGCCCACTTTAAAAAATATTTGGTTTTATATATTCTATTACTAAGTATACAAAGTAAATAATTTGAATACTTGTTAATCATATTTATTTCCTGGAGTATAATAATTCATTCAACAAATACCCAATAGAGTATGCATGCTATGTCAACATTGTGTGAGATCTTGTTGTCACTGAGGATATTCCCAGCTTCTATTACTCCCCAAGGGCACAAAGGTTAAAGATTTCTCTCTCTCTCCCTCTTTCTCTCCATGATATGTCATGAAGGCTTTAAGAGATACCAAGTATGAAAGTGTAATTTTCTAAGGAACATAGATCTTCCCTTGCAAGACAGAAGCAGATTTCAGAAGCTCATTGACAAAACCATTGTAAGAATATAAGCTGTGCTGACCTACTAAGAAAGCAAAGAGTGAGCTTTATAAAGGGGGAAGTGGGCCAAAAGAGCAGGATGCACGTTCAAGTTTTAAAGTAAATTATGGATTTGGCTCAAGGGAATCCTACCTACTCCCTAATCCTTCAGAGCATGTGCATACGCTATATGTGCATGCATATGTGTGTGTACAAAGGTTTGCATTATTCTAAGTTAGATGTGAATTCTCCTAAGATTTTGTTTCCCCTGCCCTCTGTGATATGTGATAACAATCATAAAGATCTATGTAATTTTTGTAGTTAGAAACATACTGCAAGTACAAAAAGTCCATGAGTGAAGTATTTTTAAAGGAATCAGTATTTTCAAGTTTAAGTGCGACAGATATCGAGGTCTTGCTTTTGGTCCTACATTCTTATTTTTATCTTTTATCTTTCGATTTCCTCTAATGTATTCATTCATGTGTGCATTATGAAAACAGAGGTGAGGGGACAAAGCCTAAGACATCTATGAAGTTATACCAGGGAGAAGAAACAAAACACACTTGACATTGAACCAATCGCTGAACTGTCAGGGCAAGAGGGTACAACAAAAATCCATGTCCAAAACCCAATGAATAGAATAGGTCAATGCTATGTATGGGTGTGTGGATATTCCTGAAGTTCTATTAAGATTTTTCAAAATGTGGTGTTTAGTTTTTCTTTTTAAAAGGACATGATCAGTATATACCAGAACGTTGAGTATAGGGGTTATTATTTCCCTAGGAATATATGCTAAACTTCTAAACTATTATAAAATTTCGTTTTTATGTTGCTTATGCTTAAAGAGTCCTCTGTTCAGTAACTAGTATGCTTATCTTTTACCCTGGGTTTTTAAATGCTCTTCAATATTCCTTTCTTATAGTTCCCAGTCATTGTGATTTCTATATTCTCATACAATATTACTGATGATTTGCTTATGTTATTAATTTGACTCTTTAAGATATTTTCTGATATTGTCAAAGCAGGCCTATGTCTTGCTGTGAGTCTAAAGATGAGTTTGAAACCCTGATTTTCTTGCTTCTGCTTTTAAAACCTGAGATTAAGGATGTGCCCTCACACCATCAACTTTGGACTCCATTATAACAATCTTTTCATTTTGTCCCACAGTATGTACTAGTGAACATGGCATTGGATGGTATTATCTTCTCAGAAAAAGAGATTAGCCTTACATACCAGTAGACCCCCTTTTCAGTACATGGGGCATACAAAATGCCTAATTAATACCTTCCCACAGTAGAGATGATGAACACGAGAATGAGTAGGGCCCTCAGCTTTATACCATGCTTCATGAAAATGCAGTCACATCAAGATAGCATTACTCTATATAGCAATATAGAGTAATTACGATACCAAGGTCAGATAAACTGGAGATTTGATGCTAGTTTGCTTGTCTACTTCATTCCTTAAAAACTCAGTTTCCTCATCTAGAAAATAAACATTATGGCCTTTTCTTACTTATTGCTGCCGAAAGAGTAAAAGATAGCATAGGTGAAATGCTTTTAGATGGGCTCTTGTCATGAGGAAAGCATTCTGTAAGTGGTAGTTTCATTGATTGTCCTTCCAATCAGTGGAGATGCTGTTCTTTTCTCTATCATAGTCAAAATGATTAGAGATCATTTACTGTCTCTTCCTCAGTTAAAATTACATTATAATGAAGTAAAATTCATTGAATTGATACAGTCCCCTCTTAAGCAATCTAAGCACTTGCTAGAGCTACATTCATTTTAATAAATTCTGTGAAGCATCTTCATAATTAATATTTATTAAGCACCCAGCATGGAATAGAAAGTATTCAAAAGAGAAGGAGAGAACTTGAGTCTGAGGAGACCTGCCTAATAAGATTCTTCATCTACACTGTAATTTTAATCAAGAATTCCATCTACTGTCTAGTGAGGATTTTATCAACGACAGAACTTCTGTAAATGGCAATAGACTCTACCATGTACCCCAAATTTTTTGAAATGAGGCTAAATGTAGGGGAAAGGTAATACTTAAGTTACAGAGACATCTTCCTGAGTTTAAAACCAAGATACAGTGTTGGTTTTGAGCACTGGGTGTGATGGCTCACATTTATAATCTCTGTGCTTAAGAAACAAGGCAAGGAGGATGAGAAGATTGATGTTAGAAAAACCCACACATTCTGACCTTTTCTTAACAAAAAGCAAATGAAACATAAGGTTTCATATATAACTTTGCGAAAACTATTCAAGCAGTTGGGTCCTCAGTTATTTTCCCTTTCAAATTGGAATTATAGAATCTATGTAGCCCGGATATTAACTCACAGAGATGATTATTGGTATTTATGTTGGTCATTTAAAGTGATTTTGAAGTTTTATTTTACATTTCTAATCTTATCCTAGTGTACCTAAATTATTTGACTATTTTCAGGGAAATTAATGTTTGGTGGAACCACAAAATTTTGTATTTCTTAGAGGAAGAGTTGGTGGGCACACAGAAAAGTAAGTTCCAAGTGTTTTGAATTTGTGTCATAAAGCCTAGCTACAGGGCAAGGCAGATGTGTTCCTATCCAAAATAAATGACCCATAGTCATCCTTGCAGTATCTGGCTTTGTAAGGTGATTCACCTTTTTGTTTGAGAGGGGGAGTGAGAACATACAGAGATGAACACACATCAAACATTCATCTCAAGGGTTTCATTTCCAAAGGAAGAGGGGGTGTGCCGTACAATTTATCAGAGAGGCAAATGCTTCTCTAAAGCCTCAGCTGGAATTTCTGGGGGTGGATTGTGTTGGGGAAGATAGCCTTGGATGGATAGCTAAAGAAAAATATTTCCTTTAAAGAAACTGGGGCAGACAGTACATTTCTTGTAAAACTTAAATGTCACAGAAAAAAAAATTATTGCGAACAAAAGAAAAATACTACAGGAGAGTAGTGAAACATGACCCAGATACAGTCTAAACTATCTTTAAACCTTACTGGTAAAAATTGCTGATTATTGGTAAAAATCATCTGGTGTTGCTGGTGCAGGCCTTTAATCCCAGCACTTTGGAGGCAGATGCAGGTGGATCTCTTTGAGTTTGAGGCCATTTTGGTCTACAGAGTGAGTTCTAGGATAGCTAGGACTATTACACAAAGACAACCTGTCTCAAAACACCAAAAAAAAATCACTGATTATGACTTAAATCTGTGAGTCACAGTTCTTTCATTCCTAAGCCTTTCTACCTTTGATATATGCATACCACAAGCTTACAAACTCCAGAAACAGCTGATGCAAGAGTCTAATTTTGTTGTTCCCCATGTATAGTGTCCAAATATGCCACAAAGCTAACAGATAAATAAATGATACCGCAAGTGCAAAGTGGATCCTTTTCGATAATAATGTATCAAGGAAACCATCATTGTCCATGGGAAGATGGTCATTTTCAAATGTGCCTTCTTGTGGATTTCCTTAAACATGAGAAACCCCAACCTGGGTTATCCTAAGTGCTTTCCATGCACCAGTTTATGACATCATCAGAATCATCACCAAGTTAGATATTTGTAGATGTGTTTAAAAGGTTTAGATGACGAATATGAGGTTTTGAATGATTCAATAAGCTAACATTCAGTTATTATTCAACACTGGATTTAAGACTCAAACAAAGGCATTCCATTTAAAGATCCCTTAGTAATTACACTCCCCATAATACATGCAGTTTGAAAAGGTATCTTACAATACCCAACATATTTTTTAAACGTTAAGGCAAACTTGCTCAAGTATATTAATTTATCCAATTATTATTATTGACTAAAAGTCAATCAATAAGCTAATCGAAAGAAATAGAGTGGAGGGTGTGTCCTGTTTTTAGGAGGCTTACATTTCAGTAGAAAACAAATGATGAAACAAGGGACAATATTAGATTTCTGAGCGTTTGGCTCTGACTTCTGTTTCAGACACACTCTTCCCACATCCTGGTATCCCCCAACATAGCATACAGTTTTAGAATTCACCAAATTTGATGTTCAATTCTCAATTGGTGGGAATGCCTATGAACCAAAAGTTTGAACTCCTTTCATTTTACAGCTTTACACACATATTTCTAGTGTGACTTCCTGCCAGCACCTCTAGAACACCAGGCCACAACTATGTCTTACGTAGTTCATTTCCCACCCCTCCATGCCGCTTATATTTAAGGTCCTGCTTCCCTTCGGCTACCATTTCTCTCCCCTGCTAATGGAACCCGGAGTTTTTCTTAGTTTGCCTCTTGATGGCCATGCTATGCCTCCTCACTGTTCCCGTCACTGTGCAGCCCACTGTCTTCAGCACCATGAGACTTCCCAAGATGTACCTTTCATCATAACCCGTCTGAAACCTCCATATCTATAAACACCATCAAGGAAGAACAGGAAAAATTCATTCAACAATGTTCTGCCTTGAGGACATATGGACCCTTGACTTAGACCTATTTAACATTAGACCTCAGTTCAAGTTTCTCAAACATTAGATATTTTTATCTGTGCCACCACTAACTCAGATATATAGGTTGGGTCATATTAATGTGGTCTTTTTACTATTTAAACATCGGAATTATTTAAGTTAATTTTTAAAGTGATTTGATCAGTTACACTACACACTTATTCTTCTTGCTAGACTTGGACAGTATGACTGATTAGATAAAGCATAAATGTTCATGAATCCACATTTTGATCATGTTTTGGATGTCACATGAGGTTGGTTATTTACCTTTCTGAAACAAAATTCAAGAAAATTCAAGACAGAGCTCAACTGATGCTTTTGAGGACTCTTTCTTTCCCAATCCTCCTTTGAATAATCAATCATTGTATCAGACTTGCTTATATAGTCGTCCTAAGAAAGTAGACTTTGAATTTGAAGTCATATCCAGACACCTGCCTTAAAACTGGAAAGCCCTCTCAGATCGAAGCATATATTCTGCTTTAAAACTGACAGGTAACCAACCATTTGGCAGCTAGATACTGTCTGTGTCTGTATTATTCAAATCCAAAATGACAAAGTATGAAAACCGTAAATCTTTAAGTATCTTGCCTGTATGTTTTGAAATCTAATAAAATTTGTTAGCATTTGAACTTCTTGAATTGCAGTCACACTTAATGCGATAAACAGGCTCCTGTTTGGACTTGTTGTTGTTTGTTCAACTTTCTTTAATTTACTCCTTACAGAGAGCCTACAAAGATGAAGTCACATTGTTCCCCTCCATTGCTTAAAACCTTCTAAGAACTAACCATGTTCTAAATGATGCTGGAGCACCTTCCCAAGGCTCAATGATGCCTTGTTCTGACTCCTAATATTCCCTTCACAGGTGTGTCTTGTTCTCCTACCAATTCTCTCCACCAAAAATCTCTTTCACATTTGAGTCTCATCATAATTATTTGTCTGATTTGAATATGCAATTTTTAATAGTGCCTATTTTACAGGTTTAAAGACATATTTCCCTACAATACTATTTCAAATGATTTCTGTCCTTTAGGTTAAGAAATACCTCAAGTGTCAATAGCTTTTCTGACTAGCTCCATACTTCCCATGCTTGAACAGTTTTGCTGCTGTCCTTATTTTGGCACCCACCACTCTGCGTTCTTATCACTGTCATAAATTCCCTGGCTTTATTTTTCCCTTCTGCTTTGTGCCAGTATACTTCAATAAATGTTGGCATGCTTATATTCTTCTACTATTATAATTATAATGATATTTCCAAAACTTAACTCTGTCTATTGCACAAAGCATGTATTAATGTACAGTTGCTGAATAGAAAGATTGAATTATTGCTTAGACCTGGAGTTCAGGCAAAAGGTTAAGAGAAGCATGAAATCTAAGACCAATGAATTTCAAAGGGTTACTCAAATGGACACAAGGAAGACTTAAGGAATAGACAATTCTGTGTATTTCACAGAGAGTGAGAGAGAGAGAGAGAGAGAGGGAGGGAGAGAGAGAGAGAGAGAGAGAGAGAGAGAGAGAGAGAGACACACACACACAGAGAGAGAGAGAGAGAGAGAGAGAGAGAGAGAGAGAGAGAGAGAGAGAGAGANGAGAGAGAGAGAGAGAGAAACACACACACACAGAGACAGAGAGAGAGACAGAGACAGAGACAGAGAGAGACAGAGACAGAGACAGAGAGAGAGAGAGAGAGAGGAGGGAGAGGAGGCAAGATATTTAAATTTGTGGTGAGAATGAGAAACTCCTAGTGAAACAGAACTTAGCTAAGTAAATCCCTATCATTTTAGAAACTTCCTGGTTCCCCAAATAACTGAACAAGCTTTTGTTGGTATTCATAAAGATGAAGGCAGAATTACTTGAAAAAAATAGACATATATGAATTGGAAGTCTGAACTTAAATGAGTATTTTTCCTCTTTTATGTTGGTTTCATCTACGAAATGAGAATTTAGATTTTTCTCCAAGAATTCTAATGAGTTGCTTTTGTTTAAAGAATCAAGGAGACTGCCTTCCTTAACTGTTAACAAAACTCGATTGAACTTACTGTTGTTTTTTATATCAAATGTTCATTCATAAATCAGTTAAAAATGACTGTGTTTATAAATTCTGCAATGTTATCTGTTTATCCAACATAGATATGTTTCTGCACCTAAATAATTATGCAATTCACTCTCATTCCCTAAACTTGGCCCATGATCTAGGCTAGGTCCATAACCACCAGCACAGAATTTTGGCTAGAATAATTAGAAGAGAGATGTTCACTTTTCACTGGAAGAAAATGGCAGATAATCTGTAAGTTTTAAAGAACGGGCTATTACAAATCAGAGAAATAGCAACAATGTATGTTTAAATCATAAATTAAAAAGATTATTTGAAAAGAAAAGATTACTGTGTAGTCAGATTGACTGGGACTCTATATCCTCTCAATTTGGAAAATTGATCTTGCATAATTCATTTTTACCGATGATTATATTTATTCTTCATTAGTATTCCATGACCCTCTCAGCTTAAATGTCTGTCCAGTTTCTCTGAGATACCCACTTTCTCTGGGATCAGAGAGTCTGTATTCTCTGATCTTTGCCCCTGCCATTTCCTCACTCTGACGCCCTCGTCTCTCATAAACATGGGGTACTATCACGACACTGGTCTCACTAAATAACCCAGGATAGTTAGTTGTCCCCATCTGAAGGCTAACTATTTAATCACATTTGCAGAAGTTGCAATACATTCACAGTTACCAAGTTTAGGATGTGTACCTCCTGCTGAGAGGCATTATCTGCTCTACTGTGTAAGGCACCTGTTACAGAATAAATTATGATGGCTGTGAAGGCTATGCTTCCCTTCCGGCAGAGACCATTTCCAATGTGTACACTTATCCAACATGGTCCCCAGCAGCGGACTCTTATCTGCTGTCTGTGATATGTAGACACTGCTTCATTGCCCATTCGACAATGCCATAAAAATACAGGAAATCTGATGTGAATATAGTCTACTGTGAGTCTTGTCTCACAAATTGTTTGTATGGTCTTGCCTGAAGCCTTCCTCTCAGCTGTGAGCTGTGGAGAAGTGAATGGTTTCCTGGAAAAGTGCATCTGTGAGCTTTCTTCAGGCATTCCGGGGAGAGTCTTGTCCATATGATTTACACTGTATACTAATCTTGGCACACAGTTAGTTTCCTGTTGGCAAAATGATAGTATAATATACATCATTCTTATCTTAAATGTTTGTGAAAGCCAGTCAGTCAGTCAACCAGCTTTATCGAGAGCCTAAAAACATGGTACTCATAAGTCAATGTACTGTAAGTAAAGGAGATAATCGCTCAAACGCCACTATGCTTCTTTAGGGGATGTTTTCAAAAATACACAGATTTTGAAAGTATATACTCACACATGCACACACACACACACACAGACACACACAGGGACCCATGTAACTGCTTGTGAAATTTAACACAAGCGACTCAGAACCTGAGAAATGACCTTGGCTTGGTGACTCTGTATCTTCTTCCCTGTCTGTATGTGAGTGCTTGTATCTACTCTATCCGTCTTTCACAATAAGACACATTAAAAAAAAACAGATGCATAGATTATGTTCAGTGAACCAAGATTTTTGGTTTTTATACCACACACAGCAAAGTAGTATGAACAGTCTAACTAGCTGATACTGATGAAAGACCTGGAGTTCAAAGTAAGATGCCTCAGTGTCTCATAACAGATGTCGAAATATCCAAGTGTATTTTTGAGTGTTTTTCTTTTACTTAATGGCCCCTTTGCACAGCATGCCACCTAGCTAGCATGTGTCCACACCTCTTTACTCAATTAAGTAACCACAGTACATCAGGTATAGCCTTCTCTAGAAAACGTCTCATTCTCATACAGTGTTTAGAGCCCGTATTTGCACAATTTCCGACCATGCAGAAGTTATCACTTCAGCAATAGACTGCCATTCAAACGACGCAGTGATTTGATCTGTGTTGTCTACTCTATCTTGATGTCTACACACACAAGTTTGTAACCCATCTGCTGCTCTCTGGGGCACACTCTGGAGACTATTCTTGCTCCCAGCAGATGAGAAAGCTGCCTGTTCTAAGATTAGCACAGAAGGAAAGAAGCAATATTTCCATTAAGTTGATACATAGAGACTTCATAACATAATTCTCCATAGATAGTAATGAAAATATCAATTACATAAGAATGAGGGTGAGTAAGAAATTGAGTATCTAAACTCATCAGCAGCCTCCCTCCTTTCAGGATTTGTGACTCATAGGGTTTAATGCAGTGGTTCTCAACTTTCCTGTTGATGCGTCCCTTTAATACAGTTCCTCATGTCGTGATGTCCCCCAACTGTAAGATTATTTTGATGATAATTCCTAACTATAATTTTGCTACTGTTACAAATTGCTATGTAAATATCTAATATGCAGGATATCTGATATGTGCCTGCCAAAGGGGTTGTGACTCACATGCTGAGAACCACTAATTTAAATGGAAGATAGTCTCCTAAATAACCACCTGAACTAGAATTAGCATGGGCACATTATTGTATAATGCATATTTTATTTAACTCTTGCCAATTCCCCCACTAATGTTCTATCCAGGATCATGTGTCCTGGTTATCGTCATATCAACTAAGCCGTTCCTTTTTCAGAAACTGCTCTGTAGTCCCAGTTCATGACTGTTCTGTTCTTGAGTAGTATGCGGCACTTGTACGGAGCCTTCAGCATGTAGTTGTCTGACATGTCTCAATGATTAGAATCAGGTTATTTATTTCTTGCAGACACACCACAGAAACAGCATTATATACATCATGCTCCATGTCAGAAAGCACATGATGCCTGGCACTATTTCTATGATGTTGACTTCTATGTTTTCAATATGTTCTGCCATCCATTGACATGGGGCACTGGAGTCAAGCATGTCAACATTTTTTCTCATGTCCCTACATTAATACCATATAGATTCCCTTGTATTATCTTAAATTAAATATAGAAATAATCATATCAAAAGCTGTTGTGAGTAGAGGAATAAGAATTCAGTTTCAAAGCTGTTATTCAGAAACCACCAAACATTAAATACCATTGTTTCTCCCTCCTTTCTAGTATAGCTAATTAATTATTGGCTCATACAAGATTACTGGGGCCTTTTTGTGTCTACTTTGGGAAGTCCATTAGTGTTGTCCTTGTTCTGCTCTTGTTTGGGCAGTAATATGGGCGAGATCTTATAGATTTAGCTTCAGACATTACTGGAGATACAGTCTCACAGAAAACTTCGTGGTTCTTTGACTCTTACACTTTCCTTACCCTCTTCAGGAACACTCCCAGATACTTGGTTTTGGAGTATTTAGTAGATGTATTCATTGGTCCTGACCTTAAGTGTAATTTTAAGGAGTCCTTTCTGTCCTTCTGCAATATCCTTCACAGTGGCTCTCTATAATATGACTGCTCATTGGAAGTGTTCAATTAAGGAAAAGAGCAGATATACCATACCAAGTATATTTAGTAAAGACCCCTGAACATGTCTTGCAGATTTGTAAAGAAAACCATCATAAAATAGATGAATGCATGGTGAATTGATACTCCTATATTTTAATAATCATCAGTTTCATTCTATCATATCCACTTTCCTTAATTCCAGTCTTTCAAGGTTTACACAGACTATTTACACAATTCACAAACCATTTCGTTTAGCCTTTTCTCAACTGAAGTTTATACTCTTCAGTTTGGAACGGCTCAGCATCATATGTACCTGGGGTGCTATCAAAAGGTCTTCTCTCACACAAAGAGTAATATGGAAAAAAGAACTAACACCATAGAATGGTAACAATTGGAGAAAGTGCAATGCAACCAGCTCTCCTGAGTTAACCCTCTACTATTTCTAAGTAGTTCTCTATCACTACATGAAATATCCTTAAATACATATTTTAAGATGTTTTTATGAAGAAAACAAATGGAGGTATTCACATCCATAACTTTCTCTGAATACCTATTTTTTTAAAAAATACATAATCACCCTTTCAATGACACTTTACCTACAGCATGCTGAAGCTATCTTGCATTTATGAAACACTTCACTACACAAAGCAGAGGCCCCAACACTAAAAACGCCTCTCAATCCAACTAATCCGTGCAATTTACTAAGTGAAGAGTGAGATCTTTGTGTTGCCCTGGTTTGTAAGCTGTTATACAGATCCACAGGACCTCCCATGCAAGATATAAAACATTCTTTAGGAAATAAACTAGATTCCTCTTAAATTTTGATGAAAAGTATGGCTTTGTAATACTAGTTACCTCAGCTTTTATGACTCACGCATAACAAATAATATGTGCTTCCCTTAGCTTATGACACGAGATTCACCAAATACTGTATGTAGTTCAAACTAGCCGTTAGACAAAATGACCAAAGTGTGGCAAAGACTTTGTTACCATTTTCTAGAGAGGAAGGTTTAATTTTTGAAAATATTCTTTAGAAAACCCATAGTTGTGGAAAACAGCAAAATATTTCTTAGGTACTTCATTTGACAAGCATGCTAGAATGACTGTAGAATATAGACTATAAAAAATGAGCCAAATTGAGAAATGCAGTCACTTACCCGTCAGTGTTTCTCTTGGCATTCGTTTTCAAACCAAATTGACCTTAAAAGGATAAAAAGGAAGAATATTTAAAAATAAAAACAATATATGCATCTCATATTAGAGCTTTCTTCATTCATTTAACTCATAGATATCTATCCTATTCCCCTTTAACTCTCGCCGCAGAATGGCAGCAGCTGAATTCTGGCCCATGATAGCCTGCTGAGTGTTAATTTAGCTCCATATCTCTCGGGAACATTGATGGCTGGATGTTAGAGAGAACACATGCCTTGTGTGAGGAGGGAGTAAATGACTGAGGCGGAGGGGGGAATGAGAAGGTTTATTTCAGATAACGGTTCTCTATTTTAAGATAAACTATACATGGTGTCTGGGAAACAAAATTGAAATCTATGTGGTCAGAAGTGATACATCAACCTTGTGGCACATTCCTAGCTCCTGGCTCAATTCCAGGAGCCAGATGTTGGATCTCCCATTAGCCATGAAACTGTCAGAGGTGAAGGCAGCTTCAGGAGATCTTGACAGTTCATCATTTAGAGAAAAAAATGTGTCTCCCCAACATTAATATGCTCCAAGAGTCAGAGAAAGTGATTTACGGAGACTGAACTCATCACAAACTCACGAGTGATATGGCTGGCCTCACACTTTGCCATCATTGAGATGATGAGGAGGTAGAAAACTCATTGTTTTGCGCCACAAATGTTGAGTGGTTGTGTTTCAGGTACACCTTTTTTTTATCATTTTGTGTAATTATGATGGCCATAAACTAAGTCTCTTGATTGAGATTAAATTTTATAAATGGGTAAAGAACAATAGAAATTACTGTTACAGATCATGATATTCCATATCTTGTAAGGCCCAAGTTTTAGGCATATTTTTTCACTGTTTTCTTCTTTCATTATTTATTTTTATCTTTTGAGATTATCATATAATTAAATAATCTCCATATTCCCTTTTCTTTCTCCTGACTCTCACTCACATATAACACTCTATGCTCTCTTTCAAATTCATGACCTCTGTTTCATTTTCATTATCTATATTTATGTATATGTATATTCATCCATCCCTAAATATGTAAAAATCCCGTGCAGTCTGAATAATGTTAGTTATATGTTCATTTATAGGGTTAACCATTTTGTATCAGTAACCACTTGGATATTCCTGGAAGGAGACTATTCCTCTTTCAGCACTCCTCAGTTACCTACAAATCTTTAGTAGGCTTGAGCCCTACTGGTCTTTCATTCCTACACTACTCTATTCACTTAGCATGTCTATTGCTATTTTTCTTGTTCAGCTCAAGCTTACGCAGCCATATTGTGGAGACATTATTGGTACGGTTTCTGCTAGCAATAGGCCATACAATCTCATAGCAAACTCTGTTCTTCTGGCTTTCACAATTCCCATCACTACCCCTACCCCAGTTATCCCTGACTCTAGGGCATGGGAATTGTGTTGTAGATGGATCTTTTTGGACTAGGCTCAACAACTTGGGTTTTCTGTAATGGTCTCTTTACCAACACCACTTAACTAAACCAGCGTAATTCATAACTGCAGTCTAACATATTTGTCTTTAGGACCATAGGTAAGTGCAGTCCTCACCTTTCATCAAAGAATCTTCTCTTTGCAACAGATGGAAATGATTTTTTAAAAGGAGGAATGAAGATATTGAAAGATGAGGGTAGAAACTAAAAATGAGTGAATTGAATTCAGTTGAGTGTTTAAGGTAGACCAATTAATATGCAATAATTTAAATAGTACTAACAGACTATTAGAAGAGATAAGGAAGGTGATTTTCATTTTATAATGAAGTGTATCAAGACACATTTATAGAGCAATGGCAATGCCATTACTTTAGAAGTAAAATATTAATGATTTTCTCAATAACACAGGAAAAGTTGAATTGCCTATACTTGAATTATAACTCTTCAATACCCATTGAATTGTCTATACTTGAATTATAACTCTTCAGTGCCAAGAAGATATTCAGGACTAAAGCACACATCAAATTACTTACAAATCACATTTTACTATAAAATAATCCATGAGACTACAAATAAATCCATGAGATTATAAAATAATCCATAGCACCCCTTTTTTTCACTTACGGAATGTCCTTAAACTTAAGAGTGAAATGATGGAAGGCTTCATATTGGGTTACAATCTTATGTTAATAATTGAGAATAATTTGTAGAGTTTGCTTTCTTTTTCTGTGATTAATACCATGCGATAAACTTTACTCGGGAGAAATGGGTTGATTTCTAATTTTTCCTTCCAGGCCATCATGAAGGGGAATCATGGAAGGAGCTTGAGTAGGAACATGGAGGTGGTAACTGAAACAGAGGTAGTAGAAGCATACTGCTTCAGGAAGGCTGCTTACTGGCTTGCTCACCACGAGTTGCTTAGTCTGTTGTCTTTTACTTTTTCATTGTTCTCCTTTCTTTCTTACTTAATCCAGGACCATCTGCTTAGGGGTGCTACCGTTCACAGGGGTTGGCCTTTGCACATCACTCGATAACCAAAAAAATGCCCAAATGTTTGATTACAGGCTGTCCTGAGGGAGGCACTTGCTCAATTGAGGTTTACTCTTCCAAGATGGCAAAAGCTTGTGTTGAGAAGAAGAAGAAGGAGGAGGAGGAGGAGGAGGAGGAGGAGGAGGAGGAGGAGGAGGAGGAGGAGGAGAAGGAGGAGGAGGAAGAGGAGGAGGAGGAGAAGGAGGAGGACGAGGAGGAGGAGGAGGAGGAGAAGGAGGAGGACGAGGAGGACTAGGAGGACGAGGAGGAGGAGGAAAAAGTAACCACAGTGATAATTTGACTATATATGTGAAGTTTGATTATTAATAAAATGAGGAATTAAACTCGTTTTAGTCAATTTTTTCAAATGAAATACATATAACTAGAGACACAATATTTAATAGTTGAAAAACTGACTTGCTGTCAGCTAGTTCTGCTTTGAACTTAGAGATACACACATGCGCACATGCACACATGTGTATGTGTGTGAGTGATCACGAGCCCACCTACGTAAATATATTATCTTTGTTCTTTAATGACACCATTTGTTTAAATTTGCATGCATATCAGCTAAGATTTAGCTGTAATCTTTAAGATTTCAATGCCTGTGGGGAACATTTATGATCACCTGCCATGTCTTTAGAATGTTGTGTGTGTGTGTGTGTGTGTTACCAAGTAGTAATGCTCAGGGTACTTGGTGTTGGTCCCACATGGTGATTCTCAAAATGTCTAGTGTCTGCGTCCTCACTATAGTGATGCTCAAAGTGCCAGGTAGGTATGTCTCCACTATAGTGATGCTCATAGCACCTGCTGTGTGTCCTTATTCTAGCGATGCTGAGTGCCTAGGGCGTGTCCTCTCTACTGTGATGTTCTGTTGCAAGTTTTGACACTCATTCAAGTATCATTTCATTAATTACATAAAATAACTTTATTTTTCATTTTTTGGTTCTCATGATTTTATCTTTAAAAATTCCTGGGGGAGTTTTGGTTCTGTGGTTTAGGCTAGTATTCTTGAATCCACAAAATGTCTATGATATGCTTTATGAAAAAAAGCCACGTTCATAAAAAGTTTATATAAGGATCAAGAATAGTGCTTCTTACTCTGAGTCAGAGTAAATAAAGCTATAATACATATTAAATATGATTTCCTCATACATTAAACAAAACTTGTCAGATCCTTGACCCTTGACCCTTGCCCCTGGACTGGCAAGAAAAGAATCCAGTATTTCCTATCAAAATAAAAGCAATGGTCTTGATATTTGTTAATTCACTGTTAGCAATATATTTAAGGAATGTTAACACTATTCTTTGCCAGAGGTTACAGTTTTGCCTCTGAGCTTTTTTTGGGTATACATATGTGTCCATGTGTGTGTGTCTGTGTGTGTGTATGCAAGCATCATGTACATTCTAAATCTCCACTAGCTCCACTAGGAATCCTAAAAGTTCCAATTGGCACTCAGTTCTTTGCTAAAAGAAGTCATAATTTTTCCAGAAAAGCCTAGTTAGTTTCCTACACGAAAAGATGAAGATGGACAGTATATTAAATATTGTGTTATTTACAAATGCTGAACATCACTTGCCACTACGTCTGTTCAATTTTATGATTTTTGCTTTACATTTAAATAATTGTATTGTTGCATTGAGATTCAGTACAAGACAGAATATGAAGGAGCGACTCCTCTAGATTTCCCACAGAATAGCTTCATCATAAAAAGCAATTCTATCCCAGTAAGATATCCAATTAAAATGAAGGGTATGCGAGGATTTAAAATGAAGTATAAGGGGTTTGCACCAAAATACTCTTTATTCTCTGAGGCTGTCTTTTTAGTTTGAGCGCACATCTTCTCAACATACCTAGTTATTCTGATTAAGGTCCAGTGTGATGATATTTGTGCGTCTCTTAGCTTTCAGCTCTTCCCAGCTTCAGTATCTGACAAACATATCGCTACACTTACAAATGCTACTTAGGGAATTAAGGAGAGATGCCATGTTACACTCGGGTGTCATGTGACTTTGGGATAGGGGTATATATGTTTCTTAAGTTGTAATATATGAAGCATAACACTTATCAATAAAATCTACCAAAAAGCTTCTTCAGAAGTGCTTTACTAATTTTCCAAATTTTACCTCACTCTGACCTGTGCTCAGTTTAGTAAAACAATGTGTAAGCTTGGGGAAATAGGGTTTTTACATGCTGACTCTGACGCCTATTAATTACAAAGCATGACAAAAATACAAAAATATTCTAACTTGTAGCTTCCTTGAATACGAAGTGTTAACTAGAATAGCATCCATGTAAAAGTTAATCCCACAGAGCATGCATTTTTATATGCCAATTTTCATTCTTTGGAGATAATATCTATGCACATGTCTTGAAATAGTTCCAATGATAACTTCGTAGATAAGTTATCATTGTCTTAATTTAATAGTGTGGGAATTGATGCAGCTGGAGGACTGTGAGTTATCAAAACTGTCTCTGCTATAGGCAATCATTTTAATGTTAATTAACTCCATCTGGAAGGAAAAGCAGGTGTTGAAATTGATCACTTAA
Source organism: Alexandromys fortis (assembly GCF_014885135.2). Classification (NCBI taxonomy): domain Eukaryota; kingdom Metazoa; phylum Chordata; class Mammalia; order Rodentia; family Cricetidae; genus Alexandromys; species Alexandromys fortis. Next base: position 3,799,637 of record NW_026067967.1, on the reverse strand, counting down.
GTACAGAAAGCAAAAGCTGTTTACTAAACTCTCCCTAAATTAATTTGAGCTGGTGGTTAAATTGCTTTCAAGTCGCTTTTCTATGAATGCCTTATACCAAATGCTGAAATTGGAAAACGAAGTTAGACCACTCAGATTCTAATGAAATGTAACAAATTGTTCAAAAAGGTCACCTAAAAATAAAATTACATTTTGAAAATGAAAAAATATTGTAATATTCAAATTTTGCTTTAATAGTAGGTAGAATTTGGGCAAAAATTGTCTCCCTCATGTGGTGCACAAGCCATTCACCTGCATCAAATTAATGGGAGCGCACTAGAAAGGGGAGAATTCTGGGATTTCTGCCAAACATATGGAATTAGATTCAGCAGCAAGGCCTAGGAATCTGTATTTTTACAAATATTTGGGTAGCTTTTAGTCCTACTCAAATTCAACTGTTGTTCTAAGACCAGAGATGTATCCAATCTCGTGGAAAACGACTTAAGGGCCGGAAAGAGGATAAATGAAGACAGTGATTTTCTCTGGGAGTAAAACAAAGACAATTCGGTTGTGTCATGGAGACTAAAAAGCCAGGATCAAAATTTCCTATACTCTTAATAATGTGGTGTTACAGTGCTCGTAGAGAATTTGTCCATTTGCCTCCTGGCCCTGTCTCCTTCCTCCACAGAAAGCTGCTTTCTCTTCTGTTCAGGTCCTTCCTTAGGGGTGTGGTTTGGTTGCCCTTTGTCTTCCAATATGAGGCTCAGTAGCACAGGCATCACCCAGACGTACAGACTCAGAGGCTTATAGCATGAAGCCTAGAGAGCTGCTGTTTGGCAATGTCTCCAGGTATAAGGTATATAGGTTTGGGGTTGATTGTGTGTTCCTTCTGGGTCAATCATTTTTTTTTAATTCGACAACAACTTTGGACTCACCATGTGGGTGAGAGAGTAACATATGAAATACAATCCCTTGTCTCTTGTTTCCCTTAGAGAGAAAATTGACTGCTGTTACCACTAAGGTCTCAAACACAAAGAATCAGACATTCTTTGCATCTCATTACTCTTCTGAGAGCTTCACCTATATTACCAAACTTATCTTCACACTAAATAATGATTTTGATTTAGATACTACCACCAGTCTTTCTAGTGAAACTCAAGACATGAAAGTCAAATGGCAAAGTCAATCACACACCTGCGAAAGAAACCAAGATTCAAACTGTGAGCATCTCGCACAACTGTAAGCTCAGGTTACTTTGCACTCTCCCTATTGTTTTCAGAACTATTTTCACCTCGCAAGCACCATCTTAGCAAGTGTTCCCCTTCAACAAGTCACACCATGACCAGATAATGAACTTGGAGAACTAACTGCCATATTTTCTTTCCAAGACCAAAATAAAGACTCATTGGCACTGAGATGGCTGTGTTTCTACCTTTCTTGTTTGACCTGTGCAAAGCCTGTTCATGCCCATCCTTCCATGACGACATCCTTTATTAGCAAAGTCTCCAGATGAAGGAATGTGAAAGCAGTCACAAAAGGTTCTTAATTGTAGACTGAACATAACAATATTGTTTGTAAAATGAAAGAGATATCATGAAATGAGAAAAGGTCTGTGAAAGTAAATTTAAGTTCAAACAATTATATGCTCATAATATGTTAAAAGTATTTTTTGTGTGTAGCAGTTTTTGAGCAATTACCAATACATGAAAGTATTATATTTTATACCAGAATCAACACTCTTTTCATAAACTATGCATGCAAAGTGTTTTGAGGTTTTATTGTAAAGACTTGTTTTGTTCTGAATTATGAGTATGTGTATGTGCATAGGAATGTGCACATATGTGTAATGTCCCTCAGACTCCAGAAGACAGTGTTGGACCTAGAGGATCTGGAACGATAGGCATCTGTGAGCTGCCTTGTGTGGGCACTGGGAAGAGAACTTGGGTCCTCTGTAGCAACAGTATTTATTTTTAACCACTGACTCATCTCTCCAGACTAAATGCATGTGGCTGTATTTGGACCTGAGTGTGTGTGTGTGTGTGTGTGTGTGTGCATGTGTGTTTATGTTTGCTATTTACTTAATAAATTTCAAATATAAGCTTATATCATTGCAAGAGGAAGGATGGTATTCAACATTTCCTGATTATATATTGCTCTAAGATGATTTAAAGGAAGCTATACTTTCTGGTGTCTCTCTTCAAACTTTGCTAAATGATGTCTGGATAGAAATCCTAAGGATATTATATATCTTAAGTTATGTGACAAGAATATAAAAGGATTACATGGGAGATAAATAAGGCAACTACTATTGAAAATTAACATTGTTCAAGATATTTACAAACGAAATATGAGCTGAAACCAAACAATTTTCATATTTTATCTAAAAAGTATAATAACTTAATGGGGGACATGAGTTTGTTCATCAAAACTGTATTTCAATACATACCAGTTGTTACTTCATCATACCTCCTTTAAATGGGGAAAAAAGTATTTCCAAAAAGAATGAATTTTTAAAAGGCCTCAGTGAGACTAGGTTTTGATGCAGTAGTATTCAATTTGATTATGAATACCAATGTCTTGATACAAAGGACATGTCTTGCCCATTCACAGTGAAGGTCCTGGGAGGATTATCTACCCCTGGGAGAATGAAACTGAAAAGCCAACTCCATATTAGTGGTGAACCAGCTATCATCTTGGGGCTCCTCCTTCAGGGCTTAAAACTTTTTCTGTGATGAAATAATTACAAAGGACTTCCTGAGGCTATAGTTTGAATGCCTCTCCATCTCAAGGAGGAAGGGATACTTAGCACTCCCTGCATTTCATAGTTTATCACCTAAGGTACACAACCAGTTCCGTCTAAATTAAAGTGAACTTAAAAGTGTAGAGTCACATATATCGACTATTAAAAGCCTATCATCATGACCTAGGTCTCCTTAGACCTAGTGAGTGTCCTATAGAGTCACCTATCTGTAAATAATGTCAAATCACAGAATCTCAGGGAAAAGAAAGAGAGAACCTATCATAGAATAGCACTCTGCCTCAAGTATCTTCTATTCACTGAAGATGGCAAAGGGCACCTCACTAAGTTTTGGGAACCATACACTGAAGAGACACAATGTATAACACATGCTTAATTGCATAAAGTGAGTGTATTTCATAAACCTGGCATGTACAAGATAAATTAGATAAATTAGCATTATGAATTTTATAAAAATCTAGAAATATTAAGGCAGGGTAACATTATTTAAAGACATAACCGCAAAAAAGACATGACACATTTGTCTTATTGAAATAATCATGGAATTTAGTACACAGTTCAAGGAATACAAAATTAAATTTTAGAAATGTTGTTTAAAATCCTTCCATAGCAAAACAGCCTGTCAATGATTTATGTATATCGCTTTTAATGAAAAAAAATCTTTTGCATACAAACATTATTCTCCATTTACAAATAAGATCAGAAACATGAAACAAATAGATTTATAACACTTATTTACTACATTTCAAAACAGAAGAACAGCAACCATAGTTTTCAATCACTGACAGAGTCTCCCAGTGTTGATGAATCATATGTGTTTTCTGATATGGAGAAGGGCTGCTTTTCCAATCTAGTCTCCTTCCTAGAATTCCTACCTTTACAGAAGAGGGAGAATAAATTCACTGAGGAACTACATGGAAATCTTTTAATGAAGTCATAATCGGACTTCAGTCTCAGTAAACTTGTGGTGTGGCAAGTTCTGTAGTGTTGCTTTTATTGGTTAATGAATAAAGAAACTGCTTTGGCCTGTGATAGGACAGAATAGAGCTAGGTGGGAAAACTAAACTGAATGCTGGGAGAAAGAAGGCAGAGTCATTGAGATGCCATGGGGCCACCAGAGGGGAAAGATGCGAGCTGCCAGCTGGAACCTTACAGGTAGGCCATGAGCCTCGTGGTAAAACATAAAATCATAGAAATGGGTTAATCAAAGATATAAGTCTAGCCAATAAGAAGCTAGAGCTAGTATGTCAATCAGTGATTATTTTGGGGAGTCTGTGTGGCTGGGAAATGGACAAGCAGCTTCCCCGAACAAACCTGCTTCACTTAGGTCTAACATTTCTGTACTACAAGACCATGGACCCAGAAAATAAATAGGCAAGATCACCGATGCTGTATACAGCCCTTCTCTGCCTTTTCCTTCCAATCTCACACAGATTGGCAGCTCATTAGTAGCTCATTAGCAACACTGATAAACCATGGGACAAAAACAAGTGCTGTGGAAACAGAAGGGGCAGAGCTTTGGATGAATGCGAAACGGAGTGTGCAGCTAAGATCAAGTCACTGACCCAGCTTTCAAGGATTCTGCTTGGATCTGATGTGCTCTTCGTCTCTGAGTCACCCAGATATTTATTAGTCACCTTGCTCAAGGCTGGGTAGTATTTTCACGATAAAAAAAACAAAAACAGTAAAACCAAATACTTCCCTCTAAAGAACCCATGAGACAGAAAGTGGTTATGATGGTTATGAAGTCCACGTTCCATTTGTAAAGAATCTTCATGGAGGAGTAATATGATATTTCATAGGGAAGTACTATGTTTCAGAACACACACACATACAATCACATATTTGCTAGGTTACTATTAAAGTAGGTGTAATATGTATAGCTATCTCTGTATGCATAAAACTTTGGCATGTATAAGAAAATGAAGTGAAATATATTAGTCTTATTTCAAATGACTATACTTGTAATGGAATTTTTATCTTATTTTCCAATTAAATGCATCCAGTTTTCTCCCTTTTCAAAAACATACTGTTCTTTATAATACACAAGTTTAATACATGTATTTTGTTCTCTTAGTGAATATGCAATTTAAACATTGCATACCTTCTTAAGAATGGATTAAAATAGTAAAAGCAAACATCTGCTACGTCTTAGCCAGTAGAACAAGATATCACTTACAAATGGACCCTAATACATTGGTAGCAAGTAGGAAAATTGAGCTATGAAAAGGAGACATCCATATACTCAACCTATGAGTAAAAAACATGAGAATATAGTTCTCTTACCACCTATTTAAGTGTTCTGCTAACTATGTCTCCTTTACAGTTGACTTGATACAAAGTTATTTTCTTCCCATAACTGGGATATGTGCTGAGCTATAAAATCTAGACAAAGTCATATGAAGGATTGATTTCGTCAGATTTAAAACATCTAACCAGTAAAGTTTGACAAATACTTCAACTCTCTACCAATTTTATGATGGCAAAATAAAGGAGGAATGTAGGAAAGACTGATAATTTCCAAAATGAAGAATCAAGTGGCATTACTGTGGTTGAATGTGGTTATCAATTGGCTCTTACCCTACAGCAAAAGAGGAAGAGATCTTAAATTAATATTTCATTAACTCTGAGACTCAGAAATGATGAAAATCGTAAATCTTAGTGGAAGTATTACTATTACCATTTGACAGTTTCATACATGTATGTAATGATTATTAGTCATTTTCATTCCCATTGCCTTTTCTCATGTCCCCTTGTTCTCATGCTGAAATACTTTTGCCCAAGTCCCCTCCTTCTTTCATGACTTCTTTGTGTGTGACCCACTGAGTTTAATTTGCATAGATGGGATAGGTGTTTTTCAGGTCTTTCACCTTACTGAGGAGCCATTAGAAGTTGGTAGCATCTGGGAAAGAGAGAATCATTCTTTGATTCTCTCATGTGAGGAGTATCCCCTGGCCTGCTTTCCAATCTCTAGTGGACGGTACCATTCTCGTGCACATATGGGCAATAGTGACCGAAACTAGTGAGTCAGCAAAAAAAATTGTGGATTTGCGTGTGTGTGGAAGGAGTATTTTTTTGAGAAGTGAGATGGGGGAAATAAGGGATAAGTATAATATTTTTCATTGTATATACTTATAAAACTTTGAAAATAAAAAAATAATTTTCATTAAACATATAAAACAAAAATCTTGTATTATTTTAAGTGCATTTATTTATGATTTTGTGTTGGGCACATCTATACCTATCCCCACCTCCAATTTTTTTTTTTTTTTTTTTTTTTGGTTTTTTGAGACAGGGTTTCTCTGTGGCTTTGGAGCCTGTCCTGGAACTAGCTCTGTAGACCAGGCTGGTCTCGAACTCACAGAGATCCACCAGTCTCTGCCTCCCGAGTGCTGGGATTAAAGGCGTGCGCCACCATCACCCGGCCCCCACCTCCATTTTAGATATCACAGTATGTCAAATTGTTTTTTAAAAGATGCTAAATATATTCAGAAAGCATGTTTTTTAAAAAGGCTGACATGGAAAAGGAGTGAAATCAACTCCTGAAATCTATGAGGGTGACCCTAGTGAAGACTCCTTGTCGTGGTGGAATATGGAGCCTGACCTGGCCATTATCTGTAACCAGGCAAGGCTTCCAATGGTGGAACTGGGGCACCAACTCAACCACATCTTTAACCCACAACTTGTCCTTCCCAGAAGATATGCTGAGTAACTGTGGTGGATGACTGGTGTCAGTAGCCAAGAAAGGACTGCTCCAACTTGACACCCATACCTGGAGAGGGAGTCCATGGCTGGCACTCCCAGGAGGGCCAGGAGCCAGAGACTGGATAGCTCAGAGCCCTAAGATAAAGTCAATGAAATGATTCCTAATGATACTTTGCTATTCTCACAGATTGGAGACTGTCCCCATTGTCATCAGAGAGGCTTCATCTAGCAATTAACGGTAGCAAATGCAGAGAAACAATAGGTGAAGGTCAGGGAACCCCACAGAAGGGGGGATTGGGTTCTTTTCATTTCCTTTTTATAGTTTTTATTATGCGATACACTTTTCTCCACTTCCTTCCCTTCCTCCCCTTTCCCGTTCTACCCTTTCCCAAGACCACTACACTCCTAATTTACTCAGGGGATCTTGTCTTTTTCTTCCTCCTATGAGTTGAATGAGATGCCTGAGGCATTTTGAATATTTGGTCCTAAATTGCTGCCTCTGTCTGAGTAGATAAATGAGTTGTGGCCTCCATGGAAGAAATCAGCCACTTGAGTAGGCTTTGAGACCTTAAGACCCATGCTATATGGAGCTTGATGTCTTTGTTTCCCGGTTGTCGGTTAAGGCGCAAATCCTCTGCTTCTATTTCACATATCCTCTCTGTTGTTATATGTTTTGCATGTATGTGTATATAGGAAAGTCAACTAAGAAAACTTAACATTTCTAGGTATAGATTCTCAATCCTTTTTTTAAAAAAAACAATGTACATGGAACTTGGTGGTAAAACCTAAGCCTTTTCAATGCCCACATGAATAGAACTGCAGTGTTTTCTAAGTCTGTTTCAGTATGTGTTTTAATCGCCATTTTAGACTCACAGGTGACACAGGGGGATTTGAACTACTAAAGTTAACTTCAAAGTCTTAATTATCTGACCCTAAGAATCCAATTCAGAGAGTACTTTACTTTCAATGAGAGGGAACCTAACTATCTGCTGTTTCTGAAGAATGAAAAATCTACCTCCCATGTAGTGAGCAAGCTTTGCACCCAAGGCTTAGGTCTTGCTAGGGCCACAGATGTGAATACTTTCCACCTTGACTAAAGGTCAGAGAGTTTGAGCTTATTCTTTCTCTCTCAATGCTGTTAGTAACAGCTGTAGCTACAAACAAGAGGCCCTGACCTTAGGTGTGGTTAATTAGTATTTTGAGTATAGAGGTGGATCTTCTCCACCTTGACCGTAGGTCAGAGAATTCAAGTCTATTCCTGTTTCTTCAAGGAAATTGAGTGTCTGCCTCCAGGATACTTGGTCCATCCCTTCTATCATAGTAATGAAATCTGTTGCCTCCCCTTTTGGAGTGGGCTATATAAGCAGATGGAAAAGAAACACAGGCGATTTCAGTATCTACTGAATTTCTCCCCAAGTGCTATTCTTTGCTTCTGTCTTTTATTTCTCTCATATATCTGTTTCTTTTGCTTAATAATTATAATTCTCACACTTCTACCCTGGACGTGCTAACCCCATCAAGGCTGGACCCCAACATAGTCTAAATCTGGACTTTGTATAAATGTACTTGGGTTACTGGCCTAGTTATATAATATATCTAAGTTTCTGGAAATCTAGAATGACGTAATCTTCAAGAGGTTTTGTGAGGCAAGAAAGGTTAAACTTTTGCCTCACAATCAGGCAGAAGATAAGCATTCAATTCTGCTTCTTCCTCTCTCTTCTTCTGAAAAATTAAACTATTAAAAACTCTATGGCAAAACTATAGAATTCTCTGTTCTGTTTGTGGCAATGGGATATCAATAATCTCAATGAATTTGTAGTTGTTCCAAGGTCAAACATTTAACAATAAGTCATTAAATACATTTTTCTTTTTAGTAAATCATCATTAGAACAAATCATTATGTGACCTTTTTTTGGCTACATTGATCCAATAAAACTTACATTAGCCAGAGTTTCGGGAACATTAGTCTAATGTGCTTTTGGAGAGCACCTTATCTGAGTGGTGTAATAAGTTTGTGTGAAAAGCATAAAGCATGTAATATATAATAAAATTTGGACTTTAATGAGCCATCTTGGCATACTGACTAGTACTATAATTCAATGTTGAGCATCCTTTAATTAATGAATTATAAAAGCTTAGCATACTCTCTAAATGCTACATGTGACTGCAGTAGCTTTTATTTTCTATTTTCCTCTGCTGACCAATTTGAAATGAATCTTAAGTGACCTCGATTATGAAAGTAATAGAAAAATTAAGTACAACATAAAAAGGAGTTTGCCTGGTTTCTATTAAGTAATTTTTCCTGTTTCATTATACATAGATACAGCCATTTTTAAAGTCACTCATAAAACATGTACTATAATAAGAATAAGACTGAGCAACTGACCATCTATATTGACAGATTGCATGCACGTTAGACCACTGTACCATTCCAATGAGTGCTCTCTTCTTAGTTTTAACTATAGCTTTCAAGCCTGCATTATCCTAACCATCTTATACCAACAGCAATTTGAGTCTTTCTCTCATCTATATTTTATGTCTGTCATGGCACTGAGTCACCAGAAAGGGAAACTTCTCAGACATGTTTGCATTTTCCTGATGTTCTACTGAAGATACTGAAGAGACATTGAAGGATGAGTAGGGAGAATATAAGTCCTTAATCTGTGCTAAAGTATTTCTCTAAAATATGACATGATTTTCTGGAGCTTTGCCAGAAGTAACAGAGTGTGCTGACTTATTAAATTACGTTACATTAAAGATAAACAGAATCCTCTTTATCTAATCTGTCAAGTTTTCATTTCTAAGATACATGCTTGGTTGAAATGCTTCTTAAAGTCAATACTGTTGTTCTGGTTGTTAAACCATAAAGTTATAAGAATCAACCTCTGCCTAGAACTAGTATTGATTACTAGTCCTTAACAAGGAGACTTGACTTAGAAGGAGGCCACTGACTAGATTGCTAGTAAATATTTACCTTTTGAATGTTTGCCCCGTTGAAAGTTCAAGAAAACTAAATACAAAGAATCTAGATATTTTAGAATTCTTTTACAATAAATTCAACTGTCATACTCCCAAAAATCAGACTCAATGACTATTAGACTGTTCTCTTGTACACTGGTTAGAAGGAGCTGCAATAGTAGTAACACTAATAACTTTGAAGCATCTATACTTGAATTGTTATAGAAAGGATTTTGCTCTTCAGGAAAAAAGACAGTTTTAGATAGATCTATTCATGTTCACTTACATCAAATGTTACTAAGAATAGTTATAACATCCAGTTATGCCAGCACCATTTGTTGAAAATGCTTTCTTTCTTCCATTGGATACTTTTAGCTCCTTAGTAAAAAATCAGATGTTCATAGGTTTGTGGGTTAATATCCGGGTCTTCTATTCGATTCCATTGGTCAGGTGTAGATGTTCTTTGGTAGAGTTTTGGGGTCGCTTGAAGAGGTATGGAGAGAGTGGACAGCCTTGTCGTGTTCCTGATTTTAGTGGGATGGCTTTGAGTTTCTCTCCATTTAATTTGATGTTAGTTGTCGGCTTGCTGTAAATAGCTTTTATTATATTTAGGTATGACCCTTGTATCCCTAATCTCTCCAAGACCTTTATCAAATCCGAGCCACCTTAATATGCCCTGTTAACTATGAAAGAAGTCTTGAGTTATTGATGCTGTTAACTTCACATAGCAGTTGACACATAGAATTTGTACGTTTTCTCTGACCTCAAAGCTCATGTTATTTTCTCATAAATACAGGTTAAAAGAACAGACTTGACTGAAAATACTGCCTGCATTTTAACCATATTGTTAGCACTTTCAATCGTTCTCAGAAAATACAATTAGGTGGTGAGCAGGCTGAATGAAGAAATGACGTTGGCAGCAGACTCAGAACCAGCAGCTTCTCTTTCTATGTGGTATATGAGTCTACAGAAGCAAAGAAGAGTTCAGAAATCACTCTGTTGAGGCAGCAGACACAAGTAAGGAGGCCCAAGCAAATCCAGGCTTAAGTGACATCATGCTCTTACCGACGAGGCCAATTTTCCCACGTCATGGGGTTCTTCTTGCTGACAAATCCCATTATAAGTTATGTTGCCACAGCGTCATTCATTAAAACCTTTGTTGCCAAATCTGGAGATGTGGGTAACAGTTGTGTAGCTTGGTTGTTTGAGTGGCCCCTGGAAGTGGGAGCATTTCTTATTGTGGGATTCCATGCTCAGCCTTGATCTAGGGAGAAGGGCCTTGGTTCTCCTTCAAATTAATGGACCAGGCTTTGTTGACTTTCCATCAAAGGCCTTACCCTTTCTGAGTAGAGGATACAGTGTGGGTTTTGGGGGAAGCAAGAGATGGGGGAGAAGGAGGATGGGTAGGCGATTGAACTGTGGTTGGTATGCAAAATAAAAAAAGGTTTACAATGAAAAAGGAAATGATGCCTCTTAATGGCAAAAGGACACTGGGGGAGCTTGGCAAAGCCACAGAAAATGCAGTCTGGGGGAGACACTGAAAACATACAGTTCTTTGAAAGCAGGAAGCATGAAACTTTCTGTTACACAATTTTCCATTCTCGGCCCTCTGTACTTGTCTGAAATTAAATCAAACTCAAAGAGAGATTATTTAATTATCATTGATTTATGCCTTATTTCAGTACAAAATGAATTACGATAGTCGATTAATGTATCCTTTCTGCCCCTTTGGTTAAGCTCTAAGAAATCTTATTTTGAGCCATGGCATAGACTCACTGGAGTGTTTTCTGCACTGATTAATGGGAACCAACCACATAACTGAACACTCTCAGAACTAATATTATTACTAAGATGGAGAAACGGACTCGGTATCTGCCTTTTAGCTCTCCTCAGCAATAGATCATCATGAGCCCATCTTTCTCTGCCACGGCCCTGCGTCAGGCTTATTTACTGCTGCTGGGCAGGGCACCCGATGAGTCTCCTTAAAAATTACTACTCACATAAAAATGGATCCCAATGAGATTGACAATTGAATTTCAACATGCAAAAAAAAATTAAATAGACTATCAATACTCATTGTGTGCAGCATTCAAATGACATTAGATCAAGGATATCAACATAATACTCAACCCCCTGAATTTTCTACAGAAAATTAACAAGCATGTTTCCATGTACAGGCTCAGGTAAGAACTTACTAATTAAGATTCTAGCAGAAGTGGAAATAAGACCAACAATCATCAAACGATATCTTACAAAGCTAAAAGACTTCCTCACAGCCTAGAACACTGGAATAAGCAAAGTGATGTGAGATTCCCGTCTGTATGCTGTGAATACCACTTGTGAATAAAGGAACTGATTTGGGCCTATAGCAGAGATATAGGGAAACAGATATAGGTGCAGAAAGCTAAAATGAATGCTGGGAGAAAGGAGGCAGAGGCAGAGAGAAGCCATGGAGCCCCGCTGGGGACAGATGCTGGGACTTTAGCCAGTAAGCCACAGCCACGTGGCAATACACAGATTAATAGATATTGGTTAAATCAATATGTAAGAGTTAGCCAATAAGAAGCTAGAGGTAATAGGCCAAGCCGTGATTTAATTAATATAGTCTGTGTGGTTATTCAGGGTTTCTGGGCAGCTGGGAAACAAAGAGTAGCTTCTTTCCACAACATACAGCTCACAGAATAGGAAAAATTTTGTTGCCAACTCTTTATCTGACAACGGGTTGTTGTTTATAATATACAAATAATTAATCTGATATATATATGAGATTAACACCCTAATTAAAAATGGAATGTGAATGTTTACAGGAAAAAATTCTAAAAAGAAGAAATTCAAATTGCTAGCAAACACTTCAAAATGTGTTTAACATACTTACTCATCAGAGAAATGTGTATTAAATTAGTATTCCATTTCATGCCTGTCTGAATGGCTACCATCAGGATTTGACAACAAATGTTGGCATAGATGTGTGAAATGAGAACTTTTATACACAGTTTGAGTACTAAATGGTGAAACTACTTTGATAATCATCCAAGAGAATTCTTTAGATAGATAGATAGATAGATAGATAGATAGATAGACAGACAGACAGACAGACAGAGATAGACAGACAGGTAGACATACATACATACATACATACATACATACATACAATAGATAGATAGATAGATAGAAAGAAATAGAACTGCCATGAGACACATCTTTACCCCTCTTGGGCATATACTCAACTGATTTTTACGTCCCACTGAAGAGAAGCTATCACATCAGTGTTTATCCATACATCCATTCATAATATCTAGGAAATGACATCAACCTAGAAGTCCATGGACAGATGAATGAAGAAAAAAGTGTTGCAAAAATACAGAAAGAAGATACACTCAATATGTTTAGTTCTTAGAGTATTGTATTATACTTAATATTGTGGTTAGTAAAATTAAGTAATCAATTTTATATAAAGATTAACTTGTAAATTTATGTCACTTGTTACGCTCTGGACATTTCTTTCCTCCATGTGTGTATGCATGTATATATGTATGTATATGTATATATTTCCTGTATACGTATAAATGAAGCATGTGAAATCTACACATACAGTTATCTTCAGAATGTCTTTATTACATAAGCCCTTTCATCACAGTTTGTGACACACATAGAGCTACATTAGATTGTCTTTTGCTTGACTCATTTTCAGTAGATAAAAAGAAATAGCTGGCAAAATAATACTGGGAGATGACTGACATCATTTCAGGATATATGTATGTATGTGTGTGCACATATATTGAGTGAGAGCTCTCTGAGAGGTACCATTGTCAGCTGGAGTAAAGCTGGAAAGAGATAGGAGGAACATAAAGGCTGGAAGATTGGGAGTGCTGTGAAATGCTGTCTTCTAGAAATGACAGAGGTAATGCAGCCATGAACTCACAGAAGCATCTGTAACTTGCTCAAGTTCAATCCAGACAAAACTGGGACATAGATCAGCCAGATGAGTGTCAGGCAGCACCCTGCTGAGAAGCTGGGAAAGGGTGAGTCATTCTCTCTCTCTCTGTCCCTCTTTCTTGTCTCTTTCTTTCTTTCTTTCTTTCTTTCTTTCTTTCTTTCTCTTTCTTTCTTTCTTTTTTCTTGTTGTAGCTACTACTAGTAGGTTCCCTTCACTTCACTCCAGTAGATGGCCCACACTTATTAACACACAGAAAGCACTCACTGAGTAGACTATGTAAGAAAATGAAAGGAAGACATGAAATTGGGAGTGAGGCAGAAGGGGAGAGAGGGGTAAGATGTGATTATATTTTTTGTAAATGTGTAAGAAATTTTCAAAAATGAAAAAAAATGTAAAACTTACATTCCATTCTGGGCTATCTTGGAACTCTTTTGTATGCCAACATAAAACTATGTCATTATTGTTAAAACTCTATGGATTAACTATAATCCTACTCAACAGTAAGGAAAATGGTTTTTAGAGAGGATCTTGGTTTATAATGTTAAAACTTCACTAAGCAATGAAGTTGAGGGCAAACTCAGCTCCATAAGAAACTGAAGCTCAACTTGTCTAAGATGTTTGTCACTCTGAGCCCAGATCTTGTGGATAATGACTATCCTGACTGTCGCTAATGCAATGGAAACATCAGCACCCTCAGAGGGAATTTTAGTGCCTTAGAAAAATGTAGGAAGTAAATAATTACAATGGATTCTCAGGGAAAGATTTAAACTTCTGGAGTTTGAGCAGCAGGACGAACATCTGGAGCAATGCATACACAGTGTGACTAGCGTGCTCCACGCTCCTGCACAGGTTTGTACAATGAGAATGCTGTGCATGATGCTGGGCGCTTTCAGCTGGGGCGGACAAGGCATGTTCACTGTACTTGATCACCCCTGCAATTAAGATGAGAGCCATTATATTTCAATGATTAATTAATTTGTTTTTTTCACAGCAAGATTTTTTTCTTGAGACTTGAATGGTCTTAATTTTAGAGGATTAAAGTTATTTCTTCTAAATTTTTGGTTTTGTTCTAACTGGCTATCTTGTCAGAGGAATAGTGGTCTGTATATTGGTATCTTTCTGCTTTGTAAAACAATATTCTATGATCCCTCCTGTTCCAGGTATTACCCAGGATTAGTGTGAAAAAGGACAGTTTGAGAAGGACAGGATTATCATCATGTTGGTGGGGGAATCCCTGCTACACCATGAACTTGGAGCATAAGGGATTATTGGTTCTTATGAAGAATCTTGAGTATAATTTGTCCGTACTATCACAGGGAAGTAGAACAGGCAAATGGGATCTGTTAAGAATTTCCACAAAGAGACACAGAAGAGAAGAGCGTGTCTAGCTCATGAGAGTGAAATGTTAAAGTTTCACAGCTCCAGTGAGTTCCAGAGCCCATGTGAACCCACGTGACACTTGTGAAATCATACACTCAATGCTCTTTTCTTCCCACATAAATAGGACTTAAGACTACGATGGTTAAGAAAGAATCCTGATTTTTTTCAAAATTATTTAAGGAGAATTTGGAGGCAATCCTAGAATATAGAAATATATACCCAAGTGAATCAGCAATCTAAGAAAGATTAACACACCATTTTTTTTGCAATTTGAGTAATTTGATAAGTATCCACATTGACTAAACACTGATTTAACAAACTTACACTGGCAGCCAAAAATGGTATGGAAATCTTTCAAAGCACATGGTATAAAATCATGAGTTGTACATAAGACTAGATTTTAAATAGTCCGTTATACCAACAAGACCAAAAGTGTAAAGGACACAGGTAACAAAATATAGAACAATGAAGAATAAAGAATTCAAGGTGATAAGTATAAAGCATCTTGAAATAAGTATAGTTGATTTTAGTTTTCAGGACCTGGAAAAGCTCCCTGATAGTTGAAAAGAGAAAAGTACAGGAGAGGTGTGAAGTACAATAAGAAACTGGGTGTGTTCATGAATTCTGGGAATTGTGGGCTGACAATGATTAAGAAATTTACACCTTTAGAACTTGGCAAAGATGCAGTCCAAAGTCCCTGCTATTTTTGCTAGTATGTACTTTCACGAGAAGGCCTTTGTCAAATGCCAATGCGGATGGTTCATCCAGACACCACGTATAAGGCAAGCAAATCTCAGCTACCAAGACTTGATACAGAACTTTGTGTTGAGGCCCCATACGAAGACTAATCTCCAAAAACAGATGAGCAAGCCAGATGTGCACAGTTAGGCAACTACCTCCCTGGCTCAATCATTCTCATTATAGTGATTGCAATGTAATATTGGTTTTAAAAAAAATGAGGCTCAAATAACCCTCTATCCCCCCCTTTAATTTCACCACATGGGATAGAACTGCCATCGAGTCTCCAGAACAGAGGAGAGTGTGTCTCTTCTCTAGATAAAGTCCTTCAGGAACCATTGACAGAAAGGAAGTGTTTGTGAGTCCCTAGCTAACTGTATGTATTCTACAAAGCACACAGGCATGCCTAAAACTAGAGGCTGAGGCATGCTGTGCAGTAGCAGTAACAGCAAGAGCCCCAGCCATAGACAGCTGCGGCACAGGCGGCGTGAATTTGCATTAGATGTAATCGTATTAGATAGATGGCCCTATTTGATTAATCACAGCAACGAGTGGGAGACACTATTTGCATAGCACATCTATTTTCCGCCCTAGCGTTCATTGGTATGTGAGACACATTCAGCGAAAAACAGTTAGGAAATGGGCATCAGGCACATAAAAGGTTTATGTTGTTTTTACGAACGGAATTGCTGTTTACAAATACCACACAGCAGGTTCTCTGTTTTATGGACAGGAATAATTCACTTGCAAGCTATAAAGGTCCTGCAGAAATGGGCTTGCTTATCTCCATCCCATTTTAAGTTATGAGAAGCCCCTGCCACCAAAGCTCGAAGTTTGTGCTTTTCCTGCCCATGCCTTGCATATGCCCGCACAGCAGCTGAATGATGAATACTGCTTGGGGGTGCTTGCGGGCCGCAGTCCATTTATAGCACATAAGCTAAATATCATTTTTTGTAAGTACATGCAAACACAGAGGTCTTTCTATAGCATAAGACAGGAAGAAAAAAATAGCTACTCTCTTTTCTTTTTCCTCCAAAGCACGAATCTCTTGGCATTTCAAGGAGACAAGAGAACAATTGTAGTCAAGTCAAAAGCAATTCCTGTTGTAGAAATCGTGGAAACAATCTTCCTACACACAACTTTGTTTTTCCAAAATACATTTAACATTCAATGTCATTTGAGTCTCACACTGTTTACTTTCTATTTTCCCAAATAACCAAGATCCTAGTTTTGTAGAATTGGATATATAACTTATAATCTATGTTGTTTATGAGAGAGATAGACAGTCCTCTGCTGTTTGTTAAAGTCATTGATAGGACTTCTTGAGTCAAATGGCAATTAAAGTATACTTTGATTGTCTATCTGCGGTGGCATCACACCTAATACACACACACACACACACACACACACACACAAATGAAACAAAATATCAAGATCACAAAATCAGAGAACAATAA
Source organism: Alexandromys fortis (assembly GCF_014885135.2). Taxonomy (NCBI): domain Eukaryota; kingdom Metazoa; phylum Chordata; class Mammalia; order Rodentia; family Cricetidae; genus Alexandromys; species Alexandromys fortis. The sequence continues at coordinate 3,782,725 of NW_026067967.1, read as the reverse complement.
ATTTCCAGTAAGACTGAAAATAAAAGATAAACATAATGAAAATATTGAATAATATTGAATATATTTCAGAATTAACTAACAACTTGACAAAGAAAGAAAATAAACAAAAATGAAGATAAATATCACGACTTTTTAAATGTTGGAAATAAAAAATGAAAAATATTCTATATTAACTTTAAATCAAGTCATCAAAACTGTGTTATATAGATTATTAAATCAGACCTGCATATAGGATATTGTTTAGAATATTTTACACACACACACACACATATTTATTTATATGTACTGGCTTTGATCTAAAGTATTTTTTCCATGTATGACTTCCAATTAAAGTTTAAAACATATGCCACCTATTTAAATAACTTTTTCAATTACATAAAATTACACACTATACCAGAGTTCTAACTGTACTTAGATTTTGTTTGTATTCTAACAAATAAAGCTTGCCTATAGATCAGAGTATGGAGCAAGCCACACTAGTTAGCCATAGAGACCAGAGAGTGGTGGCATCAGGAGACAGAGGCAGTTGGATATCAGTGAGTTCAAGGTCATCCTGAACAACACAAGATTAAATCAGTCTAAAAGAGAAACAAATCTCTCTCTCTCTTCCCCTCCTTCATTCTGTGTGTGTATGTAAGAACAATAAAAGACAAACTACTCATAAACTTGAGGGAAAGAGAGCAAGGGTGGGTACATGGAGGAACTGGAAAGGGAGAATTGGGGAAGAAATGATCTAATTACATTATTCTAACATTTTAACAATTTTTATTAAAATACATTTGCCATCTAAAATTTACTTAATCTTAATAGTAATTTAATATATATATATTAAATTTTAATATTTAATTCAGCATTATATCTAGCACACAAAAAAACACTTATGTGTAAAAAAGTGTTTAAAATGTGTAACAATATGGAAATGATCATGACTGAATTTCATAAGGGCCATGAGATTAAATTATCACTGATTTTAGGAATCCCTTAAAAGCGGTGATGTTGCATGTGGAGTTTGCATTTACTTTTGAGAAGTTAAACAGCTAAGTTGAGGCTGAATTCTTGGGCTATTTTATTGTTACCACTTTGTTTTGGGATGATAAAAAACAAAACTAAAACAGGCTGCAGATTTTACAATTTCAGCAGAATTTACTATTTCTTTGTAAGAGTTCAAACAGGTATCTTCGAGGTGAAATCTAATTTATCAAGACGATGTTTCAGTTACCTAAATGAAACCGAAATTATGGCAAGCTCACATTGAAGGGAAACACTCATTGTTATGCATTTCAACACTTGGGCTTACAGACACCCATGCAGAGTGAAAACTGTGTGGTCCTGATTTATATAGAATCTGAAAACAGTCCTCCTCCCCTCCACCCTCCCCTAACCTGCTGACTCATGCTCCTATCCTGACCTTAGGCAGTCCACTGAGAAAATCTTTCCTATTACGTCTTCCCATTGTTTTTACCAGTACTTCTAACCGTGGGAACAGGAGCTGTCTCCGCCTCTTTCACTGGCTTTTGGGACCCTCCTACTCATACTGCCTTCCCCAACATTAATATGTGGGGAGGCTGCATTAAGTCTGATACAACTTGTGTGTTGATGTGCATGAGCGGCCTGCACCTTCCTAAACGGAAACTGAAGGTGAGAGGCCAGGGGTGTGGGACAGAAAGGGCATTGGACAGAGGGACCAAGAGGAGATGAGGGAGCAGAAACTGCGGCTGGGATGTGAAAGAAATGAATAAATGAAAAATATACAAACAATTTGAAGAAATAAAGAAGAGAATTTAAGTACTTAAAAATGTTTCAAACAGCTTGGAAGATTGCCAGGACTCCTAACATTGGAACTCTATTTATCTCTAGCTCGATTGCCTGTACCTGGGACTCTTTTCCTCCTATTGGGTTGTCTTGCCCAGCCTCGATGTGAGGGCTTTTGTGTTGTCTTATTGTATCATGCTTTGTCATGTTGGTTGTTGTTTCTTGGAGGCCTGCTCTTTGCTGGGGAAAAAGGGGGAACTGTGGGAAAGAAGAGATTGGGGGATCTTGGTGGAGTAGAGGGAGAGGGAACTGTGGTCGTAATGTATTGTATGAGATAAGAGTCCATTTTCAACAAAAAACTAACAAAAGAGATTTATGGGAAAATAAACAATTCTTTACCATACTTTTTATTCTAATTTTAGTTGCCATAAATATCTTACTTGCCAGTTTTCGAAGGGGGTGAGAAGAGCTGAAAATTTCCATTTAACTTGAACAAAAATGTGGTCATGTCTATTTACTCCATTCTTTCTCCCAAGTTATAAATACCTCGCTCTGCAGAGCATACATGTGCTATCATCCATTGTTAAGAATAAAGCACGCTAAGAACAAAACAAGTCCCAACGTTTCTTCTAAGCAATAGAGAGAAAACTAATAGAATTGAAAGTGTTTCTATGGGAGCACATATTGATGCATTAATTTTTCACCCAGTGTCAAATATTACACCAGTTACATGCTGCTTTCTTTTTATGTTCATAATCAAAAGATCAAAGGCTTCAATAAAGAGGTTTTTGTCACACAGATATGTTAATTTGGCTTCTTTCCTTAACCTTGGGCCTTAATTGATTTTAAATGAAGTCCCTGTCAAAGGGACAATGCCTTTGTAGACAAGACAAGGTAATTTCTCATTATCATCCTAGAGATTTAGACAAACAATTCTCCTGGACATTTTCTTTGAGTGTGCTATAGAAACCCTAAGCTGGGATTTTCTCCACATGAGGCTCTGCATATGGAAAATTATTTCACGAGTACAACCTCGCTTCTCTGTGTTGACAATAATCAGTTTGTCAGATTTCCTTTTTGCTGGTATACTGGAAGTCTGACCTAAGTTGTCTGTCCAGTGTTGCACAGAGAAGGTTAAAAGCTGGATGCTCCTTACTTAGGAGGCAGGAGACAGCTGGAGGAAGTAAGGTGGGTCTTAAGGGCTATAGACTGACCTCCATTTCAGTCACCATCCCTCTCTGCTTCCTGGTCCATGGAAGTGTAAGCTAAGAGCTTCATGCAGTCATGACAACTTCCTCTGGGCTTTGCCCCACCACACCCTGCCATGTCTTCAAGCCGTGAGCCCAAATAAAGAAGCCCTCACAATCTTGCTCTTCAGATACTTCGTCACAGCGATGTGAGAAATAATTATTATAACCGTGACTTGTCCCTGAGTGGATTAATGATTGGGATTCATTCTGTCTTTTTACTGCTTTGCTTGCTGCACCACTCCATTCCCATGCCCCTCATTCATCCTCTCCACACGTGTGCCCGTGTTAGATATGTAAAGTCACACGAAGTAGGTAATCACTCTGGAGTCTATCACCGTGAACATCTACAGTCCTAGGATTGAGTTTTCTTGAGTCATCTTACTTAGATTTAGGGAAAAGATAGCCTCTTGTGGATACCTCCAAGTTTTGTAAAACACCACAGTGCTCGAACTCATTTCAAAATTCAGTTCTTAACAGGAGAGAAAGAAAAAAAATAACAGTGTCTTGGAGTAGAATTCTTATGTTTCTACATCCTTCAGAATGTCAGAACTCAATAGTGCACTCAGTTACATGTGATTCTTGACTATGGAATTTGATGACTTTTGGCTTTAGCTGTGGGCCTACAAGAATAACAGAAAGCCCTCCTTACACCTGTGGGCCATAAGAGAGCTCAGCAGTTCTTGCTGTATTCTAATTAAGAGATGCTGAGGCTGATTTAGGGTGCGGGATATTCTCACTACCGTAGTAGAATGAATTTCAGTGACGTGGGTAAGGCGAAACATCCAATAACGTGTGAACAATAGAAAACAATGAATATAATAGAAACGCTGAAAAGAACACCAATGCTTCTGACTTGAGTGTTGAGTAACTCCAAAGACTGTTTACCAAGGAGGCTGACACAGAGGTCAAGGTATTGGCCAGCAAAGACTATGACCAAGCATTAAGAGGACCTTTCATTTTTGCATATCTATAGGAAAACTTGAAGATAATGGCCAGGAGATACAATCAAAGACTGAGTCTCATTTACAGAAGCATGTGTGTTCCTCTGATGCCTATGACTCCAGGAAAGGATGAGGAAAATAATACCCTTTTATCAATGGTGGTATTGCTTTATTGTTGGGTGACAAAATTCTTTTAAAATGACAAGAGCCACTGAAAGACTGTATTTCATTTTCTCGATTTGACATCAATCTAAAGGTGCCAGCTATTTGTCTGCCTGGTATTTCCAACTGAGTTACAACACTTGGGGAAAAAAAAAGGCCAATAAAGGCAAATAAGGAAAGGCAGCCAAAGAGCATCCCTGACATTTTGCTCTAACAGTGTAGTACACAAGGAAATATGGAAACATGACTCTTTCAAGCTCTGTCCTACTGCCTCATAGCTGTAACCCCAACACTTCAGAGGTTAATGATTTCTGTGAATCTGAGGTCATCCTGGGCTACAGGGAAAGACTCTGCATAAATAAATAGACAGACAGACCAACACACAGACAGATAGATAACAAATAAATATGACTTGGGGTATATAAATACTTTTGAATGTGCAATTTTTAAATGTTACTGAGGCGAAAGAAATTAAACATGGAGTCTGGATCATTGAAATGCATTCTTTCCTCACCAAGAGATACAGCGGCAGACCTAAGTCTTGTACTTGTCCTACTGATTGACTGCAGTGTCATTAGAAAATGAACACTTCACTGCCACCCATGAAGCAACCCCTAATGCCCAAAGAGCTGAGTAATTTTTGTAACATCTCAGACATAGACGCTAAAGAAATTGGTATCATCACGCAAACATTTGAACACCTTTAATCCACAGATCAATAAATTATTAGCCTGACATTTTGTATCATAGGGGTGCAGAGAAGATAAATTGGTTTTATGATTGCTTAATTTAATCCTTATAAAATAACAAACACAGTTGGAATGGGATTTTCTCTGCTAATTTGTGCAGTCCCCTCTTTCGTCCTCCCTCCCTTCCTCCTGTGAGTGCCTGCGCCTGCATTTGCATATTGGTGAATAAGTAGATTAATCAACAGACAACTGCCCCACTTTGCTTCTTAGCATGATATCTGCTTCTGAATTCTGTTGTGCATATAACAAGATTATACTTGGGTTATAGTAATGCTCAAAATGTTATAAAATATTTTTAATTCCTAAGATAAAAATCCAGATAAGAAAGAGAAGCTATAGGTACAAAACTACATGATCCAGTTCCAGAATGTCCAAGACAACTTGCTCAGAGATGTAGTCATCTATAATGACGTTAGGAAGTGGTTACCGATTTTACAACTTGAGATTCTTCTTGAATGAAGATGGCTTTGGCAAGCAGAAAAACTTGAAAAGATAATATGAAACACAGAGCACACGGGGTGAATACTGATGGATCCAAATGTCTTATCTTGTATGGGGCTCCTCATTCTAAAAAATGATTTTAGCAGAAAGAAAATGACTAATTGATTGCTTTTTGAGATAATCTCCCTTCACTCACAAACCCTAATTATGCTTTCTTAGAATTTATACCAAGGCCTCTTTTATCTCACCATCCATATTTATTAGAGGATTTTGTCAATGTCAACAACTTCAGTCAATTACTACCATCATGACTGAATCCATACTACATGGATAAGACTATTTGTGATAGTTCTACTTCTATGCCATTGTACAAAGTTTTCCCCACTACTTTGCACTGCTACCGCTTTTTCCACAAGTCAAGAGATGGTGCCTTTATCCAAATGCCAGGCACAAAATCTGAAAGTGATCTCATTTTACTTTTTTGGTTGTTGTTTGTTTTTTCCTTTTTTATTTATTTTTTTTTCTTATTAAAAAAGTAAACAAAACTATTTTTTTATTTTACAGACCAATATTGTCTACATCTCCTCCTCCCACTCCTTTTTGAAATTATAAATAATTACAATATTTCTCCTTTTCTTTTCTCCTTCCAAACCCATCCATAGACTCTTTCTTACTCTCTTTCAAATTCTGTGGCATTTTTCTTCATTGATTGCTATTTTTGCATAAATGTCTATGTAAATACATTGGTATTCCTAAAAATAATCTAAAACATCTGTTTAGTGCTCCTTCTTTGGATGTTTTTGGGGTTAACTCTTTGATTCGTGTCAACTCCCATGTTTCCATACTCCACATACAATTAACTACTACGTACTAAAAATTAATTTTTTTGTCAGAACTGCCCCCTCCATGTCCATCTCTGTTCTCACAGATGATGCTAATTAGTTCACAAATTAATGTCAATCTATAGACATAAAAATATATCCTGTTTTGAAAACACTAGAGTGTTTTAGGAAAAGTTTATACAAAAAAACCCTCCACATTTTCTTGTATTTATTTCTGACAGATAAATGATGGTGATAGACATCACCAAGAGGAAGCAAGTTACTCTCACAGATTTTTCTGCGACAACTACTAAGTTGTGAACTATATTACCATGTGTGACTTTATAGCAAGACATAAGTATCAGATGGGATTAATATCATACACCATTTAAGAAAAATGTCAAAGCACTGCTTACAACTAGCAGACTGTGAATTGAATAGTGCAGGGACACATTTGAGGACATTTGTTTCATACTTTTTAAAAAGAAGAGCACAGAATTCTACCCATATGTACGATCTAATACCAAGGCATATAGATGTGGAAAGATTATAAGAGCAGAGGAGATAAACAAATTTAAAACATAGAAGAAACTTCCTTGTACAAATATGTCTGAAAATGAAAAAGCAGAATTCAGCAACATCCAAGGACAAAGCGATTACCAAACAAGAAGATTCTTAGGAAGTTCAAGTACGGAGGAGGAATCATGAAGACCATTCAATCTGTGTCCTTCTATCCCTGACAAATGTGTCCAGAATGTTCTCACTTTCTGATTCCTTTTTGGAGACTTTAAAGAATGTTTGTGTGGATTGTGAATAAACAGAACCCTAGGACTTCACATAGCATGGAGAAGCCATGTTCAACTGCAAATGAAACCCTGCTGAGAAACAAGATCAATTCCCTGCTGGAGGCATCAAAGAGACACACATTTTCCTAGTGGTGATAATTGATGACCCTTTGATATTGCTCTGAGGAAACAATTTAACAAGGCTCAGCTCACTGCTTACCTTATAGGAGAGAATCTGTGTGCTTACAAACAAAACACAAAACAAAATGACAAATAAACACCCCTTACATCCAGTAAGAACCTGCTGTCCCAATTTCCCAAGAGTGAGTTAGCAAGCAGCAGAACTGCCCTGTGACTCACTGTGTAGCAACCTGTCTGAAAATATCAATTATTCTGCACCTCGGTGGCAATTCAATGGTGGATTAGCTACTGAAATGCACACAAAAGGCTACTAACACACAGGTCCTTCAGTCATCTATTTTTTAAATCATAGACTTAGTATCTACTGTGAGTCCGCATTGTAAAGACCTAGAATTGTATAGATGAATAAGTCATACCTACTTAAAAGGATTTTCAAGGCCACTGAGCTTAATAGATGAAGCATTCTATTGTAACCAGTGTTTAGCAGGTAGTCTTGATCCTGAAGCAGGTTAAAAAAAAAAAAAAAAAAAAAAAAAAAAAAAAAAAAAAAAAAAAAAAAAAAAAANAAAAAAAAAAAAAAAAAAAAAAAAAAAAAAAAAAAAAAAAAAAAAAAAACTAAAAAGAAGTCCAGACACCAAAGTAGAACTTTATGGATACAGAAAAGAGAGAGAAGCCAGCGTGAGGGGTGTAAAGACGACATAAACTTATTGAAGACACATTTGAGAAGTATTACTAGTCTGGAGTGTTGGAGGAGTCAAGCAGTTAACATTCTGAGGTGGATACAAAGTAATCAATAAATAGGGCAGATTAAGTGAGTAGCAAATATTGGGTAGAGCAGGGTAGAAGGTTAAGGTTAGAAAAAACTTTAATCTGCTGGTATCATTGCTTTTTCTATTTTTACAGCCAATCATGGACTTAGAATGGGGAGAAGTTACACAATCAGTTCGCTTTAACGTTTGTTTTGAATTTATTGGCGAGTTTCTCGGGTAACTATGATAAGATCTGGAAGGTGATTTCTGTTCCACAGCACGATGCAACTTGGAGAAAGCTTTTAGTTAAGCAGTCAAGAGTCAACCAGAATGAAGTATCTCTCTGGTACGTAAGCCACAATCTTAACATCTGTTTTGTGAGTGCTGATAGCTGCAAGGATCAAACTTGAAATTTCAGCCAAAAAGAACATTAAGTAAACAAGATTTGATAGTAAATGCACAGTGTTCCAGGGGGGACATATTAAAAGTACTAGCAGGAGCTTCCAACACTCTGTGGAACAGGACACTGGTCTTTATATAAGATTGGTATAAAGCCATGCGTTTAATTGTATCCACCTTTTTTCCGCTTGGTGGTAAAAGTGCTGGATCTTCCCAGGCACCAAACACTACAATCACCTGTTGTCAGGGAGTGCAGCCACGTTCTTCTCAAGTTTATGTTAGATTTAGATTTCCAGTCTCCAAATTTGTGAAACAAGTAAAACTTTAGTGTTTAAAGCATTAGCTGTCTCAAATATTTTGTTGTAGTGTCCCAGATATCACACACACACACATACACATACACACACACACAGTATCAACAAAGAATCATATCTGGGTAAAGGCATGTATTATATATAATGAACAAAGTTGTTTGAAACTCATGGGATGTCATCACCCTAGCATAAGTTTGACATTGTCAGATGCTCAAGTTCACAGATAGAACAAATTAAGATGACATAGAAAAACTATTGAGAGAAAACCATCATAAATGTGGTATCCATCACGTAAGTGTTTTCGGAAAACAGCAAGCCCGGAAAGCTTAAAATTTCTTGAAGTAAGAGCAACTATCTCCAGATGTTTTTATAAATGCTGAGGCCACCAAAATCAGTCATAATGAGCTTCAATATAAAATAGTAACAACAAAACTAAACAAAATAGCTAGTGGTATGTGGGTAATTTTTGGAGATACTTTACCAGACCAAAGAATCCGGATTTTGTAGGAACATGCCTTCAAATATAACTGATAGTGTTGCTGATCCTAATGTATAATCAGAGTGAAACAGAAATTTCCACTATCACTCTTTAATCAAGATAACTGAGGCCCAGAAAATAGCTCAAGTTCAAGAACGCACCCCCAATTTAATTGTACACTAGCGGGCAAAGCACAGACTGCTCTTCTTTTAAGTTCAAAACAGACCCAGGGCCTAGCAATTATATGAATCTATAGCAATTAAATTCGGTGTTCACTTAGTTTTAAAGATGGAAACTATTGAGCATCTGAGATTCCACATCTTCATCAGTTAAAGGAGTATTACATAAGTCTTCCTCACATGTGGTAAGATGTATCAGGAAGAATTGATGTAAAATACTATAAGGTAACTGTTGGAGACTTCAGAACTTATAAGTTTCCGGGTAAGGTCCACAGTGTTAGAAAATCATGCATGCAAAAATATCACTTTGCAGTCTCCCCGAAGACTTCCTCACTCCTTCTGTTGTGCATATAGATAATACAAGTATCATCATCCTTCACATGACCAGGGCTTTGCTGGTAGCACGGGCAATGCTGGCATTTTCTTATAACATTACCTCCATGGAGGATGTATGGAAATCTGCCAGAATTCTGATAAATTCTGCTAGCGATTTTCTAGACGCGTTTGGCCAAATATATTAGAAAGCAAAATTGTTTCATCCATTTTATTTTATGCACCTAGAGACATTTGTGAACACTCCCCTCAGAAAATTTCCCTACCCATCTTAAGTTTTACCAAAAGATACATATTGAGAAAAGGTTACAAACTCCAGTTATTGCTCCCTCACCTAGCCTTCTAGTATCCAAACTCTTAGCTGCTGGAAGACGATCGTGCCAGGTCGTAGCATCCTGGCTGGGGGTGTACAGTGGAGAGCAACTGTGGGTATGGAAGAATGGAAGCTCGGAAGGCCTGATGTTCGAAATTTAAGATGACGCTAGATACCTTTGCTTTGCAGCTGCTCATAATGATTCAGAGCCAAGAACCAAAGAAACCTGATAAATGTCACACAAGGAATTCCTCATATCAAGTTACTGTCCCTCTCCCCCACAGCCCAATCAGCTGCTAAATCCATGGGTTCACGATCCTACATTCCAGTCTTTCCTTATAATTTGATATGTACCAGATAACTTAGAGTAGTCTCACAGGTCACAACATCAGTTCATGTTTGTCTGACTTCTAATTCAGATTCATTGTGTGCCCCCTTTATTTAAATCAAGAAAGCTGTGAGCCTGCTGAGATATGCAGAATTGTTACTTTATTTTGAATAGTTTTTGAGATTATACCATATGTCTATCTACTTTCCTCTCTCCAAAGCACTCCATGTATACCTCCTTGCTTTCTTTCAAATTTATAACTTTATTTTGATTCATTTTTGTTATACAGACATATGTATACTTATACACATATTTCTAAATACATAAAACAACCTCCACAGTCCGTGTAAAGTTGCTTGTATGTATGTTTTTAGAACTAAGCCATACAGTTGTTAGATATGAAAATTTTGTGATGAAATATAATGACTTGTGTGTTTTGAAGGCGATCATCGGGTTTTAAAGAACCATTTTTCAGAGTCCAGTTGTAAGTATGGCCTATGGACAAAGAAAGAACAGATACTCTTCCTTCTTTCTCTCTCCCTCCCCTTCCTTTTCTGTCTTTCCCTTTTTACACTCCCTCTTTCTCTCCATCTCTCTGTCTTGTTAGTATCCTCAATTGCTCAACTCAGTTGATAAAGGTTAATGACCCAAGTTTCATCACTCAGCCTCACATGGTGGAAGGATAGCAACAAATCTCACAAACTATCCTTTGACTTCTACAGAGGCGCCATTGCAAGCACACTTATGTGCAGATCGTACAAACACAGATAAAAGGTAAATGAGATACTATAACATTTTAATGTAATTAAGATATTTAATGTCATGTCTTCTCCATGACATCACTCTTGGGAAGAAAGACATACTTTCCTTATTAATTTTTAGTAATATATGTAGTCAATATACAGCGTGGTTTGGTAACACACTTCTAAGACATAGAGTTCCATGAAAGAGCAATTCCACAAGGTCTCTGTCCTAGTTTGCGTCTGATGAAGTACTCCAGAGCAGAGCACATGGTACAATTAAGCTTAAGTACCTCCTCAGGTGCTCTGCAAAAAGTAATTCTAATGTGGTTAAGCCCATCCACACAGGGAGGGGTAAATTGAACCATGTGAAAATAGCATCCTTTTCTGCAGAAAGTTCGTGGGCCTCTGCTGTTTATTACCCACCTGAAGTCATATGCTTGTTCTCATGCAACCCCAGTGCTTGCTGGATAAATTATGATTAATATGGAAAATAGGGCGAAAAGGGCTTTTCGCACACAGGTGTTACTATTAACCAGGAAAGGTGACAAGAGAAAGTGAGAGATGAACCGTTTGGTTGTCAGGATGGCGTATCTGTGCAAAGGAGGCCCTCCATGCTTAGCTTAGGCTAAATGGGAATCTTAAGCTCCCTCTCGCACCTGCCCCCTGCTGGAGATAACTCTTAGTCCCTTGTGCCTGCGAAGAGGCAATCTGGTAATGAGCGGCATCGTCTGACAATTTGCCAGAAGGAAGCCTCATTTATTTAGGTTTAGTTTTTTGAGCACTTTCCCTGCGTGATGATAATTTTAACAGACAGTGTGATTCCAAGGATTTGTCTCAAGTCGCTAATTATTCCAATCTAGACTGCTCTCTCAGGGGCCCAATTACAGCAATGCCCCAGAGAGTCAATACCCATTTAAGCTTCTGTATCAGCCAGTGTGTCCGCTATCTGATTCATTTTCAGTTGGCGGAGCTACCATTATTCCTCCATATTGTGTCTTTTCTTGATGGGGAAATGTTTCCAGTCTCATTCATTTCATTCATTCATTCACTCACTCATTCTATAATCCATCCATAGTAGTTATAAGTTTGTTGCGCATGAATATTTTATTATATAGAGCAATAAAGTTGGAGACAATAGACCTCCCCATGAACACCTGAATCTCTATCACCAGTGTTGTTTAGCATAATCTAATGTTTCGGGCAACCTAGGAAAACCTCATAAAGTGGTCAAAGTGGTAAAGTGTTTCGATTCCAGAGAGCTGGTAGTAGAGTTAAGGACAAACATATTACAAAAATAGCCAAGCTCCTAAAGTAGGGTTATGCAAAATACAAGTATTCGAAAGGAATTAAAATGAGTGGGCAAGTTTTCATCAGGAAGACAGGTGTGAGGATGAGAATGCACAAAGTATGTCATAAAGATCAGGTGTGGCACGTGGCTTTAAATAACAGCCTACCAAAGACATACCGCATTGCTACTAACTTCCTATGCACTCAAAAGCACTAACCAGTTCGAGTTACATGACGCTTCTGTTGGCCCAATAAGTGAAGGTGGGGATTTACACAAAAACCATGCAGCAACAAAAAAACATATGATGTAGAACTCAAGCCAAGTAGTTTGACCTCAGAGCAATATAATCACAGGGCTAAGTGCAGGAGAGCGGGAACTCATTCTGAGGTTTAATCAGAAGGCTATCAATATCTAATTTTAATTTTATGGGGGGAAAATGAATCATAAAAGCCCAAGACAATTATATATAGAACCAAACAACTAGTCAAGAAGAAAGGTGATTTCAATGTTGACAGAGAGTTGATAAGGTGTGCAATCCTAACAGTGACGTGACAATGGCTCTGCGGAGATTTGAGTGCCATTAAAGAGATGCCTCGAGGCAGGCTGCAGTGAAGAAGGACAATCAGGCAATGGAAGGTAACTTGTGGGGTTTTGGCACAGACCACTAAGCATAAATGAATTATTTATGTAATTTTCCATGCAACAATTGAAATCATTATAGTCTTTGCAGACTTGATGGGACAACAGTCAACCACCGCACCTTACAGTGCAATTCAGAAATAACAGTTTTATGCCCAGGGTATAAGATTTAAGTCCTTTGCACATCTGGAGAAATTCATTCTCTATGCATTACGTTTCTCTAAACACGGTGTTGAGCAGATTTTCCTCCACTATAATATATACAGAAAATAATTCTCCCTCATCAATCTCACAAAACCTGCTCCTGGTGCTTTCGGCTCTGCAGTGACCTTTTCTTATTGCCTGAGTAATGCCTGCCTAGCCCGTTCTGAAACAAATACAGATTGCTCTCCTTCTCCTTCTGTCTAGTGATGGGCTGATTAATAGCAGTGCAAGGGACTGCTCCTTGAGATTAATTAATCACCTGTCATAATTGTTCAGCATTTAAATAACTATTAATCTGGGTGCTAGTCAGAGTGAAGGTTGACAGGTTGAGAAGGGGAGGAGAGTTCTCACCACAGATTGAGCTAGGCTTTTGTTAAAATACATATTCTGAGACCCAGGCTGGTTGTGTTGGGAGGTAAGGTGTCTTAGGGACTGGGTACATATGAGAGGTTAAGAGATAACAAGTCATCTCATAGTTTATCTAATTATTCCAATGTGCCTATTGGAAATAGAATATAATGAACATCATCTAAATAGGAGATGACATTAGTCTCAGAGTTATAGGCCAGTGGAAAGCAGCCCACAGGATATAGGAACTATGAGAGGAACTTTGCTAAATGTATAGGTACAGTGTCAAAATAAACAATTACATTTTTCTCCCATCCTACACAAAAGCAATCAAAAAAGGAGAATGAGAGATAGGAGGACATTTTTGCCTCATAGTTCCTTAATTTGACAGGCTGGTCTTTCTGTCCAGCAATGGGGCTTTAGTCAGATTAGCACTAGACTTTCTGCAGTGCAACCTAGTACCCGGAAGACTTGTAGCTGCTTCTCTCCAGTGTGAGGCATATAAAAGGATGGAAGTTATATGCTAGCAACCTAAAACCAACTGAATGGAAGAGCCAGGGGGAGGGACAGGCCGGTCCTTTCTTTCCCATCGTACACGAAGTAAAGGTTTTCTATTTTTATTCTTCTGCAGATTTTGGAATACTGGCAATAGGTAGAACTTTTCAATTATTTGTGGGAAAGCCAAATAAATTTTGAAATGGTAGAAGAGTTAGAAACTTGATCCATATTATGGAATATATAAGCCTCTCTTCATCCTAGATGAAGTTAGAAATGTTTAGAGAGTAGCAAAAGATGGGCACTTGGCATGTGGTCTGCAGTCGTGGAGTACTTACTGCTTACTATAGTGGTAAATAACAGTATTGATTTTGCTGTGGTCTCCAGAATTAGCAGGCCTTATAGAACCCATTATCAAGTCTCTTAAGTGGTGAGACAAATTAGTCTTCTTGGCCACTGTGTTTCACCTCATGGATTAGTGAGCTGGTGAACTGTGTAATTATTTATTATATTTCATTCCATCTTTTTCAAACCCATGGGATTATAATTTAACACTGTGAGATTAAAGGTGTAGGAGAGAATCTTGTTTATCATTCATTCCAAGCATGTGAAAATTCTCTGAATAGGATATGTACCAATCATATTTCTAGTTTTCAGTTGTCCACTGCAGTCACCTGTTTTCCTACGTGACATTTGTTTTCCTTTTGCCCATTCAGTTTACCAGAATCATTTGTCTCTTTCATCAAAGTCTTTCTCTTTGGTTTCAAACATACTTGCCTCTAATTTCTTCTTTGCTTTTTCATCTTTTTTAATGCAAAAATATACTAAGCCCCTTTGTGTGACATTTAAACAAAAAATAGACAAACTTGGTTCTTACTTTTAAAATGGACTGTGACAAGCAGTAGACAGAGAAGATAGTACAAATTTCAAGGGAATGTGGAGTGGAAGGGAATAGTGTGAGGTCCAAACTAAATCAAGATTAAGGCTAACCTTAGCCCTAACTCTATTTCCCATTAATGTAACAGCATTGATACTTAGGGAACTGCCCCCCCCCCTTTTCTCTCTTTCATTGGTAGTTGAGAATCACACTGCTTAAGAGGGCTGTTGTGGGTATTTGCCTTATAAAAGACTTAGCAGTGTCCCAAGTTCGCAAGAAGCACTTAGTAGACGTTAGGATCATACATCACTAGCAACTACACTGTAACTACTTTGTGTTTTCTTGCTCCCTACATCACCTCTGTAAATGTCCTCTCTCGACATTAAGTTAGGATATGTGATTCTCTAAACATACAGCTTGCACTTCAATAATGATTTCATTTGTAGACAAGAAGTCTTCACAGTGATTAAATTAAAATGATTTTTTTGGGGGATAATCTCTAATCCAGTATGTAAGTCTGCAGTTGGACAGAGATGTGAGCATAGAACACCTTGTAAAGGTAACACATGGATGAAAGGCAAAGAATATTGAAACACAGCCGATAAACGAAGAGCTCAACCACACAAGCAGATGTAGGAGATACCAGGTATCAGGTAAGAGTGCAATCATTCTGAGGGGACCGGCCTAGGAAAGAGGATGATGGACGAGCTCCACTCAAATGCCAGATTCATCTTCTCAGCCTTTCCAAGGAACCAGCACCATGGAAACCTGATCTTAGCCTTTGTCTTGCAGAACTGGGAGTCAATAAATTACCACCCAAATGTATTACCTTGTGATACTTTTTTACATAATACGATGTTGAACCATTTTCTTTCTACCTTTTTCATTTCTTTCCCAAATACTGTTCTTAGTCTTCTGTTTGAAGAAAAAAATATAATTTTCTCCTTCAAATATACCTCTCAGATTAGAACCACTTAAACTACTTTTTCTTTATATAGCATGCTTTGGAGCTAAGACTGGGGTAGAAGGACCCAAGAAACTGAGAAATCATGGCTAGTCTCTATATTTTCCTCTTTTTTTTTTTTTTTTTTTTTTTTTTTTGCTTTTGGCTTCTTTTTTATTTATTTATTTATTTACGATTTTC